>NC_062214.1:81942085-82245115 GCF_902686445.1 Sciurus carolinensis
GGCAGTGGCCAGGGTCGCCTTTCCCCTTTATTCCTATTTGCCTTTCTCCTTAGATGACACCTTTCTTTCCCTTTTTCTTTCTTCTCTGGCATTTTTGCTACTCCCCCCAGCCCCATACTGCTGCTTACAGGCAAAAGAAGGTATGGATGGGGGTCCCGGATAAGACTTGAGGGGCAGCAGGAATTGGTTTATTCATGCTGCCCCAAATCTCCAAGGACAAGATCTGGATCTTTATTCTCAATGCAATTTATGGCCATGCTGGAAATGGCTCCTGAGAGTGGTTTCCCCAAGGGGCAGAGGTGAAAGGAGGGAACGGCAGAAATAGCCCACGAGAGGAGAGCTGTGGTTACCACAGGAAGTCCTGCTCCTGGTGGGAGGGGACACCAAGCAGGTAGCAACCCTTTCTATTCGTCTGATGTCACAAGTTCCAGAAAGGTGCAGAAGTGCCAGGGGTAGATGAGGAGGCTGTCAATGGAGGGGGACAGATCCTGAGAGGAGGAGGACCTGGGTTTCCTACTGGGCCAGTGGCCTTTTCTGGGGCCTTTTCTCAGGATCTTCTGGAGCAGCGTTCCCCATGGGATCCGCTGTGGAAGAAGGGAGGAAGCCACAAATGAAGTCACCCATGGTAACTAGGGCAGTACCTCCTCTGGGGACTTTGATTAAACTGTGTTTTGGGTGGCCTGTTCTCCAGCTCACTGCACCAAGGGGCTGAGATTCTGCAGTGACTCCTCCCCATGCCAAAAGTCCCATGATCAAGGACAGATACTGTGCCTAAAAATGGTGTCCTCTTGTCTTTGAGCACCAAATTCCTCTTCTATAAGTTACAATTAGTCTCTGAGGGGGTTTCCCCCTTCAGCTGATAGTGACTTGAATAAATGGAACCCTAAGTTCCATAAGTGTTGCTGGGGTTTGTTTCAAAAGAAGTCACATGAGAGTTCCATTCAAAAGATGAAGAAACTGTTAAAGGAAGAATCCATGCCTTCCATCAGCTTGTCTTTGGGGGTGCCCAAAGACCCCCCTAACAGGAGAGCTACTTACTGCCTCAGGGATGAACCAGTCCCAGAGGTGGCCCTTGAGTCTCCTTCCCATGGTCCTCATCATTGTGCCATCCTGCCCTGCCCAAGGGAGGGACACTCACCATGTCATGGGGCATCTCTGGAATCTGAGGCTCTTCCTCTACATCCTTAGCGGTGGATTGACTGGAGTTCATTGTGGAGCTCATGGTGGCCTCAGACCAGGACTCGTGGATGATACCCAGCTTCTCATCTAGGATCTTGGGGTCCAGGATGGGCAGAACACTGCTGTTGTTCGGTGTCAAGAAGTTTTCTGGTCTCTGAGAAGATGCAGAAAAACTTTGGACAGGCCCTTTCTCTGTGTCTTGTATTATACCCTAAGTCTCCCAATCCTTATGGCTCAGAAGGTCAAGGATGCCTGACTCCATGTTCGGTCTCCCACAGTCCCCTTGCCCACAAGGTCCCGGCCACACTGTCCTGTTGTTCTTCCTACAATCCAAGCTCTTCCCTGCTTCTGGGCCTTTGCATCTGCTGCTCTCTCTACCTGGAGGGCCTCATGGATCTTACCACAGCTGTCCCTGCTCATCATGCAAATCTCAGCCCAGAGGTGATGTTCTCAGCAAAGCTTTTGAGATAGAGCCCCCTACTCTATCTAAAGTAACCCCACTTCCAATACACTTTCTATTCAGAGTCCCATTTTACTCTGCTCTTAGTACTTACTCTGCCAGAAAATTAACTTTCAAAAAATGGGCTTACTTGTTAACTGTCTGTCTCCCTCCCCCGGTGCCCACACTAAGGCATAAATTTAAGCAAGGACACATTGGATCCTTGTAGGTGCTCAATAAATAAATATGCCACCCATCTCTCCCCTACTCAGAAGCTTCTAAAGGTCCTACACTTTTTTGACACCCTTTGCTGTGTAGACATTTTCCATTTAATCTCCTTTATCATCGTTCAGTCTTATCACCATCACAGTCTCTCTCCTCTCTGTATACTCCCATGGGCCTCTTCCTCTTCAAAGTTCTGGCATGACTATGGCTCTCATCTCTGTTTGTCTCAGATTGGACCCTACTGCATCCCTTCTCCTGCAGAAAGCCTTGATGCCTCTGCCCACACTTGTTTGCAGTTTTTCTAGATTCTTCCAACCCATCAGTTCGTTATCTGTGCTTTCACCTTGTTCTCTAGTTCCAGGTTTGCTTGCTATTTTTATTTTCTTTACAAACATTTTAAGTTCCTTATGCTTTGGGACATGTCTGTGCTCCCTTTGGGGATGGGTTACTGTAAAGCTGGTTTGAAATCTGTGGTTAGTTTTATACTCTGCCTGTTCTAAGAATCATGCAATCTCAAGGTTTGTAGAAACCTTAAAGGTAAGCTAGTCCAAACTCACATCAGCTGTTGGGATACTTTGTTCCATGGTCTAGTATTGTGCTAGAAGCAAATAGAGGAATAGGCATAGCGCCAACCAGGACACATGTGCTCAAGGTAGGAAGTGCCCAGTGCTTGACCCTGAACACCCAGAGTGAGAATGAGTAGGGGTGGATCTCTCTAAGTGGATCCACGTATAGGGACTAGATGAGTTGGGACAAGAATTCTTTACTTGACCACTGACAGCCTTTACATGATTCCTTTATGTGCTATAAAATTTAGTCCAAATATATTTGGACTTGAGTCAGTAGAGTTAGGAACTGTCATACAGGTATACAGTCATCCAGTCCATTCTGGGCTCCAATTCCCCCCGGCCCCCGCCCCAGAGCTAATGGATATAAAGCAGCTATACAAAGACTCTTGGAATGGGAAGAGCGGGGAGTTGGGTGACTCTGAGGCTGACTTTGGCAGATCACCGATTGCATGTCCTAACCAGGACTTCTGGGCCTGTTTTGTCCATAAGCATCAGTCCTGGCTGTTTCGCCCAACTACTTCAGAAACTATCCTATGGATACACTCAAGGTAGGATCTGAATTGGATGATTTAGTACTTTCTGGTTGTGTGTTTTAAATAGAGAAAAGTACCATCCCTCTCTCCTAATCAGAACTGCTGAAACCAGATTGGCTGCAGAGGGAAGCTATGAAATGCATATTGGATGGATGGATGGATGGATGGATGGAAGAATGAAGGAAAGAAGACCACCTCCCCATTGGCCAGGTAGCCCCTGGGGCTTGATATGCTGATTCAGGACCTGTAATGATATTTCTCCTCATTTCCAGGCAGAAAGCCAATTTCAATGCCCAGGATTTCATAGACTGCCGTCTAATCCAGTTAGGGGAGGAAGTAGAAGTAATGAAATCAAGAGAGGTCTCCAGAGGTACCCCCATCATTATGTGAAAGCAGGGACAATTGCTGAGGAAGTCCCCTCCCCCACAGCCTCTCTCTCCTTGCTGTCCACCCTGTGTGGCCCCAGCACCAACTAGGTCAATTTAGTGACCCAGAGCTTGTTTACTGAGCCCTGGTCAGAGTTGGGCACTCACCAGGTACATTTATGTGGATTCTGATGTTTACTATATATAATTAATTTCATCTCAAAGATATATTAAAAATGAGCCTAACCTTTAATCCAGACCAGTGCCTTCACCTCATCAGTTTCTGGTGGGCAGGAGGTATTATGAGGGAAAGGCAGAGTGTCCATGGGTTTTATGTTTTCTGCCCATCCCACCCCCAGCTACCCTTCCTGTAGTCCCTGCCAGACTCAGGGGCTCTACTCTGCTCTGCTCTCCCTCATGGACCTTGTCTGTCCACGCAGTTGCTTCATGCTGTACCTCCCACCCTGCAGGTCTTCTGTGCACACTTCTGATCCTCTGTCCCATTCAACTTTGCCAGGATCCATCCTGGCTTGGGGTTTGGAGGCAAGGTGAGTGGGTGACATATAGAAACATCTGTAGACCTCCAGCAGCACAGGCCTAGCAGGGGAGGCCAGGGGCAGTTACTTTCATATGAGGCGCAGGGCACACAGAGGACCATGGTGCCTAGGTTTTCCTAATAGTTCCCTTTCTTTATGGCCAACATTTACCCTTGCAACTCCTTAGATTTAGTCTTTCCACATTTTGGGGAGGGAAATGTGTTTTTACCTTCTTGCTCCTAGTGGAAAGGAGCTTATCTGAGACCACAGGGAGGGACCAGGCTGCTGGAGGATGGGGAGAAGGTGAAGGCTGAGAGGTGAAATTCCTCCCTATTCAGGCCTGGCCTTGCCTTGTTCTCTTTCTTCCAGGTGAGATGGGGGTTGCTGGCCAACCCCCGCAATCCTGTTTATTTTCTCTTCTAGTTGGCAGGCCCTGCCCCACCTTCTGGGGCAGCTTAGGGCTGACAAGTGGCCCCTCACTCTGTTGCTGCGTGGCTGCAGCACATCCTGCTTCATTAGAGTTATAATTGGAGACTGACTTTGAAAGCTCAAAGAGATGCACAGGCCATGCGCTAGCTCAGACTCAGCGCCCAGAGCACGGCTCCTTGGCTGCCACAGCTGCCCACAACGCATGTGAGCACCATGGTGGGGAGAAGATGCCCTTTCCTCAAGCCTTCCAGCCCTCACTGTTGCCAGCAGAGCTGGGTCTGTTGAGACAGAGCAAGCCAATGGCATCCCAGGATTGCAGCTTCTTAGGTCATCTGTCTCCCTCCTCCACCCAACAACCTTTGCTTCCCTCCTACCCCTCCAACCCCTAGGTCCCTGATCATGCAAAATGCAACAGCTCCAGCCTGCCCTGGCAATTACAGAGTAGCCAGGCTGCAGCTGCTGTCCTTGGTGCTGAAAATGCCCGCCTTCCGGCCTGCCTGCCTGCCTGCCTGCCTCTTGCCCCGCCCTGAGCCTTCTAGCTGGAGAGCACATGCTCTTAATTCAATTAGCTGGCCCTGAACCCTCCCCAGGGAGCCTGGAGCGGAAACTGACAAATTCTGTTTAACAAAGACATTTGTCCCCCGCCCCACCGGCTTTAGGCTCTGCTCTTCTGTATCCCGCTCATTAGGTATCTAACAAAGTGCGTCCCAAGAAATCTGCTTCCAATCGCTAGTAATTCAGGAGGCCTGATGCAATTTTCTTCCTGATAAGGGTGTCTCGCCCGCTGGCAAGCGCCATAATGAGTCCTGTGCTGCGGCTCCCCAATCAGTCACTGCTTTGTCATTTCCTGTGGCCGCAGTTGTAGGTTCTTATCTCTTCAGCTGTGGGCAAGGCTCAGACAACAGGCCCTTCAAGAGGGCTTGCTGCCTTCCCTGCACATAAGCCTCCTTTATGGTATCCTGCATGGTCTTGCAGCTGTGGTGGAGTTTGAGGCTGAGTTTGTCTTTCAGTCTACAAGGGTCCCGGTGTTAATCCTCACTGGGGCCATCATTTATTTCCCAGAAAATGGTGTCAGAGTGTTAATCCAAAAGCAAGTTGTGGGGTCAGAGGAGGGAAGCCACTGATAAAGATTTTTTAAAATTCTGTCAGGGGTCCTAGTATTAAACAGCCCTGCCTGTGGTCCAGTAGATGGACTGTGAGTTCACTCATTAGCCTGAAGCCTGCTCTTTCAGTATTTAATCTTTTCTCTTGAGTTTCCCCTATTCACATCTAGAGAGACTTTTATACAACATACAGGTCAGACCACATTCTACTCAAGGAACTTCCTTAGCGTCACAACACTTTTTGACAAAGTTCAAATCCTCTATCCTGTCATCCAGGCTCTCCACAATTTAGGTTACACCTAATCTCCAGTCTCACTGTTCACTTTAACCCCATATGTCCCATGGGCTCTAGTCACTGTCAAGCCTCCATGTCTTTGCACATGTAGGTCCCTTTGCCTGATGCACCTTTGCCTTATCAATTTCTAAGCCACTATTTGAGACAGTGTTCAAACCATACCTCTTTGTGATGCTTCCCCTAATATGTGTATGCTCAACTAGAACCTTCTTAGCAAGATGGTGGTGATAATCTGTTGGAATGCTTTACTGTAAGGCGTAGGTTAGAGATCTAATAAATGGTTAATGAACTCATGCATGAATGACCTTAGCTGTGACACATCTGGTTTGGCTGAAAGAGGTCTAGGTGAGGGTGGTCCACCTTTGGGATGGGGAGAATCACAAGGTCAGACCCACTTTGAGAAGTTTGGTCTAGAAGCCTATGCCCTGTCTCCCCATCTTTCTCTGCTCCTGCTTCTTCAGTCTATCAATTATGCATTGGCTTGTAAGGAGAGATGAGCTGGGGAAAGTCCAAATGTCCACCTTTTCAGACATCCCTTCATCCTGACTTAGTATGCTCTGCCTCTCAAAGGGAGTTGCAGACTCACATTCCCACAGCAACTGAGGTATGTGGCTGGTGATTAATGTGAGATTAACCTGCATCAGGTCTCCTGAATTACAATGACTGGAAACACTATGACTCTTTTTGTCCTGCCCTGGTCTGGGAAGCAGGGCTTATTTCTTTATCTCCTCCAAGCTCCCAGGGTACACTGGGAAGTTCAGCAAATCTGGCCTCTAGAGAAAGAATTGTCTCTTTCCCCTTTCTTCATTCTCTAAAAAATTGCTGTGAAGCCAAATGTGGTATTGGTGATGTTAATCTTCAGCACTTGACAAGGCCCCCTGATGTCCTTATGGATATGAAGCTGGTGGAGCAGCTGTCATGAAAGGCGAGTGCTGAGTGATGGATTATTGGGGCTCCAATGTCCCCCCCTCCTCCAGGAGCCCTGTCCTCATCCTTGATAAGTTCATCATGTTTGTCAGCAACTTGGGTGAACCGTGTTAAGAGCTCCCTTTACCAGTGACTGTAGGACACTGTCCTGGGCATGGATCCCCCTCATTCTGTTCTCACTGTATCCCTGGCCGGTTGGGATTACAACCTCTTTTACAGATAAGGAAATGAAGCGAAGAGTGACCAGAATAAAGTACAGGACCCAAGCCTAGGTCTGCGGGTGTGCATGCACACATTACAGCACTAAAAGTGTCCCCACATCATCACAGGTGACCTGGAGCTTGGGGTGGAGTGTGAGTGGGACTCTGAATGTGTTGTATGATAAAATCAGGGTCCAGAGTGACCTCAAGCCTAGAAGGTGGACTGAGATGAAGAAGGTGAAATACCTAAGAGAGGAGAAACTCTAAGTTCAAAGTACAGCAGTAGACATGCCAGGTGGATGGACTCCCATTTCCATATGGACTCTCACTGCCTTGGTAAGGATGAAGGTAAACAACAGACTGGCTACACCAAAGTGAAGAAATTGTTTAGAGAAAGGGGTGATGGTCCTTTTTACCCACCCATGCAGATTGGGTTCCATCATTTTGGGGAAAACTTTAAAAGGAATGCTGTCAAGGGGAGACAATGGGAAGGATGTAAATCAGAAATCAAGTGTAAGAAAGAGCAGCCATAGGAAGGAGGGTTGGTTCAGGATGGGGAGGATATAAAAAGTTTATAGGGGTTGGGATTGTGGTTCAGTGGTAGACTGCTTGCTTAGCATGGGTGAGGCACTGGGTTTGATCCTCAGCACTGCATAAAAATAAATAAATAAAATAAAGTATATTAAAAAATAATTGCTAAAAAAAAAAAGTGTGCAAACATCAGCAGGGTTGACATGGGCATGGGAACTGACTTCCCTGGAGATGGCCTCAGGAAGGAGAAGGTGGGTGGGGTAGGAAACCACAGGGACAGAGGCAAGAGGTTTGGAAGGAGCTGATAGAAGTAGGAGGGGGCTTCCTGGGAGGGAGGAAGGGAGGTCCCTGTTGGAGAAGTGAGTAAGGAGTATGGAAGGAATATTGAATTTCCTGTCTCTGAGGTGGGGAGCTTGGGAAGAGAGACATGATAACCAAGAGACTGTGGGGATGATATTGGCTTTAAGGCACAGAGCACCACAGGATGGGTTCAGGCTTTGTGAAAAGCATGTAGGAGTCTTTGATGGTGGGAGATGAGACCTGCCTCCATACCATGCATCCGTGACCCAAGGGCCAGGCTGGCCCTGGATAAGCACAAGCTGTTATTTCTCATTCCTCCAAACTGTACTTGGGTCCTTAGCTGGTGAGGAAAGGGCACATGTAAATGGGGTGGCAGGCCTCTTTACTTTGTTTTCTGCCTTGCAACCAGACAGTGAAAAGACAGAGTAGGGGACTTTGGGTAAGGAATGGAAGACAGGGGTGTTGGGAGATGGTGAGAGGGGAAGGGTCTCTTTCTCTGTATCCATCATCGTCTTATGATAGTGTTTCCAGAGCTAGAATCTTGGGGGTGGAAACAGAAACTTACAGAGGATACAGCCAATGGAGAAGAATATCATGCTATGGACACTGGACTTCAGGCAGCAATGTTTGTGTTTGTTGAAGAAGTGGAGGCAGTTTTATGTTGGGATTTCTCTAAGGACCAGCCTAAGGTCATCATATGTGGCTTTCAAAAAATCTCATGACAATTAATCAAAAGTCAGCATGATTCTGCCTGTCCCCTGCCCTCTCTTCCTACATTTGCTAAATAGCCACTTGTTCCCCACTCTGGGCTGGTCTCCAGAGAGGATTTTGTGACCAAGGCATCAGAATAGCCCTTTTCATGGCATCAGACTGCCCTACCCTTTCCCAATGAGGAAGAGAAGGAGATGGGGCTTACACCTGACTGTGGTGGCCATTGCTTCCCTCCAAGTGGGTAGCAGGCCTACTACTTCCTCTCCTCAAATGCATCCCCCCTGTGCCAAAATTCAAGGAAGCTAGGATTTTCAATTTTTTAGTGTCTTTTGGGCTGTATGTAGGTTAGGGGTGGGTGTAGCCTTGCCTCTACCTGATACCCTCTTCCTGGACAAGACGTTGAGTCCCAAATCCCAGCCCCAAGACAGGACATGTGATGAACACCCAGATGACCACATGTACTTGCCCCACCTCACAGGGAGGTGTGTTTCCAAGCAGAGGCAGGGATGGATCTGATGAGCACCCACTGTGTGCCCGGGGAAGCTGGCTAGTGTTTGCTGTACTTCAAAGAGGCTGGCCACAAGCTGGAGGGCACCCAGGATTCGGTGGGATCTTGAAACCAGTTCATTAAAAAGAGCCAGGCTGCTTAGCCTGGAGAAGTACAGCCTCTTGGGGGACCACATATACTCTTCAAAGAGAAGAGGCTGAGATCAGAGGGGGAAAGCAGGAAACCAAAGGTTGATTTGTGCATGTGTATGTGGAACGGCCATGGATTCTTGGAGCCTAAAGAACCTCTAAGGCTAACAGTCCAACTATGTGATAAAGAGAGGTTTTCTGCATACGTTTAGGTGTACATAGTCTAGTTTTTATGTATCTGTGTGTATTTATTCATGTACTTACCTGCATATACAACTCTAGCTTAAGGCAGATCACTCTAAGCAAAAAATTCTCATAGAGAAATCCCACTAGGGGTAAAAACAAACCCACCACCAATATACCACAGTCAAGCACAAAATCCCAAACCAGAGATCACCAACTCTTGCCATTCACAGTCTGTAGGCTCTGTTAGCTTATCAGTTCACAAACATACTTGATGGTTGATGATATGATCTGTGCAGGAGGCTTGCTGGGTGCACTGCAGCCCCAGAGGGCAGAGCCAGGAGCCTGGGACAGAGGGAGGGCTGGGAGGCATAGTGGGCTCCCTGTGAGGGGAACATTTCTGTCATGCAGTTTCAGTTACTGAATCATAGGATGGGTTGCTTCTGGAGGAAGTGGGCTTCCTGTCATGGCAGAGCATGGGGAGAGGGTGGAATGACCACCATGATGGGTGTGGCTAAGGATATTCCTGTCCAGGGTGGGGTGTTGAGAGAACCCTTTTCACTCTCTATTTGGAAACCCACCATGCTTTTGTTCTTAGAGCTCTGAGAAAGGGTGATGTGGAAATGATGGGTGTTGGAGGTCGTGCTCACCAAAATCAGAAGCAGAATAACCTGTGCCTGGATCTCCTGGATGTGGAGGCTCATAGGAAAAAAGATGGTGTCCTCAGGCTGGGGCCGTGTGCAAATAGAGCACACATATTCATTTCTCATGAAGCACTTCCTCTCTGTAGCCCATTTGACCCTGTGCAAACAGCTGAGCTGCCCTAAGATAGAGCTGTCAGCCACATGAACCAGGAGTCCCAAGAGGCCCCCTATCACAAGCCCCACTGTAGCTGAAGTGTCCACAAGACTCTAATATCTCCAGGTGGTGGCTTTTGGAGCTTTAGGCAGTGTTTGGTTTGAATGGTGGAAGAACTGACCATTCTGGTCTTAGCTGTACTTTTGCCTTTCCACAGATACAAGACAGAATGGAAACCAGGTGCCCTCCACCATGAAGTTGCAGGCAACACCTTAGTTGAACAATAGGTTGGAAGGAACAGGGTCTCTTTGTTATAGCAGCTTTGCTCATAACCTTACTTAGATATCTTACTCAGAGAATCCTCTCCAAGGACTCCCTATCATGTCACTTTGAGTTTTATCAGGTCACTTATCACTAGCTGATTCCTGCTTATGAATTTACTTGTTCAATGTTGGTTCCATATTCCCTGCTTTCTAAGGATGCAAGTTTTATAAAATGGGGGGATTTGGAGGGTTACGTTCAAGTAATATCTCTAAAACCCAGATGCATAGATGTTTGCAGTGGCATGGAAGACAATGATGGTTTGTAGTGAAGGTGATGGGGAGGCAGGGAGGGGGTCCCTCTAGACTTACCTGCAGTGCCACCTGGCCCCTTCATCAATCCTCAACACTCTCCTGCCTCTCCTTAAGGAGAATGTGCCAAAAGGGTTCAGACAAGAGCAGAGCCATGTACAAGGCGACTGAAGGTGAGCTTGAGGCAATTGGTTCCATGGCCACTGTTCTCTCTGCCCACTTCAGTCTATAAAGGCAGACAAAAGTCTTCTCGCCTTGCATAGTTCTTGGCATTTAGGGTTTCCTCATCAAATATGCACAGCATAAAAGAATGAATGAATGGGTGCCATGGCCACAAGAACCTTATGGGACACCCACCCACACTAGCACTTCATACTCAGTCCCCTAAATTGGTCTTCAACATTCAAGGGTCAAAGTGAGTCCTTATTGGCCAGTTTTCAGGTAACTTCACCAAGAAATACTTAATCTAAAAGGTGATTTAGCTTCTGTAGGTGCCAATGGGTGTGAAGATGTCTGTTGGTTTGCACACATGTGTGAGCAGGTACGTATGCATTAAATGTGTGCAACCTTGCAGATGTGTGTGTGTGTGTGTGTATGCATGTGTGCACATCTGTGCATATGTGACTATCTCCGTGTAGACTTTCAAATGTGACTGTATGAGACTGTGTATATGTGGAATTTGTGTGTATGAATTCTTGGCTGATGGAATGGAATTTCCGCTAGTACTATTTTCCTGGTACACACCCAATCTTGATCTCTTTTCTTTTCCTTTCCTCTTGGAAATCCATTACTAAAAGGGTTTTTTTACCCACTTCCAGGAGGAGGGGGCTGAGAGAAGGGGAAGCTAAAATCACAAGGCCTAGATCAAAACACTCAGCAGCTAAATGAATTCGGCAGCGTTTTCCCGCATGACTTGGAGGGATAATTTAGTGAGGCCGCCAGCTGGAAGGAAAGGGATTAATTCTGCACTTAGCACAGCTCTGGTGAATAATTCATCACTGGAGACCTTTGTGCCTAGCCCCTGGGCAATTGGGGAAGTGTCCTGCCCACCTGCCTGTTGCCTGCCCGGGTCCACCAGGCCCCTGACCAGAGGCACCAACACCCCTGTTAGTCCCAGGATGCATGTGCCCAGTGCAGGGAGCAGGAGGCAGAGGGAGATGAGGAAGGGGCTGGCGGTGGCCACTGGCAGATTCCAGACCCTGGGAAAAGCCCTGGAGGGCTGGGTTCCTATCTGAGAAATTTGTGACAATTTTCATATGCCCTTTCTTGGATTTTGCTTCTTCTGTGACCTCCCCCTTTGGTGCTTCTTGTTCTTGCACTAGGTTCGGTGGTGGTGGTAGTAGGGGTGCTCTCAGGGTGTAGCTAGCTAGCTCTCTCCCACTAGGTAATAGAGAACTCTTGAGAGGACAATGCTGAACACACGCAGCAGGGAGAGACTTGTGGGGAGATCCTTTTGGGCTGGTACCTTCCTAGAGGTACCCCTTCATATCCTATACCATGGACCTCCCCTTATTCTTCATGGCAAGGTCCCATTGCCCAGGGCTAAATACTACTTCAGAGCTGGCAACTACTTTTCTAAGCATGGGGAGTTAGTAGGAGTGGGTTAGCGTAGACATCAGCTCCTGAACATTTCCTGGGTTCCTGGTCAAACCACCCCCATCTCAGAACCACAGAGAGGAAAGAGAAAATTCTAGTAGGTGCCTGTCAGGTGCACTGTAGCCAGTGACTAGGATCCAAGCAGGACTGGGAGCCTGGGCATAGCTAGCTAGAGGAACAGCAGGCCATCCATCAGCAGGGCTGGGCCTCTGGTGCCTTTCCATTTGGACCAACCCTGCTGTGGTAGGCAGGATTCTCACAACAGACCCCCAAGATTCCATGCCATAATCCTTCCAACCTGCAGTATGGTCAGCTATGGTGCTTGTGATTCTGGTGCGTTATGCGACCCAGCTGACCCTAAAATAGGGACATGTCCAGAGGGCCTAACCTTATCACATCAGACCCTCTTAAGAGTACAGGATTTTCTCTGGCTGCCAGCAGAGAGGCAGTCAAAATTTTGAAGTGTCAGGGGCATTTGGAAATGGCTGCGGGCATCAAGATGGAGGGGCCACTATGAGGAGGAATATAGGTGATGTTCAGGAGCTGAGAGTCCCTAACTGACAGCCAGCAAGGAATCTGGGATGTCAGTCCAACACTGCAGGATTCTACAGCAACCCAAATGAGCTTGGAATCAGATTCTTCTCCAGAACCTCTGGAAGGAAATATGACCCTTTCAACATCTTGATTTCAGCCACACTGTGTGGAACTACCTACCTACAGAAGTGTCAGCTAGTAAGTGGGTGCTATTTTAAGCTGCTAATTTTGTGATACAGCAGAAACAAACTGATCCTAATTTACCCTTGTAGAACCTTGACCCCAGTGAAACAGGCTTGATTTGGTCTGGATCAGAGACTGGCTCCTAGGTCTAGGTGGCCCTCTGCACTAAGCATTCCTTTTCCTAACCTCAGCTTTTTCTCTGGTTTTCTGGTGCGTCAAATCACCCTCAGACATTCGCACCCCAATTGGCAGTTCCCTTCTCCCAGAAGTCTCTGGCCCCCTCGCCCTGAACAAGGCCAGCAATTGTGAAAGACGTTGGAACTCAAGGAGGAGTTACACATCTGCCAACCCTGTTGTTCCCTTGGCACACAACCTTACCTCAGAGGAAAGCAGTTGGAAGGAGAGATCCACTGTGGGGGCCTCACCACTTATGGTTTTCAGGTTGGTGTCCTGGGGAGGAAAAGGGAGCAGTCAGTCCACTCTGGCCAGGGCAGCCTCAGGCCTCTGCTCTGCCCACTGTTCTGCATTTCCTAGGAAGGTGTTTGTAGGGGTTGAGGTCAGGACCTCTGCCTCTGCTCCCTCACCACCTCCATAGTGCCCTCTTGACTCCATAGAGACCTGAATGGTACCCTCCAGGTTCATCTCCTGGCAGAGTAGAAGTTCCTATTTGTTGATATCATCTATGTCAGCGTGGCCAAAAGTATTTTAGGGGAAAAGGTGGCATAGAAATAGATAATGTTGACAATAATAATATTATTTCTATTTTGAGAACATATTCTAAGTGCTTTGTGTATTTCCTGACAAAATCTCACAGCAATGCTATGAGAAAAGTACTATTACTATGTGCCCAAGTTATAGAGCAGGAAACTGAGGTATGGAGACTTTCAGCAATTTTCCCACAGTTGTGTAAGCTGGTAAGTGGTGGAACCAGAATTTGTACCCAGAAAGACATTCTGGTTGTAGAACCTGAGTTCTTGTCTCTCCTGTTATATAGAGATTGTGTCCCAGGCATGTTGATCCTATCTTAGAGATGAGGACTCCAAGGTCCAGAGAGGTAGAGTGATTTGCCTTAGGTTCCATGGAGAGGATGGGGCAAGACAGGATTCACACCCAGATCTGGCTGGGAACCTGAGCTCTTGTCACTGTCCCCAGGGGGCCTCCCTGTCCTTTTTCCCCAAAGGTGGTTTCTCTGTCTTGGTTCTTCAGCCCCAGAAACCAGACTGATCTTTGGTGTTGGGGAGATTCCCCCAGGGTTCAGCTTCACCACATTCTCCTGGAAGCTGTGTTGAGGTGGAGCAGACCTGCAGGGGAGGTGGGACCAGGTGGGGGGCCCTCTAGGGCAGGGGAACTCACAGTGATGGGGAGCCGCTCTATACGTAGCCCTTTCACGCCTTTCCCTGTCATCTTGCGGTACAAACGACTCTTTAGCGGCAACACGGAGACACCTAGGGGCTTGCCGAAGGTCCATGGTTCGCTGCCTTTCACTGTCGGGGAAAGACCAACTGGGGTTCCCACCAAAGACCCCACCCAGCTTCTCTCATCCCAGCTTGTGGGCCCACCTGCACCCCATCCTTTGATATGGAGATCTAGTTCTCCCATCCCCCGCCCACCTGCTCTCCTGCCTCTTGGTTTTCACCTACACATACATCCCCTTCTCTTCTGTCTTCAAGTCTTTGTGAATTCAAAGCCAACTCTAAACAGAGTCTGTGCCCTTGAGTATTTCTATAGATCATCCGTGTCTCTGTCCTTTGGGGGCTTTGATTCCAGAGTGTGGAAGTAAGACAATGGATCAACTGGTCTCTGAATCCTGTCTCCCCCATCCTCCCTGTGGGCTCTGAGAGCCATGAACTTGGGACTCCACCCCTGCCTCCTCACTGGTGGGTGCAGTAAAAGCCAGGAGGCTAGTATGGGACTAGGCCTATGTGTCCTGGCCTTGTCCCTACAGCTACCACCTGGACAGGGAATCCAGCCAGGCCCTCCTCTACTTGTCTGCCTGTACTGGGAGTCTGTCTTGGCACCTGGGAACCCTTAACCCATCTTTGCAGGAGGCAGAGACAGGTTGGCTCCAACACCCCTTCATACAAATACAGATCTCCTGGTGCAGGGTTGCTCTGCTGTGGGACCAGAGACACTTACCTGAAGAGGAAGAGTAGTACTCTAGCACCAAGGCTGCATTTTTGGAGAAGTTGGTGGCTCCATCTCGGCCTTGGAAGAGGAAGGACTGATTCCACAGGGGCAGCTCTGGAGGTCCCCCAGGCTTGGACAGCTGGAAAGAGAGGGTGGGAGCAGGTGTGGGGCCATAGCTTCTCCCAAGTTCAGACATCCGGTTGTGTGTGTGTCTATATATATATATGCCACAAATGACTGTCTCAATTTCAAAAGCAGCACATACTTATTGAATACATTTTAGAAAATACAATAAAATTAAAAGGAGCATAAAACCCCTATATTCCTACACGAAAGAAAACTGTTCATAAAACTGTGTTGGTTTTTGTTTTCTGGCCATATTTTGTACATACATTCCAGTAATTGCCATTCAGTATTCTTCCTTTCTCATTTACCATCAAAACCTAGGCATATCCGGAGTCATTAAGAAATTCTTTTTACCCGTGACTTTATCCTGTTATGCCCAAGTAGCCTATTTTCTCCCTCTCCTCACTTTTTTTTTGTAGTTATGCTGCACTAAAAGCTCTTTGCCTCATACCTCTGTATCCCAAATTATTTCCTTGGTTTAAATACCTAAAACAATTGCTGAGTTAAAGGGCATGCATATTTTTAAGGTGCTTGATTGGTGAACTGTTTTCCCAAAGTGTTGCATTAATGTTTATAATTGTGGCTAGAGGTAGCATTAAATGTGAAATTAAACATGATACCTATTCTTTGTCACCAGCCCCTCCCAGAAGGCTGTGGCAGAGCCTTGGTGTGTCTGTGATGTGGGCCGTCTGGTGCTGGGGCACTTGATGGCACACTAAGCCAGCAGCTGGAACATACACATGGGGACAACTTAGACAATGAAGCAAGATAGCATCGACTCCAATGCCCAAATAAGGAGCTACATGAGACATTCTGCGGGGGCCAGAGAAAATGCCCTGAAGGTCAAAGGACTAGAGATTGGGTAGGGTAAAGGGAGGGAGAAAGATCTGGGTGGGAAGGGGCACAAGCAATGAAATGTGGATGTGGCACTGAGTATGGAATGTGTGGAGAACTGGAATGGGGAAGGACCCTGGGGGAGGCCTGGCATCTGCAGAGACTGGAAGGTGGCGAGATAGGAGGCAGCCCTGTGGGGTCTCAGTGCAGGGAGGGGCTGTGGTCACCAGCACATGCTCTCTGAGTGGCTGCCTTGCCTCTGCCCCATCAGGGGCTGTCAGCAACAGGGGCAGCCACTCCCACCTCCTGCTCCCCTGTGGAAATTGGTCATGGCTAAAAACGGTCAGCACGCATGCTCCACTAACTCCAGTTGTTTTGCTGCAGGAAGGAGGAGTATCTTTATGGGTCCTGTCCCACTCTGTGGAGGTGGGGCCCTGATGCCTGTCACACCGATAGCTGGCTCTGGTATTCCCAAGCCCAGCTCAAGGCTCAGTTGTGCCTGCCCAGCCCCCAGGGAGATGGGTCGTGGCCAGTGCAGGGTCAGGGGGTAGTGACTGGGGTGATGGGAGTGGAGTAACCCTAAGATACTCAAGATGGAAGTTTAGGGATGGTCATTTGGCCACCAGGCTAAGCCAGAGAAGCTGGTTCTGGGTTCTGTGGAGCTTCAGAGTGATCTTTCGGGACTGATCCCCAAACCATGTCCCTTCCAGAGACACCCATTCTCCTGGGTACCAGAGAGGCATCCAGATGGCCTGGACCAGCTGCTAGGCATTAGGTCACTCAGGGAGGACCTGTGGCTCATCTCCCTGCTGCCCCATTCCTTGCCCCCACCCTGGAAGAGAGTTATTTAATGGATGCTAGCTGTCTGCTCTGGGACCTATTAATGTGTCTAAATGGGGTCTATAAAGCAAGAGGTGGTGAGTGGCTGCCCGCCTAATGAGGGACAGCCACTTCCCTGAATGGTATCCCAGGGTAAGTCCCCCAGGAAAGATCCCTTCAGACTAGAACTGGGGAGGGAGGGTCAGTCTCACTGTCTCTCTGACTGACACTCTCTCTCTTTCTCTCTCTCTCTCTCTCTGGTGTGTGTGTGTGTGTGTGACTCAAGGTTAAATATAACCTGCAGAGTCTGATGTCAGGGCCCTGGGAAGGCTGATGTATATGCTGGGTGGGGGAAGAGTGGGGGTAGACATTGCCTGCAGATGCTAATGGGAAAGGCCAGAGTGGGCTATAGAATTAAGGCATGTGATTAACCCTCAGATGTGATCTTTAGAAAAGCCATTAACCCCTGGGGCCACTGAGGCAGGCTTACCTTCCCTGGTGACAGAGCCTTTATTCCATGGGCCCATGTCCCCTCCTTCTATTTCTTCTGGGCCCACTCACCTACTGCTGCCTGCTCTGCCCAGGCATAGTGGGGGCCAACCTGGGAGAGTCACAGCAGGTAGCTGATGCTGGGGTGGGGCCTCCAGGGAGCTAGGCCCTTTGGACTCTGGGCCTGGGTCTGCGTCAACCTTGCTGTGTGACCTTCAATAAACCCCTTACCCTCTCTGGGACCTCTCTGAGAAGAAGCCTTATGATCCATACCTTGAAAGCTTACCGTGAAGTTGAAGGAGACAATGGACATTTTGCTATTAAGTGAAAGTTCAACTGAACCCAGTAAATGTTGACTGGGGGACATCTCCATGACAGACACATGTGGGTGCTGCAGGGAATATGGGGGAGCTAGAGCCAGACCTACCACCATCCAGAGATCACCACCTTCCAAGAAGATAGGGCTAAGTGAGCACATATGTACACATGTGTATGCGTGTACACACACACATACACACACACCCCTAGGATCCATGTAGAGGGTTGTGGATGTCTGAGGAGAAAGCCACACCTTCTGACCTGCGGGATGAGGGCAGGAAAGGAGCAGCACCTGGACTGAGAGGACAGTAGAGGTGGAGGCCGGAGGTGACAATGTAGAGAACAGCAAGTCCTCCTGTGGCACTGAGAGATGCCTGAGTGAATTGGAGCAATGAGCCAGGAGGCTGGAGGAGACAAGGGACTGTCTTAAGGGACCTGGCTAAGGAGGTCTTTGTTCTGTTGGTGATAGGGGTGAGGGATGCAAGGGAAGGACCCAGTCCCAGGCAGAAGATGCCCAGCCTGCTTCTCAGAAGGTAGATGGAAATGGCCTGGGGGGAGGTTGCTGCAATGGTCCAGGCAGGAGAGAAGACCAGCACTAGGGAGGAGTCTGTGGGGAGGGACAGGGCCCCTTGAGAGCCTGGGCCAAGACAGGAGGAGATGGTGTATGGTTCAGATGGATCTTTCAACCCTGCTTGTGTTTCAGCTCCTGAGAGCTCTGCACTAGCCCTGCAGGAGGCCAGGCAACAGGAGCTGCCTGCTGGATCCAGTGGGTGAATCTCAGAGCACCTAACCGCCCACCATCCCTGAACTCATCAAAGTTCCGGTTTTGCCGTTCTCACCAGGCTCTGAGAGCAGTGAAGGAGACACAGGTCCACCCATCTCATCACCATTCTCCTTCTCCTGGCAGGCAACACATCACCCTCTAATCCAGAAGTCTCCTTTATCCACACTTGTGCACATTGGTTACCAGCAAGGTAGAGCCACACCCTCCTCACTGATTGGCTCAGAGAAGTGCATATTACCCAATTCTGACCAATGAGAGGAGAGGGGAAGTCTGCTGAGGATTGGTGAAATTCTCAACCTGCCCAGCTGCCATGATGGGGGGTGACCTTCAGGAAGGGTGCTGAGCCTCTGGCCTTGAGTATTGCACAAAGAAAGGTTTCTCATAAAAACCACACTTAAGAAATTACCCTCTTTATCTGATCTTTGTTCTTATCTGAATGGGGTGCCTCAAACATCTTGCCCCAGGAGCATTTTGGGGTACTAAAAAGATTCCATGTCTTTTGAGAACAGCCAGTTCTGGCAGCATTCTATGTCAAGACTTCTTGCCACATGTGGCAATAAACATCCTAAATGTTTAGGTCCATCTGAGTTAAATTTTCTGTTACTGGAAGTCAAATGTAACAAGGACAATTGGGAGGCTGGCCTCAGAGGGAGCATTTGGCACTAAGGAAGGTATAGCTCTGAAGGGAACCGAATCCATTTAACTTGGCCCTGTGCTTGGTTGTTTCACCCTGATTATCCTTTAAGTTCTCCTAATAGCCCGATAAAATAGGAATGAGTAGGTCTGGAGGAACTGAGCATTTTGACAATGGTTACATAGCTATTAAGTCACAGAGCTGGGATCAAACCCAAGACTGCTGGACCCTCCAACCCCTGCCCATATTACTTCGGTAAGGTGGCAGCTGGTGAGAAACCACTGTACCCCGAGATATCAGAGAAGACAGGCTCTAGAAGTCACCTAGTCAAATCCCTACCCAATCAACTGTAGAGATGAGATTGAAGTTCAGAGGGGACAGGGCCGGAGATGTTGTCAACCTGGAGTCCAGGGCTGTTGATGGTGCCCCTCCCAGTAGGTGGCTAACCACTCCACCCCACCCCCTTGTAGCAGCTTGCTCCTGTTTGCTCACTGCCAGTACCTGGGCACTTCTGTGCAGGCTACCAGTGAGTTCTCAACCTGACCCAGCTGCCATGGTGCTGGGTGACCTTCAGCAAGTGTCCTAGATCCCTGACCTCAAGTCTTACACATAGAAAAGGCCTTGGGAAAGTCTCTATAGTGAGGGGCACCTCCCCCACTCAGGCTAGTTAGGCAGGGAGAGGGCCCAGGGATGGGAGGGGGCTCACTCATTAAAGCAGGCAGTGCCTCCCGCCTCTTGGGACAGCCTGCTGATTGGTTCATAATTTTCTGGGCAAATGCAGGGCCATGTGTGAGGTGACTCCGGGGAAATCAGGCCGAGGATTGGTTTGGGTTTGAAGCTTCTGTCCCCAGGGTCCCCCCTTTATCCCACTCCTCCCTGCCACCATCACTCTTGCCTGTGTCTGAGCCTTCTTCAAATGTCTTTGCCTTTAAATGAAGGCTGGGACTCCAAAGGGGTGTCTTGTTCTACTTTTGCCGTGCCAGATATAAGTGCTGGTGGATAGAAAAGAGGAGGGACTTCCAAGAACCCCTTTGTTCTCCTAGACAGGTTGGAACCATTGTGTAGGATAAGCTCCCACTGACGTGCATACCGGGAAAAGACCAACAGGGCCATTACCCAGGACCCAACCATTATCAATATACGCCAACATCCTCAACTTAGTGTGATGTGACACACAGCCCTCCTGTCCACCCCCAGCATGTACATATCCCGGGTATCTGTACCTCAAACTGTGTTCTTGCTGTTCTCAACCACCCTGTACCAACCCTCCCCATATCAAAAAGTCAAGATTGCTTTCCGGAATGCCCCTAGGCTTCACAACCTTCTCCTCTGATCAATTAAAACTTTTTTATTGTAGTAAAATATCCCTAACATAAAATTTACCATTTTAAGCAATTCAGTGGTGTTACATACATTCAGATTGTTGTGCAACCAGCACCACTATCTATTCTTAGAACTTTGTCATCACCCCAAACAGAAACTTGAACTCCCCCTTCTTCCTCCTCCCTAGCCCCAGGTAACCACTATTCTACTTTCATTCTCTGTGAATGTGCTGATTCTAGGAATCCCATATAAGTGAAATCATACAATATTTGTCCTTGTGTCTGCTTTGATTTTCGCAGTTCTGATTGTCCTTCCTGGTGATATTAGATGATAGATGCTCTGGGTTGATGTTTAATGTTTCCACATGTGTGACTCCTATCTTCACCAGACCAAGAGTTCCCTGACAGACAAGACCTGCCCTGGGTCTGTAGTGGTGTAGAGCAAACTCTCTTTCATCAGTCAACTGATGGCTGACTGAGTGAAGCAGTGAACATGTGGGTGAGTTACCAGAAGTAAGAACCAGTGAGAGGATGAAATGAGGGAAGGAACCATACCTGAGGGTACCCATTCTTGCTGACCGGAGGAACATCAAAGTTCATCACTGATTGGATAGGAAAGGAGAGTGGAATGATGTGCAGCCCTGTGGAGGTCGCGCTCTGTCTGGCCTGACTGTCCCTGGGGAGGCAAGGAGACAGGGGTTAGCACTCTTGGCCCTATCCTCAGCCTGGCAGCTGGAACTCCTTGTTGGACTCTGGATTGATGTGAGAGAGGTGTAGAGTGCAGTGGCCTGCCTCATTCAGGCTGGAATCTTGTGACATGACTGGAGGACCCTGGTCCTTCCAACAGCTAGCCTAAACTTTAGAAATGCTCATTTTTGTTAAGAGATGGGCTGCAGCTCCCAGGTTCCTTTACTGACTACTTGCTGAAGCTTTGGCCACATCTGGAAAGGTCAGCTTTCCCATCTTTAAAATGGATCTTGTGAACCAGGCACAGTGGAGCACACCTGTAATCCCAATGACTTGGAGGCGGAGGCAGAAGGATTGGAAGTATGAGGCTAGTGAGACCTCCAGCAGCTTACAAGACCCTTTAGTAAAAAAGTACTCCTGGATTCAATCCCCAGTATCAGAAACAAAAACCACCTCTTCTTCGGAAGATCTTGGATCTTGTCAGAATAACCCCTACCACCCCACCATGGGAACCCTGGTTTAGGCTTGAGGGGTATGGAGAGGTGTGTGTGTGTGTGTGTGTGTGTGTGTGTGTGTGTGTGTGTGTGAGAGAGAGAGAGAGAGAGAGAGAGAGAGAGAGAGACTGACTCTGAGTTTGTTGGGCATCGGGACATTAGTGCATCAGTCATCTTCATTCCTCCAACAAGCAAGAAGCGGGGCTCATAGGTCATAAACACTCCACAGGGGGTGCACATGAGTTAGGGGGTTCTCTTGGATCTTCAGAACCAATGGAAGTGACAAGGGGCAGAGATCTAACTCCCAGGAGAGATGCTGTCACAGAGAGTACATATTCACTGGGGAACCATGGTGTTCACTTGGCCAGCAGTTGTCAAACTAGCCTGAATCCCCTCCTGAGGACTGTGAATCCAGCAAACTCTAAAGGAGGTCTTGGGAAGGTGGGGACAAGTTGGGACGGGGGACCAGGGAGACTTCCAGGAGACTAAGAGAATTCCCAGGTAGGGCTAATGTCACAGATTTCCAAGATGGTCTTAGGTTGCCTCTTTCGGAGGCAGAGCCTGTGTCCTAGAACTAGAGTGGGAAAGGGAACTGTGGGGATGGAGGGTGTGAGCTGGGGAGGCAGGCTGGGAAGGGTAAAGGTCCCTTCTCATCCTCATACACTGGCTCCCTCCAGCTCCTCAGGCTCCATGCAGCCTCATCCCCATCCCCAGCTTGTCCCAGCTGCCTCTTTCCCAGAGGTCTGAAGTCTCTAGGGGAAAGAAAGACCTCTGCTGCAGGAAGCTCTCTGGGACCTCAGATCTGGGTATGGGAGGGGGTTTGGGGAGCTCTTGGGAGAGGGGAGGATTCTGGAGCTCCTGGAATCAGACTGTGGTGTCAGTGACAGCCTTTCCCCAACCTCTGTCCACTGCTCCCAGCTCCTTACCCATGCCACCCCTGGGCTTTGCTTACTTAAACTCCTTATAGTTGGGAACCACACGGGCAACCACTACCATGGGGTTGGGGTTGTTGACCATTGGCTCGTTGACTCCCCGGAGGAAGACCTGGAGGAGAGAGGAGGCAGGTGAAGCCCACGTGGCCTTCAGCCCTCCCACAGATACTGCCAGCCTGCCTGCTCTTCCTTCCCCAGCCATGGTCTGCCCCTTTCACCTGTTCTTCCCTGCTCCCTGCCTTACTTGGTTCTTGCTCTGCTCAGGGCCGCCCTGCTTCAGGAAGCAGCCTTCTCTGATGAAAGGTAAGTGCCCCCAGTTTCCTTAGGGCACTGCTGGGACTTAGTGAAATGTCTTACAGCAGGGGTCTTTGGGGACAAGATGTGACACAAGGGTCAGGGTCTGGGAGGAGTCAGGGGACTTGGGTTCTACCCTTGACTCCCCTGTGGCTCCTGGGACAGAATTAGGGTTAATTTAGGTGTTCTGGCTCCTCTTAGTTTCTGTCAATCAAAGGGGACAAAAAACCTTATCCAGGCTTGTTATGGGCTACACAGAATCTCTGACTAGATTTTCTGTGAGAGAACACCTTTTAAATGGAAAGTACCAACCCTAGGTCTGGTTTCTCCAACTACACTGAACTTCCCAAGGTCAGAGGTTACAGCCAGACCTCCTTGGATTCCCCTGGTGGCAGCTCAGCACAAGGTTTCCCTAGCTAGGGTTGATTTGGAAGGGAACATCAGCATTTCTGGACTACTCTCTTCATCAGATCCCAGATGTCACCCACCCACCACTGCCTGCCCATGATGATCTCTGTCCTCTGTCATCCCTTGGTGCTACTTTCCATGCTCTTGGTGGAAGGCAGCAGAGAAGAAATGGACAGTGTCCCTAGGGGACACTCCTCTTCTATTCCCATGCCCAATCTTCCCTTTCCCAGGCAAGTTGACATACTGTGGTAAAAACAGTCTTCTGAGAAATGTATGGGGTCTTCACGTCACTCCCTTGCTTCAGACCCTGCAGTGGCCTCCTTAGAACGCATTCCGTAGACTGTTTTTTGCATGCTGGGGACCAAACCCAGAGCCTCATGCTTGCTAGGCAAGCGCTCTATCACTGAGCTCAACCCCCAGTCTTCATTCCATAGTTCCTACCATGTTGCCAAGGCCTGCATGTGTTGGTCCGTTGGCCCTTCTGCCACTCTGCCAACTCCCAGTCCCCTTTTTGTTCCAGACTCTTTTCCTCACTCTTCAACATGTTCTTCCTGTTTCTGCCTCAGGGTTTTTGCATGTACTGATTCCTCTGCCTGGGCCCCCACCCCCGCAACTCATCACAGCTACTGCTTCTCCTTCTCCTCTAACTTATATGGTGCCACCTCTGAGCAGCCTTCTGGCCATTCTTGCTCAAGCAGCCCAACCATTCCCTCCCTTGGTCCCTGCATTCCTCTTCCACAGCACTCATTAGCTTGTGCTTATTCTTTTATGTTGTGTTTATTTTCTGTCTGTTTGACTGATGCCCAAGCTCCATATGGGCAAGAACCATCCCTGGCTCAGTCACTGATGCATTCCCAACTTTTAGCACAGTGCCTGGCACAGAGCAGGAGCTCAATATATGTTTGTAGTACAAATTAGTATCACATTGTTGAGGGAGGACAGAGAAGGGAGACGTTGCCTCTGTCTGAGTATGAAAGAGAAATACAGACACCTGGGAGTGGGGGAAGAGATAGGTATTGCAAGGGAGGGTCTGGGTCTTAGTTGGTCTTAGAGATGGTAGAATCCTAAGGAAGAAGAACAGGAAGGGGAAGGGGCTCTGGGCACAGCTGAGGCACCACACCTCAGGCAAACCTTGGGATGGGAAGAGGACTTCGCCAGGCCAATTCCAGCTGGATCACCTTGCCAGTCCCTGTTCCACTTTGTGCTCAGTTTCCCAACTTGTACACTGAGGAGTTGGACCATAATGTCCATGATCCTTCTTACTCTGACCTTCAATGGCCGGAGAGAGGATTGTTCTGGATCCTCTCCCTCAGCAGCCTCTCCTAAGGTCCCTCTGCCAGGACCCATCTCACCTGGTTACCAGCTAACTCCACACATGTATCAGCTGATAAGGGCTCAAAATAGTCCTGAGGGCCTTTCAGCTCTCATCAAGTCTCCCAGTGAATCTCTGAAGGTGTCATTTCACGGGAGAGCTGTAAGGCCCCATTGCTTACAGGACTCCAACAGGTGTAAGGGCTGAAGGGGGTGGTCTAAGGGCAGGGGGTAATTTCCACCTGTTCTGCACTGACTCTGGTCATGTGTGAATGAGACAGCTGCCCAAGTGCACCTGTCTGTGACAGCCTGGTGAGTAACAGAAGCCATTTCTTTTCCTGCTGTGCTCTCCAGTCTGCCATTAGAAGCAGACATCTGCTCATGCAGCCATTTCTGTCATACAGACAGGGAAAGTTCTGTGCTAAAGCAGGAGTGCTGAGGGCCAGAGAGGTCCACAAGTCAGAGGACTGGGGCTGGGGTGGGGCAGTCCCACAGTGCACCCTGCAGGTCCAAGTTTCTGCTGGTATCTTCTGGATGGGGTTCCCTCTCTGTGCTGTGCAACCTGGGGACTGCAAGGCCATATACTGCCACTCTTCCTTATTCTGTGTATGAGTGAGCAGCTGGCTGTCCTCAGGAAAGGGCAGGATAGAATAAAGGGGAGAGATGGGATGCCTGTTGGCTGTGGGGAAGCAGAGCTGTGGGTCAGGAGCGCTGGGTTCCTACACCAGACTCCATACACCCTTGGGTCTCCGTGTCCCCAGCTGTGACATAGAAATAGGGTTCAAGAATAGTTCTTGCCCTGCCAGGTTTACAGTGCTATAGGGGGCTGGGGAGATCCAACCAGCCATGCTGGGGTATGGGAAGACCACAGTTTGGGTCCTGTAAATGGTACCCAGACCACAGTGGATCTGAACCAGCTACTCAACGGGCAGTTTGAAGGCTGTGGGGAAGGGTAGAGGAGCCAGATCCCTGGACTATGTCTTTCTTGAGCATCAACTGTTCCTCCTGAAGCTGTAGAAGGGCCAAGGGGTGCAGGGTGATAGGTCAAGGGGCAGAGGCCAGGCCAAGCTGGACCCAGTCCTGGCCTGGCTAATGGAGGAGACTGTGTAAATAGTTGTTGACTGAATTAATGAGCAAATGAGCTCCTGGATACCTAATTGACAGACTAGCCAAACCCCAGCAAGAGTCAGAGAGACCCTAAGTTTTCGTTTGGGGCACTTAGGTCCTAGGTCAAGAGCTGCTACCTCAGCAGGGAAGGTTTAGACTGAAAACAGTCAGAGGCTATGGGCCAAGATGGGGCACACAGAGCTTCACCCCAACTTCCATGACATTTGGGGAAGAATGGCTGTGGGAGACTCCTGTCCTTTCTGCAGCATGGCCAGGCAGGGGACTATGAGGAGCGAAGCTCCCACTCAGCCCTCTTTCTCTCACTTCCAAGGGCAGTGGGGGAAGACTGACTAGGGCACCTTCATCCCAGATCAAGGTTTGACTTCATAAACTACTCTGGCTATTTTAGAAAGACCCAGTTGCTTTCTCCCTTCTTGATTTCTTCCCTGGACCCTTGTACTCCATTCTCTCAGTCCAGTCAGAGATGGTCAAGGGCAAGACTCAGGGCCCCTTCCCACCCCATCCACCACCCTAGAGGGCTACAGTTGGGTACCTCCAGAGCTGTGTGGTCATAGCCGACGTAGTGGGGGATAAAGCTGCTCTTCCGAACGATAGTGGCATACATTTGGGGCTCTGCAGTGTCCTGGCTGGATTTCTCAGGCTGAGTGGACTAAAGACAGGGTAGAGGAAGAAGACACACAAGGAGGAGACTATCTAAGGGGCAGAGGCTGGTCATAAATCCAGCCCTCTGCAGATGATCACTTGGCATTGCTCCACTGGGGCTCCAAGCTGATAATTAAAGCTCATGGTCCCTGTGAGCCCTTCCAAGGAAATCAATATAATAAATCTTTGCTCTCCATTTGGATATTTCATCACCCTCACAAAGACTCTGCTGCCTGCTCTCTTGGTAAAGATATGATAACAAGGCCTGGGCTGTAAGTGGATGGAGGGCCAGGGACCGGGTAATTCTCCCCAAACTAGAGCTGCTGGGTCTCCAAGGGGAGCCATTCATCTCTCTGGATCTTTGCTTTCCTGATGACCCTGTGCCTCATCCTGAAGGCCTGGGGTTGGGTTCTGTTGGGGCCTTCTGAAGATAAAGACCCCTGGGGCTATGATGAAGAGTTTCTTGAAAGGTCCTGGAAGGAGAGAGGAGCCTGGAGCGGTGGCACATGGTCTATAATCCCAGCAGCTCAGGAGACTGAGGTAGGAGGATCATGAGTTCAAGGTCCATCTCAGCAACTTAGCCAAGCCCTAAGCAACTCAGGGAGAACCTGTCTCTAAATAAAATATAACAAATGACTGGAGATATTGCTCAGTGGTTAAGTACCCCTGGGTTCAATCCCCAGTACAAAAATAAATAAATGAATAGGACAGAGGAGGGAGACTACCCAAACTGAGTGTCTCCAACGTACCTGGGACTTTACCCTTCATTGCACTGGACCCTCCAGATGACTGTGGCAGGAGGTATGCTGACAAAAAATGGGGCCTGGGGTTAACTGGCTTCCTATAGGTGTTCAGCTAATAAATATTGGACTTGGGACAGGAACCCCGACAATTTGGTCTCACATTTTTCTTTACTCTATCTCATGATAGAGGCCTGATGCTTCTGCTCATTGGTGGCCCAATGTCTTGCACATAGTAGGTGCCATAAATACTTGAGCAATGAAGGAGTAAATTCTCCCCTCCCCCAATTAACAATGGGTGAGAGCAGGGGAACTAACCTGGGAGGTCCAGGCTGGTGCTCAGTGGTAACCTAGAGGGATGCATTCCAGGGAATGCTTTATCTGCCACATGCCCCAACCTCTCCTGGGCCTTCCTCCTGCCAACACAACATGTGGAGACAGCACAGAAGGAACTGGCTTAAGAGGTTGCATGGCCTGGGCTCACCCTCAACTCTGCCACTTGCTTGCTTGCTCTGTAATCCAGGGTGAGAGGGTTCTCTTCCTGAGCCCCAGTCTCATGTAGGCAAAATGTAATTCACCTTGAGGACTAGATGGTGTGGGAAGCATCTAGCACAGGACCTGGAACATGGTAGGTACTCTGTAAACACTGTATTTCCTTGATTTTTAGATCCATTCCCTCTTTTGTTATATGTGAAATCTTCCATTCGTGTATTCACTTAATGTGGTAGTTGTTTTATGCAAACTGGGTTGTTTTATGGAGATGAATCCCCTCCCACACACACCCTTCTAGGATTGAAACTAGTAGTAGCTCTACCACTAAGATATATTCCCAGCCCTTTTTGATTTTGAGACAGGCTCTTGTCAAGTTGCCCAGGCTGGTTTTGAACTTGTAATTCTCTTGCCTCAGCCTCATGAGTAGCTGGGATTACAGGGGTATACCATCATGCCCTATGAAAATTTCAAATTCTTATGGGCATTATTTCTATCTATCTGCCAGGAGTGATATTTCTGAGTGCCATATGGTTCTAGGCTAGTCATACTGTGCAGTGAGCATGGGATGTCTAAGGTTGCTCTCAGATTATTCGAGGGCATCAAAGTCCTTCCCACCAGCTCTCCCCCTTTCTGGTCAGAGGTCAGGCCCAGAGGCCAGGGCTGTGACTTACATTTAGCTTAAAGTGGTAGGGGTGGAAGACACGCAAGTACTTAATGGGGATTTTGTAGGACAACAGCTCCTCTTTATTTTTGTTGTCCACCACCTTGAGGATCACATCTGGAAAGAAAAAAATTGAACACAGGGTCAAAACAGGGTTTAACAGGCCATCTTACCTCCCAGTAAGGTGAGAAAGTGAGGGGTGAGAGACATTGCCAAGAGCAGGAGCACATGCCACACAGAGGAACCATCCACATGTGTGGAACACATGTGCTCATAACTCCACAAGCACTGTCTGAGCCCCTGAACAGGGCCAATTCCCATGTCAGGTGCAGTTAGGACTCTAAAATGTGATTTCTCCTGTGGCCAATAAATTCCCAGCCCAGGGATGGACACACAAAACTAAACTGCACCCCCACAGCAACAGACACACAAGTGCACACAGAGATACACAGGCAAGTAGGAAGGCCCTTTCCATTGGACATAAACACTCCCAACCAGCTCCTGCAGGATGGAGAGGGGTCAACTTCCATTCAGGTGAGGAAACTCAATAAAGGAAAGTGGTCTGTTGAAGAAATCCTTTGATGCAACTATGAATAAAAGTCTACTCCAAGTAATTAAAAACTAGTCTCAACACTAAGAATAGGGCTCCACTTAGTAAACACCTTCCAAATAAGACCACATTTTTATCACTAAATGGCATGAACTTCAGGATGAACTTTAAGGAAAACACCAGTGTCCTGGGAATTACAGTGGTTCTGCTTATTGAGTACTTGTGTATACCAGACATTGAATGAGCACTCCTTGACCATTATTCCAACAAGTTCCCACCATGGTTTTGCCATCTCTGCTGTGAAAATGTGAACAATGAAGTACAGATGGGTTATATAACTGGGCCACTATCACACAACTAGAAAATGGATGATGGGGGAGGCTGGATTTGGTGACCCTTGAGGCATCTGGTCATTCTTGAAAGTCTGATTTGAGGAGAGAAAAGAAGGGAAAGGAACAAAGGAAGAGAAGAAGAGAGGAGAAATGAGAGAGGTGGAAGAGGGAGGAGATAAAGGAGAGATCTATAGAAAAATGGGAAAGGAAGGAAGGGTGGAGTAATGTGCCCAAGGGAGACCCTTGGGAACCTCTCTTCATGGGAAGGGGAAGTTTCAGCACCAAGGACAGCTGCTGGTCCTTGAAACAGCCAACACGAAGCCCAGTGCTAACCCCAAACTCAACAGCTGGGTTGCTTGGATTGGGATTGTGTCATTTGTATCAGAAGGAAATTGAGGGCTTTACCAACTGTTCTTCCTTTTTCATTCTTCCCCACAGCTACCCTGAACACACAGCGAGGGAAAGACACCAGCTAAGAGCTGGTGGGATTCATGCTCAAAGGAAAGGGGCTTTGAGATTGACTGAAGTGAGGGATTTAAAGCCAGATGACCTGGGTTCCATTACTAAGACACTGACTTGTTCTGTGACCCTTAGTGAGTCACTTAACCTCTCTGAGCTTTGTGGACCTGCTCTGAAAAATGCTCATACTTGAAAGAGAGAGAGGAAGGAAGGAAGGAAGGAAGGAAAGAAGGAAGGGAGGGAGGGAGGGAGGGAGGGAGGGAGGAAGGGAGGGAAGGAAGAAATGAAAAAAGAAGTCTTGTCCCTTCCTTGGGATTGCTGAGGGAGAAGAATGTGTTTTAAGTTACACAATTCTGTGCAAATGTTCCTTATGACTATTTTCCTGCTTGTTAACCAACTGCAGCTCTCCACACACTCATCCAGCCCTGGGCAGAACTCAGCTGGGGGATTCCAGTGCTCTGGATCAAGGCCACAGTAGCTGTGTAGGTGGCGGCTCCTTCTGCCCACTCCCTTGGGACCATGAGTTCCTGGATCTGGTTGGGACTTGCTAAGATCAAGCAGGAGACAAGTACCCTGCCTTTCCCATGCAATCATCTCTGGAGCTCCAGTTAGGCAGCTGGCAGATGAGCTATAACTTGGGGGAGTGGACAGCCATTCCTCCCTTCTCCTGTCCGCATGCTACAAGCACGCTTCATCAGCTTCCTTTCTGGGCATTGCGCCCTTCCGGCCTCCCACTGCTCCCTTTGTGCAGCCAGAGGCCCTTTCTGACACCCGCCTGCTTTGGCCCTGACCCAGGGTCTGCAACTCCCCCTTTGCTTTTCATTAACACATCCTTGAGCTACCTCCCACCCTCCTCCTGCCTCTTGGCCTGGCCCCCATCTCCCCCACCCCCACCACATGCATCACCACAGCAACCGGGTTCCAACAAGCTACTTCAATCTGCAAAGAGGTGCCTGCCAATATTCCCTGCCTGCCCGTGCTGCCTTCTCACCCTCCATCCCTCTCGTGTTTAGTCCTGCCGGCTTCTCTGCTGCACAGATGAACCCCAAGGACACCGACCTCATCACATCCTTCCCTCTCTCACCCCAGATGTTACAGCCCAGGACAGGATCCAGCCCAGGTCCACACACCACGACCCCTGACTTCCTGCATGCACATGCATGTGTGCCTGTGCTCAAGTGCACACACACACACACACACACACACACATACACACACAAAATACACATGCACTGCTAGAGGCACACAGATCACACTACTGCAGCCAGATACACCCATGCAAACACACATACAAGACTCGCAGACATGCCTGCCTACAGGCACAGAGATAGCACATATTCACACACACAATACCATTCACACGAACACACGAGCCAGCATGTAGGCATCCACAGAAACATGCGCACTCAGGCACACACAGGCAGCTGCATGAAATCCTCAGCCAATTTTCCTCTTTTTTTATGTTGTCTCAAACCATCCCCACAGTTTCATGTATCCCTTTACAGGCAGGAAAAAATTCTCTGAATGGACCTCAATTTGCCTCCTCCCATCTCACGGGATCCTCCCTGCCCATTCCCTCTTCCTCTCCCACAGTCTCTGGCAGTGGCTCTTGGCCTCTGTGAGGTGAAAAGGAACTCTAAGATTTTGAGGGGAGAGGGCCACCTACAAGAAGTCAGCCTGAGGGTCTTCTGACTGTATGAGACCAGGGAGGCAGCCGGGCCCTTGCCATCTGTGCTGCCAGTGCCCCACAGCTCCTGCACCAGCCAGCCAGTACTCCTGTGTGCCCAGTCAAGCTCTCGACCAGGCTAGATGTTAGATGGGCCACAGCATGAAAGACACAAGTGTGCAAATGTGTGCATTTACACCCGTACCTGGAGGTTCAGTCCGACACCCAGAGATGAATAGGCAGGGATAAGTGTCCATTCTAGGGACATGAATAAAAACTAAATCTTGGTGGTGAGGCATGCCTGTAATACCAGCTACTGGGGAGGTGGAGGCAGGAGATGGTAAATTCGAGGCCAGCCTGGGCAACTTAGTGAAACCCTGTCTTGAAATAAAAAGGGCTGGGGATGCAGCTCAGTGGTAGAGCACCTCTGGGTTTAATCTCCAGTACAAAATAAACAAAAAGCAAAAGAACAACAACAACAAAAACATAAATGGAAGCAGCTAGAACACAGGAGCTCCAGTGAGAACATGTAGTGCTGGATCCAATACTGAATCCTAGACTCTCTGCTGAGTACTTGAACTTGAGCCAGTTATTCAAATTCCCTGAACCTCAGTGTTCTCTTCTAAGCAATGGGAGCATCACGGTTCCTCCTGGGAGGTGGTGACTCCAATGATCAATGCACGGGGACATGCCAGGAAGCTGTAATGTGCCATTTCAGTGGGAGACAGCAGTAATAACAACCATGAAAATAATAACAACAGTCATAAAAAAGATAAGCTTGCATTCGTTTATGTGGAACAAGTCATTTTTCCAGCAGGCTGGGGAGATGAGGCGTGACGGTATTATGATTTTTTTTTTTTTTAAATGCTTTTAACTGAGCCCAGGGAGGCGGTTCAGGTGGCCTCCAGCTGTGCTGAGTGGAGAACCCGCTTCTGCCTTCCACGGCTGGTGGGTATGTTCACAGCCCCTCCCCCCACACCAGCCCACCCAGCCCCCAGCCTCACCTTCTTGCCCTGAATTCTCGGCTTGGGTTTCCACTTTCACTGTGTCCCCCCAGATGGGGGATCTGGTGGGCTCTGAGGTCACTGAGGTGACTGCTTTGGAGCTCTGTCTGTCAGCTTCTTTAGATGTGGTTTCCCTGGGGAGAGAGGGACAGAGTGAATCCGGGAGGCATTTTGCCTGCTACATGCCTGCCCCAGGATTCCACTGTCCATAAATCTGGGTGAAAGGTGGACAAAACTTGGAGAGGTCCTCCAAACTCTACATATAGACATTCATGTCATCCTTCATCCCTGGCCCAGTGGACGCCAGGCTTTCCCCCTTGACTACCCTGCCTGCTCTGGGGTCACACCATCTACTGGCCACTGCTGTGGCCTTCACTTAGACTAAGCCACCAGCCACCATGTTGATCAGACTTCCTGAGTGTTCCTAGGGAAGGTCCCCTCTAGGTGTCTGTGTGCATGACCCTCTTCCTGACCTGATCCTCTTCTCTAGGTTCTGTTTCGTGAGAGGAAGTCTCTAAATAGTGTGGCTGTGTGGTGCTCCTCCCAGATGTCCAATCCTCTTGATCTTCATTCATTTTCCTATGCTTCTGGCCCAGGTTCCCAAGGCCACAGGCTGGGCGCCCATAGCCTGGCACCTGTAGCTGCGCATGGGGGTGATAGTGAGGATTTTCAGACCCTCAAGCACTCACAGGTTGTCAGGGCCAGGCTGCCCCCCTGAGATGGGAGCTTGAATCTGTATCCCAGTGTAGCCCAGAGGTATCTGGGTTAAGTGTCCCTGAGATCCAGAGCCATCAGACAGCTCAATTCCAAAGTTAATCCTCCTCATGTTGAAGATGCTATTCTGGTTATTCTGCCAGGGAGGGCTGTAAAAGACGCTGCCACATTAACTGCAGCAATCACGGGGTGAGTACTCCTCCCCGAAAGCCTGCAGCAGGGAGCCACACCACACATCCAGCAGGGGAGGCAGCTGTACCAAGGGTCCCAATCAATCCAGGTAGGAAGGAGGGATGGCGTCCCCACCAGACCTTAGCCCACCCTCAGAGGCCCCAAAGGGAATGTGGGGCAGGCCAGCCACCCCAGAAACTCAGACCCAACCTGCTCCCTGCGTCAGTAACACCAGTCTGGGGTCCTTCTCAGTCCAGCCAAGCCTCTCTTCCAGGAACTTCCTGGTCCCCACCACTGCTTCTGTTCTTTAGACTTAATGACATTGTGGCCCTGCTCCTGTGGCCCAGCTCCTAACCATTCTTATGAGAGTCACATCTCTAAGCTCTAGGAGTCAACTGAAGACTCCTCTGCTTCGAGAGGAAGTATGACAATGGGTACCCTACAGCCATGCCACCTGGGTTCCAAATCCTAGTGCCACCATTAGCTTGTGGGACTTTGGGCAAGGTAGATAGCTTCCCTGTGCTTTCTTTCCATCATCTGGAAAATGGGGATGATCATGGTACTCATCAACAACCTGTAAGGTCACTGTGGGAATGAAGTGATTTACACGTGCTGTGCTTGGCACATCTTTAAGTATCATAAAAGTGTTAGTAATTATTATTGCTTTTACTATTGTTATTGTTTTTGTTGAAGATTGAACCCAGGGCCTTGTGCATACGAGGCAAGCACTCTACCACTGAGCTACAAGCTCCAGCCCTTTTACTACTTTTAATTACTAGTATATAAGTAAAATGTGATTCCTTATTATCAACTCATAGCACTGACTGTCCTAGCCTCAGTGACTCTCCCATGACCTGCCCTTTTGCCCTGGACTGGTTTCTTCTCATCATAACTCAATTCTGGTTCTACAAATGGGGATCCCTGGCTGCCCTGGTCAAGATGTGAAATCCTTGGATAAGCACAGGTTTTGAAGCTCAGAGATCTGGGGCTAAGCCCATGTTTTCCCCAGCCACTGGCTCCACGCTGGGCTTCCACTCTTCTAACTAGTGCCTGCCACAGAGGGCAATTGAGTATCAGAAGGAAACACTCCTAGCAAACAGGAGGCCCCAGTTCACGCTCTTCCCTCATTTGTCATATAGAATGACCTGGTGTTTTCTCGAAGGGACCTGATAGAGGGCAGCATGAGGGGGAAGGAAGGTGAGCCCTGAGGGAGGACTGGGATGGAAAGAAGCCCCGTCCAGACACACGGCCTGTGGATCCTGAGGGACAGAATGGGCGCCCTACAATTATGAAGGGCTGCTATGGCCTGGGTGTGTGTGGGAGGCTGCCAGGTTGGAGAGGGAAGGCATCTAGCCTGGCAGGGCAGTGGAACTCAGCCTGCCACCTCCACCACTTTCGTTCCTTCCTCCCTGCTCTGTGACTGTGGCTCACTGAGGGGTGGGTGCAATATAAGGCCCTTCTCATGCCATCCTGTGCCCTGGTTCTCTCTCCTGAGAGCACCTCCAAAGCAGAGATCTTAGAGCTCTCCAGGTCCCTCCTGCCCACCCTCTGCTCCCTTGCAGCATGAATGCAGGATCAGGCCTCATGGTCTCTCCCAGCAGCATCCTACACCCGCAGAGCACAGAGAAGCACACAGGAGCACCAGAAAGGGGGAGTACAGAGGGTATGTCAGGAGGAAGGAGAGTCGTCCTTCTAGACCCCAAAAGTCACAGAATGATATTGGCTCATCCCTGGGGCTTCCCAGGGATCTTCAAGTGGCTCCGTATGCGCCAGAGAAGACATAACCAAAGGTGCCAAGTCACAACCAGTACAGGGACAGGTTTCAGATTGGAATCCATGACCTGTACTTGCCAGCCTATGTTCCACCAACCCCCACATCTCTATAGCCCCTTGTTCCCCTCCCCTTCTTTATAGGAGTTCCCCTGGCAGTGGGCTGGAGAAATTCCAGGTGGAGAGATGGGACTATTTATGGGGCGGGGCCAAGGGCTGACTCCCCTCAGGCCTAGAAGGAGTTAAGTCTCCCCTCCCCCCCTGAATATACACATCAAAGAGGTGGCCAGGGCTAGGTGAAGGAGATGGAGGCATGAGAGGGAGGCCCCAGGGGAAGGGGGAGGCTTTTAGCAGGTGGAGGGAGGCTGTCAGGGTAATGGCTTTTCCTGGCACAGCTGACTCCTCTGGGCCTTGATGCGATTCTAGAAACTGGAGAGTAAGAGGGGGCCTCGGATTCCTTACAGAATAGGAGCAGGGAACCAGTTCACCCTCCACTCCCTGCCCCCATTCTGTACCCCCAGCTGGACACATTCCTGAGTTCTAGGTCCCCAGGTCCTGAATTCCCTCAGAGCTCCCAGTGCAACCTCGGGGCCCACTGGGGCCTCTCTGAGACCTGCAACCCTGCAGATTGTCTGCAAGGACTGAAACTCCTCCCCCCTGTCCCCAAAGCCCTGCCCTGGCTCTTCAGCCTGGTGCCAGGCAGTCAGGGGCAGGAGGAACTAACAGTGATGCCTGCTGTTCAGACTTAATCCAGCTGTAGCAGGATGGGACTGGGGTTGGATTCAAGGGCAGGATGGGCAGCCCTGGGCCCCAAGCTGTGATAGATACAGCCCACCCCTCCCCCAGGATGCAGGAGGGTTATGCAGTGTCTCTGACAAACCCCAGTTCCAAGCCTGAGGTCCCTGGGGCTCACTTCCACCCCAGCAGGAGGCAGAGGAGCCAGGCCCCAGCGCAGCTGTGAGTGGGAGGGAATGAGAACAAATTTCTTCCTGCAAGGTCATGACTAAGATGTGTTGTCTGGTTCCCAGGGTCTGCTGCTGAGTGGAGGTGAGCAGTGGAAGAGCACAGGACATTGACAGAGACAGAAAGGGAGCTGGAGGCACACAACTCCCCCACCCCTCTGCCCCCACACACCGTGCTCCAAAGAGGTTTGTATGTTGCAATGTCATCCATTCTTAGTACCCTATCTACCAACCCTCAAAGTGCCTCACAGTCTCCTATTCACACCTGAGCCACCTCTCCCAGTTGCCCTGTTGGTCCTCCTGGCCCTCTTAGCCTCCCACTCCCCTCAAAGCATCAAAGTGCACGCAATAGTCAAGATCTGGTTTCCTTCCAGGCAGGGCTTTGGTAGTCTGGAATACAGGCAGCCCAGCTTGTCCTGAGTGCCCATCACATCACAGGGCAGTCACCAGGACGGCAAAGGAAAGGGAAGGGCCTGAATTCAGGTCTGTACTGGCTACTGGGGTCCTGGTTGGGCAGGCTCCCAGGAGGATAGGAAAGTCCAGAGGGATGTTTTCAGGTGCCCTCTGGGAAGGAAATAGGCAGGCAGGCATAGGAAAGGATGGACAAAGAGAAGACCTTTAGATGGAGGGGCAGTGGGACAAGAGGTCTTGTGACCCTTTGACAGGGTCTACCATGGCCCTATTGTTGGCCTACCTGAGACACAGAATGGGAAGATAGGTTCAGACTGAGTCCTTCAGGCCAGCTGCTGGGATGTCATAATTGAACCTCAGTCTGATCTGAGAAGGCAGGACAATTTTCTTCTACCTGAATCCCCCATGCCAGCCTCTGAGCCACAGAGGCCAGCCTATCCCATCTTCCAGAAGTATAAGAGATAGTCACAGTCCAAGGCCAGAGGCCTCCCTCCATCCCTGGAAAGCACTAAAACTCCAACGACCTTTTCCTGATCCAGAAACCTAGCCTTATGCAACAGGGACAGGAGTTGGGGTGTTGGCTCTGCAGAGGGTCGTCTGAACAAGATGATCAAAGGCTGCATTCCTGTTTCTGAGTCTACTTGGCTAGATCAGTGGGGAAAGGTTCCACAAAGAAGGTGGAACTCACAGAGATGGAGAAGAGGACCTTCCCAATTGGAGGACAGAGCCTAAGGCTCAGAGCAGGCTAGGAGCTGGTTTCATGCATAGGTCACAAGAGGGACAATCTGGTTGATCCAGGTTTGGAGGATTGGTGTAGTTAGGAGAGAGAGGCTCGTGGGCCTCCCTGACTGAGCTCCCTCTCAAGTTCTCTTCTTTCCATACCCCTTTGCAGTGTCCTCTGAAGCCAGACAAGCAGGAGGGAAAAGTCCTCACACTTTTGGCCTTGGCCAAGATCCCCTCGGAATGCTGGGTAGGAAGTTGTGCCCAGGAACTTCTCAAAGAGGAGAGGTGCTGAATCTGGAAGGGAGAAGCCGGCCTGAAGCTCTCTTCTCATCCCCCCACTTTGCCCGGACTCAGCCATCAACAGTGCCCCCACTCTACGTAGGTGTAGCTGAAGATGGGCAGCTGGTCCTTGTGGTCTCTTAGCTCTCCGGAGGATGCCACTTAAGACATGAGCATGGTTGTTATTCTCAGCAAAACGATGGGCTCTCGTCCTGGGTTTCATTATTAATTGGAGTCTAATGAACCATCACTAACTGCTGATGGTGCTACAACACTACAGGTGGGCCTCAATTTACAGAATAACGGACTCTGGCACAAGGCGGGTATGAATTGGACACTGAAGACGCCACATCTGCCTGGGCCTGGATCCTCCCCTTGCAGGGAGCGAGTAGGCAAGGGCATATTCCAAGGAACTCTGGTAAAGGCAAAAATATCTCTGAAAAATAAATGCCTCTTCCTCACCCCATCCTTCCCTACACTTCATCGGAAATAACCCCGACCTTTCTTGGGGAGCATCATGGGCAACGAGCAGCCCTGTTCTGGGCCCATGTCAGTCAGGGAGATGGGTAAGGCAGGAATAGTCTCCCAGTACAGCCCAAGAAAGAACTGTAGCCCACAAAAGTGACTGGTGCAAAGTTAGACTTAAGCCTCCTGTGTGCGACATTGTACCCTTTTCTGGAAAGAATTTTCTTGTTTTCCAGAGGGTTTTTTTTTTTTTTTTTTTTTTTGTCTGTTTGAGGCTGGGGACAGTGCAGGACCAAGAAGAGCCCCTGCCTGCACCATTGCCAGCCTTTGGAGCTTCACCCTGTGGCATACGTGGTGAGGTACACTGGGGACCATTTTCTTAGGGGAGGCAGGGGGGACTACTGTCGGTCACCACCATGGCTCTATGGGGATGAAATGACGGTGCCCTTGGCAAGGTGTAGGCCTGGGTGAGACAGCTCAGAGGACCTCTCCATGACTTAGGGTTCTCTCAACCCATCATCTGCTCTGCACATCCTCTCAGCTGAGCTTTCCCTTTTTTGTGTAGGAATTTTTTGCAGGAAAAAGCTGGGTCAGACGTGAAGGTGAACTTCCCAACTTCTGAAAGAGGTTCATTCTAATTTTTATTCCTGGACTAATTGGGGTGGTGTTCAGTCCAAGTTCTGAGACCAACTTTCCTGATGCCCAAGTGCAGGGGGCTGAAGCTGCCCTCTGAGGAGATGTGGACAAAGGACAAGTAAGTAGGGACAGTGTTATCTGTGTACTTGCACCTGCTACTAGACTGTGAGCACCTCAGGGGCAGGGACCTGCCTGGTCACCACAGGAACTCAGTTCCCAGCTCCTAGCCTGGGCCCAATGGGGCCCAGTGAGTGTTGAACAGGAAGAGAGATGGATTGTGGTGAAGCACATGAAGACAGAGGCAGGCTGTCCTCCGTGGCTCTTCCTGGCAGCCCCTGGGCCCATGCTGGGACTTGCTCTCCATACAGAGGCAGCTCCTCAGCCCCATCCTAAAAGAGGCTCCTGGCTAGAAGGAGTGATCAGATTTCAATGGCTGTCACAACAGCATATCCCCAGTGGGAAAGCAGAGCCTTGCTGTGGGGTCTGGGCTTCCTCAAGGGCCTAGGCCCTGAGCGCCTTATTTCAGCCTGGATACTGGTCTCTCCATCCCAGGCTAGGACCCTGTGGCTGGATTTTGGTTCTGGTTCTGATGGCCATGTGAACCATTCTGTGAGACCCCAGCCACAATCCTGAGCTGGTCCAGGGGCCCTGCTTCTCCAACGCACACAAAACACCCCTAACACACACACACAGCACTTTCCTCAGGCCCAGGGCTGCCTAGGAAGTCAAACAATGACTAACAGGAGAGGAGAGGGTCACGTCCAACAACCAAAGTCCTTCTTGGTCCCCATCTTTGTGTGGGAGCAGGGAGGCTATGGTCTGCCCTCCACAAAGATAAATCTCATAGCACCCAGAACATTTCCCAGGTCAGCCATGGTGAAGGCTGGAGAGGTGAATTAGCACTAGGGCTCACAGGCCAGGGTGTGAGTCCTGGCTCCTGGCTCTATTGCTACAGACCAGGAGGCTACATCCTGAGCTCAGCTCCTCCCTGGTGATGGTACTCTGTGTCTCAAAGGTTCCAGGCACCTGGTGCGTCCTTAGAGAAGGGGGATAAGGAGGTCAACTGTGGAAGGCTGAGTCTGAAGTGGATATGCACATTGGCAAGTGGGTCCATGGAGCTTAAGAGATTGGCTAGAGCTGGATACAGGGGTTCTGGGGGTGGTTGGGGAACCTGAACTGAGGGAGATCTCAGGGAAAGCAGAGATGCAGAGGACAGGCCAAGACTGAGTGGGGAACATTGACATTTATAGTTATAAGACAAAGAGGATCTCATGGTAGAGTGACTAGAGACAAGGGAGACAATCAGGAGAGGGGGCCATTCTGGAAGTGAAGAGAGAGGGGACCTCAAGAAGGGGGAATGTCTACTCCAACAAGTAGAGGGACAGCACCGGAAGTCGCTCTCCTGGGAGGAGACAAGTCAGTGAAGCTGGATGCGACCGTTGAGTCTCACATGAGTTGAAGGTTCAGGAGGAGAAGACAATGAGGGCCATTGTAGAGATCCTAACTGACCAGAGCTGTTTGGCCTGCATGAAAAAAAAAATGGCCAATTTTTGCACAGAAATCTGAATTTCTTGCTTCTCTCCAAAAACAGAGGGAACCGACAAGCCAAGCCCCGATTTCTCCAAGTCAGATATCAGTGGGAGGATACTGGAGGCTGCTCCTCTGAAGTAGCCAGGGTCCTCCTTGTTGCCAGTCTCTTCTTTTTTTTTTTTTTTTTTTTTTGTGGTGCTAGGGATTGGAACCCAGGGCCTTGTGCTTGCAAGGCAAGCACTCTACCCACTGAGCCATATCCCCAGCCCAGCCAGTCTCTTCTATTCTCTGTTTTATCACACACCAGCTGACTTCGGGGTTTATGTAACTAATTGGGCCCTGAAGGCACTGACTTTGGTATGCCTGGTGTGGCTTATCCTGATGGAAGCTTACTGGGTGTGTGGAGGGATGGAAGGTGACATAAACAGGGAGAACAGAGGGCAGGAGACGCTGAACTGGAACCTAAAAACACAGCTCCTGTCCAGTCTGGCACCTCACTCTTCGCTAGGTGCCAGACCATTTGGCATCTGCTCCTAAAGCCCATGGGGAGTGGGGCAGGGCGGAGGGAGGACAGGCAAAGCCTATAGGGGGATCAAGCTCTTGGTTGTTCATGATGTCTGTGGAGGGAGGAGGAGCCAGGAAAGCTGCTCTGCGCATGCTCAGGAATAAGCAGAGGAGGTAGCCCGAGCATAATGTAATAAGGACACCAGAAAGGCCCCATGGCCTGCCCACTACCTGCCATCTCCCTGGACTTCTCCTGGTCAGTACTGCCCTCTGGGAGTACTGGTGGGAGAGCTTATGCTTTTGGGTGTCTGAATTCATGTTTCAGGCATGAGAAGACCTCAGGGGCACTGAGCAGAGGTGATAGGGAACATCTGGAAAGAATCCTTATAACTTCAGTCTGACTTGAGAGGGGGCGGGTCTCAGGGCAGCCCTCCTTTAACCACTGACACCAGCTGTGTTTATAGCTCTGTGATACAGGAACATTTTCACTGAACAAAAATTCTGAGATTCTGCGCCTCAAGGGACCAAAGTCATATGGAGCAGGTGTGGGCAGGAAAGCAGGCCACAGGGCTGAGGTCCTGCAGGGGTGATAGATTCCCAGGCCCCACCCAAGGCCTGCTTCCCAACCCTGTCTCTTTCCCCAGGGGTGCCCTCCAGCTTGGAAAGGAGGCTTAGTCTCTGCAAGAGACAGTGGTCAGATGGTAACAGTTGTCTTCATTTGCTCCACTCTGCTGGCCAGCCGCAGGACCTCAGACCAATCCCTTCATGCCCCTGGGCCTCGGCCTCCTTGACTAACATACGGGGTTATGAAACTGCTTCCCAGCGCAGTTCTGTGAAAAACAGTGTGTGGAGAACTGAATTCCCAGTAAGCTTAGAGGGGGACATTATCTGCAAATGGGAGTTGCTTTATCCTGGTACTGTCCTCGAGTACTGTTGTTAGTTTTGCTGAGCCCAACCATCTGGTTGCTGAGACAAAGGTCACCTGTGAGTCATGCTGAGCCTCCACCCTCTCCATCCAGATCTCTGCCCTCTGGGGCTCTTGGCCAAGGCCACAGCCAGACCAGGAGGAGGGGGAGCCCAGAGCCCAGGAGGGGTCTCCAGACTGGTCACTGCCTCTCTCTGGTAGCATGGGTCAGGATCCTGAGTCCAGCAGCCTCTTTCCAAGAGGGGAAACTAACTACTATAAGACCAAGGCAGGGAATGCAGTGGAAAGAACTTCTGGAGTTGAGAATTCTGGATCCTCACTTAGGAACTCACAGGCTTTGTGAACTTGGCTCATTTATGGAAATGCTCTGAGCCTCAAGGGTAAAATGGGGATAATACACCTAATACATAAGACTGGGTAACAATTAAGTTATATGAAACACGTTCTCCTGGCATATTTGTCAGTATATGGGAGGCACTTCTTTAACATCCCTCTATTACCAAGACCTCCAGCAATTGTCCTCCTTTCAATGTTCTCTCCAATCAGTCACCAGGGTCAAGGCTCAGTCTGTGACCAAGAACATACAATGTGGGGCCCAGGTCAGGGCTCTCAGGCATACAATAAAAACACAAGGTCTTCTGCACATGGTTCTGAAGGGCCCTGATCTGACACCCACCCTCTGCCTGGACTGAGCGGAGCCTGCCCATGTGCACAGAGGAAGCTACGCCCTCCCTTCCCAGTGCTGCCCCTGTCACCACTCATTAGGTCTGGGCAGCCAAAGCAGCAGCTGCCAACACTGGCAGCCCTTCCACCAGCCTTTGGCCAGGGGTCAGAATCCACAGGCCGCTTCCTGGCTGGTTCCTCCCCCACAGCCATCCTGCCCCCTAGGGCATTCCCACCTGTCAATGCCACTACTCTCCTGGTCCCTGTGGTGCTCTGACTGGCAGGTCTTTTTGTGTCAAGCTGGGAGACAGGTGTTGGACACTGGTCAGGCACCAGGCCCTCCAGCCAGACCCAGATTAGCCAGGAGAGACTCTGGGCCCGGGCCTGGGTGTGGCATCTATCTGTCTCAGGTGGCCCTGCTGGAACTCTAACAAACTGAGATGGTTTCCCAGGCCAGACAGGTCTGCACCAGCATGGAGGCTGTAGTTTATATCCTGGGCATGGTTAGACTGAGATCAGAAAGAGCAGGGACTGGCCAGAGGTCACACAGGGAGTTGGGGTGGTGGGCTTCCTGATTCCAGTCTGGCTTCTTTCCACTGCCCTATGGCTCTCTTCTGTTAGACATCAAGAAGTGAGGTAACTTTCCCCAAATCACACAACAATCTAGAAACAGGGCCAGATTCATTCATTTCATCAACACTTAGTTATTGCTATTTGGAGCTGGTGGAGAGAAGCAGCCAAATTCAAGAGATAAGAGAGACACTGAACTGGGCAGTGGCACATGCCTGTAATCCCAGTGACTTGGGAGGCTGAGGTAGGAGGATTAAGTTCAAAGCCAACCTCAGCAACTTAGTGAGACCCTGCCTTTAAATAAAACATAAAAAGAGCTGGGGGATATGGCTCAGTGATTAAGTGCCCCTGGATTCAATCTTGGTACCAAAAAAAAAAAAAAAAAAAAGACAGATGTTGACCATTGACACACTTTGTTAATAGACTAGATGGGAGTTTTAAGAAAATGTCATTATTGAGGCCAGGGTGGGGATGAGATCTGAGAGAGAGAGAGAGAGAGAGAGAGAGAGAGAGAGAGAGAGAGAGAGAGAGAGAGAGAGAGAGAGACAGAATAGAGAAAACAACCTCAGGTAGAAAACAAACTGGCCAACATTTTGTGCTAGGTAGAAGAGATGAAGAGATGTGGTCATAGGAGGAAATAGGAGAGTGTGGTGTCTTGGAAGCCAAGAGAAGAAAAGGGCTAAAGAGAATGAGTGGTCACCAGGGGCTAATGCCACCGGGAGGTTGCATAAGAAGAGATACCATTGGTGAGGCATGGTGGTCACTAGGGACTCTAGAGAAATCTATTTCAATGCAGAAGTGGAGTCAGATTGGAAGCGGACATGGTTTCTATGAAGAGATGAGCCAAGTGGACCTGCCAGACTGGATTAGCTGTGACTAGAGGATGTGTTCCATTGCTAGCTTGGTTTCAGGCTGGGTCCTGCAGAGGGCTGTGCCCCAAGTAAAGAAAGCCCCATCTTTGAGCCTGAATGTCCTTCAGGTCATCACATGGGGTGAATGAGTGAATGGTTTCGGGGTCCTTTCAGGCCTGTGTTTCTCTCCCCACCCAGCACTCCAACTATGGACCTTTCTGATGGGGAAGAAACAAAGCCAGAAAGAATGGAAGGAGGCTGAGACAGGATCCCCAGGCTACCCTCCCTGACCTAACATGGGGTAATAGACAGCAGGAAACCAAGCTAGGAGACTAAACTTAGGACACCAGAAAACAGGACAATGATGATGACAAAAAGTATTTAGAAAGAATGTAAAAGTTTATGCATATATGTATATTCTTCAGTTTTATTGAGGTATAATTGACAAGTAAAAATTTATCTAAAATTTATACCATGATGATTTGATAGACATATCTACTATAAATAATCACTACATAATCAAATTGATAACACATCCATCACCTCATATAGTTACCCTTTTTATATCTGTTAGAACACTTAAGATTTATCAAATTTCAAGTGTATAATATAGTGTAGTTAACTATGATCATCATGCTGCATGTTAGCTTCCTGAAACTTTTTCATCTAATAATGGCAAGTCCAATAGGTCCCCATCCTCAGTCCCTGGCAATTACTATTACACTCTCTGCTTCTGTAGGTTCAACTGAGATTTCACATTGAGATTATATAATATTTCTTTCCTGTGTCTGGCTTATTCCATTAGCATAATGTCTGTCTTCCAAGTCCAACCATGTTGTCACAAGTGACAGAATTTCCTTCTTTTTATGGCTGAATGTATCTCACACTTTCTTTATCCATCTAACAATGGATGGATACTTAGGTAGGTGCCATATCTTGGCTCTTGTGAATAGTGTTACAATAAACATGGGAGTGCAGGTATCTTTATAATAAACTTATTTCTCTTCCTTTGGGTACATATCCAGAAGTAGGATTGGTGGATCATATTGTAGTTTTATTTTTAATTTTTTAAGGAATCTCCATACTGTTTTCCATAATGGTTGCACCAATGTATATTCCCAGCAATAATGTATGAGGATCCCCCGAACCCTAACCCTACCCACCCCCATCAGCATTTGTTACTTCTTGTCTTTTTGATGGCAGTCACCCTAAGGAGCATGAGGTGGTAGCTCCTTGTGGTTTTGCTTTGCATTTCCCTGATGATTAGTGATGCTGAGAACCTTTTCACACACTTCTTGGCCATCTATATATCTTCTTTGGAAAAATGTCTCTTCAGGTTCTTTTGGACATTTTTAAATCAGGCTTTTTTCTGCTATTGAGTTGTATAAATTCCTTACATGACTCGCAAATATTTTCTCTCATTCCATAGGTTGTTTTTTCATTTTGTCGATTGCTTCCTTTGTTGTACAGAGCTTTTTAGTTTGTTGTAGTTCTGCTTGTTTATTTTTGATTTAATTGTACTTTGGTGTCAAATTAAGAAAAAAAAAAAAAAAATCGCCAAGACTCGTGTAAAGAGTTTCTCCCCTATTTTCTTCCAGGAGTTTCACAGTTTCAGATTTTACATTTAAGTATTTATAAGTTTTTCTTTAAAGCACTGAAATACTCCTGAGAAAAACTGAGAACTTCAGTGGACTTTCCTGTGCCTATCGTATGCTTTGTTGCTGTGTATTATGATTAGACACAGGAGGACATCAAATTCTTTCCAAGGTCTAGGGACTCTAAAGGTTCAGGCCCTCCCTCTGGGGTTCTTGCCTGGGGCTGGGGGCTAGCACTGAAAGCCACCTCCGGGTCCTGACAGCTGGGCTCTGTTCTCAGAATCCCTCCCTTCTCCTTTCATTTGCATCTCATTAGCACCACTTGGAGCTGGTGGCAGCTCCGCCTGGAGCTTTGGGAGCGGGTGCGTCCTGGCCCAGGCCCTGCTCCCAACAAGAAGAGGGGTGTAGCGATGCGCTCTCCCCTCCCCCTCTCCTTCCCACAAGTCGCTGCCACTGGGAGGGCGCAGGCGACGAGGTGTGCCCAGTTCTCCACACCCCCACCCAAGCTCAAGTCGCCTAGGCTCCCGCCCCCGCTCGTTTCCATAGCAACGGGGTGATGGCGCGGGGTTGCGGTCCTGCTGAGGAGCAACGCGGCCACCCAGCTACCCGCCCTGCTGCCGCCCAGGCTGGATTGGTGACAGGCACGGCCTCAATCTCCCGAGATGATCGGCGATAATTGGTTTATGGAAATAGCTGAGAGGAGAAGGCGAGCTCCCTGTTAGAAACCAGCCTCCCCGCCAAGCCCGCTCTCTGCCACCTGTCCTTCCCTCACCACGGAAATGGAGGTGGGGGAGGGGAGGACTGAGGAGCTGGGCTGGCGCAAATGGGTTTTGGAGGCAAGCAAGGCAAGCATTTCACCTGTTGGTCTCCAGCACAGCATCTATCCCCCTTTCCCTGTGAGTGGGAGGCGGGGCTGCTTGTTATAACCAGGTGTTTGCCTCTTTGGCTATAAGTCTGTGCTCAGTCCTGTGTTGGGTGCAATGTTGCAGAAATGGAGAATGGAACTTGAGATCCTCAGGGAGCCTCAGTTAGGGGGATAGAAGAGGAACACATAGACCATATTTATAAAAAGTATTTCAGACCAGTGTTGCCACTGCTGTGGGGCTTCAGAGGATGAAGAGCTGAACTCTGGTGGCTGCCTGGAGGAGGCATCATTATCGAGGCATTGAAGGTGAGATTTCAGCAGGAGTGGGTGGGAAGGTTGGGACAGGCACTCCCCACAAGGAAATGCAGGCAAAAGCCTGTAGGCAGGAACTCAATGATGCCAGCATTGGCAGAGTGTAGCTTGGTGGGAGGCTGTGGCTGCTCAGTGTCTACAGAAGGGGTCAAGGGAAGACAAGCTCCTTGGAGAGGTTAATTAATGCATGATGCTCTAAGATAAAAACTGAGCAGAAGTCCCACCTCCACAGGGAAGGCTGGCTACTGGACACCGTGTTGTTGCTTGATGGCCTTCTAAGAGAGGTGGGCAGCAGATATGGTATGCTGGGGCTCAGAAACCAGGAGGAGAAGTGTGTATCATCAACTGCTGATTGGGGCTATGGGGTACATTAAAGGATCCAGAAGCCCCTTGACAGCCGGGCACGATGGCACACACCCGTAATCCTAGCAGTTGGGAGGCCAAGGCAGGAGGATTAAGAATTCAAAGCCAGCCTCAGAAACTTAGCCAAGGCCCTAAGCAACTTAGTGAGATTCTCTCTGAATTTTAAAAAATATATATTATATAAAGGGCTAGAGATGTGGCTCAGTGGTTAAGTGCCCCTAGTTAACACCTGATCCAAAAATAAATAAATAAATAAATAAAAGAAAAAAGAAGCCCCACAATGGACATGATTGGAGAGAGTTGGGGGCCAAGGGGGAGGGTAGTTGTGAGGACCATAACATCTAGGGCATGGTGGGATAGGGCATCCAGAGGCGGGAGAGGCAGACCCTAAGTCATCTCTCTGACCATCACCTCCGACTGACCCAGCCTAGGCCTCTGCATACAAGGGCCCTGAGGTGGAGTTGTGGCCAAGCCCTGCCTGACTCGTTGTGGAATCAAGAGGTGGCCCTCTGGACCCTTTGGTGTCTTTCCTTCCTGGCCTTATGTGCAGTTGCCACATAGCAAGGAAGCGCACCAGGCCTTCGTTTTGCAGAGCCCACGGCCCCTGTGCAACTTCTCCCCTGAACCTTCTAACCCCTTATTATTCTCCCCTGAACCTTATTAACCCCTAATTTCTGCTCACAGCCCAGCACCACTGCTGCCTCACCCTCACCCAGCTACTTACACTACCGCATAGGGCCATGGTTCAGAGCCATCCTTGCAGGTGGGAAGGTTGGAAGCCCCGTGGAGAGTGACCGCGATGGTCTCCATGTTATGGGGAGACAGGTGGCTGAAGTCAGGTTTCATGCTCTGGGAGGTGTTCAGGGGCTTCTCTGGGCCCTCAGTGACCTGTGGGGAGAGTCAGGGCTGAGTGGCCTCTTTTGACTTGGCATCTCCCTTTACTGCCCCTCTATAACCTCTAGCCTCCCCTCTTAGTGGCTGTCTTCCTCTGTCATTTCCCCTACCCCAGAATTATGGGGCAGTTGCCCTCAAAACCATTTTCTCCCTACCTCTGTCCCATAGGCCATATGCCCTTCAGTGCCTCTCTTGCCTCTTCCCCAGTCCTGGATTGTCCCTTCCTGCAGCAGGAGAAAGGCCACCTCACCTCTCAAGTCAGGTCCTACCTCTAAGCCTCTACTTTTGCGTCTATCTTTACTTGTAATTCCTCAACCCCACCTGCTCTTCAGGTCCTAGAGATTGGACACCTTCTTCAGTCTTTTCTGTAACTTCACCGTCAGTCACTTCAGGTCCTTCCTGGGCACAGCACTGTACATTACAAAGCTTATCCCCATCCGTGAAGTCATCATTGTTTTAGTGGAGATGATGGATGTGTGTTCTCCCCAGAGAACCCTGCACGTGGAGGAGGAGAGGTGCTGCCCGTGTAATGCCCAGACCTCCTAGGCCGGGCATCCTAGGTAGACTTGTGCAGGGACTTAACAACTGGACAGCATGGATTCATGACCCAAAGGGGCAAGGTGATGAGAGTTGCTGAGAGGGGACAGCAATGGCAGCTGGAGCAGTTGGGAAAGGCAGTGGAACCGAGGCCTTCAAGGGTGGGGAGAACATGGAAAGCGAAGTCAGTTCAAGCCAGAAGGCAGAAGGCTGCAGCCTGGGGTGGGGCAGTGAAGTGGGAAGGGGAGGGAGGTATCTGAGGCCAGATGAGGCTGTTTGACCACAGAGCAGTGGGAAGGCAGGGAAGGTGGCACAGCTGGGGATGTTTGTGGTGAATGAACACCAAGTGCTGGAGAGGAGAGGGGACATGGGTTCGATGTGGTTTTGGGGTGTCCTGATCCTTCCTCTGTACTGGCTGGTTGACTGACCTTCATTCCCAGTACCTGGAGTTGACCCAATAGACTGATGTTAACCCTTGCTAGGCTTCACCTGGCAGGATGCCACCTATTCTCTTTGTCCCTTCTGCTGATACATAGCCATACGGAGAGGCCTTCATGGCCCTGGAAGAGGAGCAATGGTGCTCTCAGGTTAGAGATGGGGCCCTGAGAGCTGACCCTCTTACCTGCATTCTAGGGCAAGCCCTGGGGACAGGGGTGGAGGAGGATGTCCTGTTATACTAAGGGAGACTGAGGCCCAGAGAGGAGCAAGGACCTGCTTGCTCTGGTAGCCTCTGATGAGCACTGCTGGGGCAGCTGGGTTTGCCTTGTTCTGCCGCTTTCCACTATGGGATGCAGGGCAGCCACATGCTGAGTGTGGGTTTCCCCATAGGGACACTGAGAATTTAGACCAGCCTGTCTGGGAGTTGACCTGCTGCCTCCTTGGGCTGGGGATCCAGAGCACACTGGTACCCTCCTGGCACCTAGAAGCCTCAGGCAAAGGGAAAAGGAAGGGCTAAGTGCTTGAGGCCTTGCTCAACCCTGAGGAGTTTTAGGGATGTGACTTCATTCGGTTCTTGCCCCAACACATCTAACGGGGGCTCCATTCTTGTAGTTGCTCAAGCCCCAGAGCCTGGAGTCCTCCTGACAACCCTCATCCAGTCCATCAGCACATCCTGTCAGCCCTACCTTAATCCATCTCTAGAATCGTCCCTTCCCACCCTCTGCATGTCAAGCACTGGGTCCCAAGACACCTGGTTGTCTGCTCTGGCTACTTATGGCTCTTTCCCTTCTGACCCTCCCCATTCCATCCCCTCTCACACTGCAGCCAGAGGGATCCTTCAGGAATTTAAACCACTCCTTGACATATAATCCTGCCATAGCTCCCTGTCTCTCAGAGTCTTGTCTTGTCCCTGGGTCCCCTGATTCACTCTGCTCCAGTCACACTGGCCTCCTAGCTGTTTCTCACACACACCAAACTTCCTCCTGCCTCCCAGCCTTTGTCCTGGTTGTTCCCTCTGCCTGGGCTGCTCTTCCCGATTTTACCCAGGACTGTCATTCCTGTACCTTGCTCCCAAGCTTCCTTTGGCTGTCCTGGTGTAGGCTGTCTTTGCCTAACAAAAGACTCATTAGAGGATGAGAATATACCCGCTCCCTGCTTCCACCTCTGAAGTGCCAGCTCTACAGAGAGACCCCTCCCCTTCCTCTGACTGAGGAGGGTATCGTCCCCCCTGCAGCAGGACCTGTCACCATCTGCAGAGGTGTTGATGAGAGATGAGAGCCCCCCCCAACTCCGGCAGCCTCCACTATTCCCCTGCCAGGTCAGGGTGAGAGGAAGGGGAGGGAACCCCCACCAGATGGAGGGACTGCGGGGAAACGGCCACAGCCCACTGCCTCCTCTCTGGGGTCAGACTGCATTCTTGCCAGTGTTCCCCAACCCAGTCCCCATCAGTTTTGGTCTGTGAAGTTTTAGCCAGCTTTGCCTCCAGTTCTCTGAGCCTCAGGGCAATGTTTGGAATGCAGCCCTCCTCATGGTCGATGTGCCTAAGATTCCTGCAGTGAGGCAGCTAATGTCCCTCCCACCCCTAGATTGAGCCTCATTGCTTTGGGGGCACCGGCCTGCTATTAGCACCTTAGAGGCACAGAGTGAAGGTCCAGAAGCACAGCAGCGTCCAGTCTCTCACTGACTCCCTGGCAGCCCCAGAGCTCAAGTAGGCCTCTAGCAAGGCCCAGAGTTGTGCTGCCTCTTTCCCTACCGGCCCTGTGCCTTCCCCTCAGGAAGAGCCTTCCAGGAAATATAGCCTGCAGAGGATTTGGCAGGCACTGCTCATGCTTCACTTCTGGGCATGAGGCCAGCTGCCAGGCTGGCGCCTCCTGGTGAGGCCTGTGGGCATGTGCCCATTGGGCAGGCTGGGCCCAGGGCCAGGGAGGCCTGTGGCCAAAGGTGAGGACTCCAGTGGGAATGGTGGGCCAGGGCCTCAACCTTCCGTTTTCCCCTTTCCTTCCAACTTCTGGATGGGAATCTGCAGACTTTGTTCCCTCAGTGATGTCCCTGTGTCAGAATTCATGTTCCCTGCATGTCCCCCATTCCTGACCAGCACTGAAGAATTTTTGAAGGAATAGAAGATGCGTGTGTGGGAGCCAGGCGCCATGGCGCATGCCTGTACTCTCAGTTACTTGGGAGGCTGAGGCAGGAGGATCACAAGTTTGAGGCCAGCCCCAGTAACTTAGTGTGACACTATCTCAAAATAAAATAAAAGAGCTGGGAAGTATAGTTTGGTGGAAGAGCGCCTCTGAGTTTAATTCCTAGTACCAAAAAAAAAGAAGAAAACATGTGCTGGGTCACATGTTGGGGAGTGAACTGTGGGAGATGCGAACCTCCCTAAGTCTCAGGCCGTGGATGCATCCGTGGAGTGAGAGAACCCTGGGAGGAAATTCACCTCCTCTGATTGTCTCCTGTGGCCTGGGAGCAACGCTGGGTTCTCAAACTCACCCTCAGCTCACCCACTCACCACTGCTCAGAGCAGAGCTCAGAAGGCCACTTTTCTAGGCAAGGGTTTGCCTCGGTTCCCTCCAAGGTCACCCAGCCTATAGATGGCAAGCAGGTCCTGAGTATGGAAGCCTGTGGACTCCCAGCTATACCACAGGGCTCACATGTGGCAGACTTGGAAGCCATTTGATCCATGCCTTGGCAGTCCAGACAGGCAGACTTGTCCTTAATACGCCAGGATTAGCCAGCAGCTGTCCTCGGAGCCCCAAGACTGCCTATCACTCAGCGTAGTTTGGAATGTGTGTAGAGAGGAGTGGATGGGGGTAGAGGAGGAGGATAGGACCAGCAGTGAAGGAGTTAATGGCCCATTTAATTCAGCTCCCACGAGTGGATAGCTTAAATTGGTTCTGGTAGGGATAGGGATGGAATGAAATCCACTCCCCATCCTCAGTCCCTCCTACCTGCCACCCCTCCTTCCAGGAATCTGGAAGGTCACTGGAAGCTAAGAAACCCAGGTTCTCCCTCCAGAAGGCTCCTGTGTCTGGAAGCCATACCAGCTGGAGAGGCTCTGCTGGGCCCTCAGAGGCTGCCCTGGATGCCCTCATCTGTCATTTGGGCACGTTACTAGACTCTAGTGGGCCTTGAATTAAAATGGTTCTTTGCACTCCTTCTAGTTTCAGCATCTGGACTTGCCCATGGTTACTACGGCCAGGGGAAGGCCCCTTTAGAGCAATGAAATCTACTTGGGGAGTGAAACCCCTTTACCCGAGGCACTCGGCTGAGCCAGTGGCGACAGAGCTGGGACTAGAGCCAGGGTTTGTGTATCCCCATGACCTGAGGCCTCTGCTCTGCCCAAACCACGTTGCTTTGGACGTGGGGCTCATTCTCAGGGCTGTAACCCCTGTAACCTGAGTACTCATTGACAGTAGCGAGAGGTTGTGGCATCTGGGGCAGGAAAACCTTTCTAAAGATCACACGGGGCTGGTGGTAGAGCTCAGTGGCAGAGAGTGTGTGAGGCCCTGGTTTCCATCCCCAGCACCAAGTGGGGAGAAAAGAAGATGAAACAAAAGTTAGAAATCATAAAGAATTTTGATTACATTTTTAAGCCTCCACACCAATTTTTATAATGGCCCCCAATTCACCACAATACCAAAAAAAAAAAAAAAAAAAGGTGGAATAAAAAAGGATTAAAATCCCTAATATGCAAAGCACTGACGTTTGTAAACATCTACCCAATAGAAGATCTGATCTGGGGATTCACAAAAGAAGGAATATGAATATATAATGCTTCATATACATTATGAATATCCTTGTGGAGGATTCTACCCAGCTATTAAAATGTTTCTGAACCAAGCACAGTGGCGCATGCCTGTAATCTCAGCGTTGTGAGAGGCTGAGCCAGGAGGAACGTGAGTTCAAAGCCAGTCTCAACAATTTAGTGAGGCCCTAAGCAATTTAGTGAGACCTTGTCTCAAAATAAAATATAAAATATAAAATAAAATATAAAAAAGGGCTGGGGATGTAGCCCGATGGTTAAGTGCCCCTGGGTTCAATTCCTGGTATCAAACATTTAATTAATTAATTAATTTTAAAAAGTAAAATATTTCTGAAAGCTACCCATCAAATAAAACATCTGGCTCCCCCTCAGGACTCTCACACTGCCTGGGTCCCTCCAGCTTAGTAGGGCAGGTGGGATCCAGTTGGCTGCTTAGGGCTCCTGGGTCAGGCCAGTCTGGATGCATGACAGCTAGGAATCTTAAAGAGGAGGGTGGCAATCTAGGAACTTACGCTGAGCTGTTGGCATTCATTGCACTGAGATTCTAGTCCCTTCCTGGCAGGGCCCTGCTGCTCTGCCACAGCTTTTTATTGAATGCCTACTATGTGTCAGACACTGTTCTGAGTAGTAATCAAAACAGATCCCAGATGCCTTTTCTTCAGGGGTTCAAGCATCTGTACCAAATAGGAGGTCTAGGCCTCAGGAGGGAGGGCAGGGCAGCGGCAAGGAGGGTATGGGGGCAGCAGGATGTGGGTGCTGCAGGGATCTTGCAGGAGATGATGAGCCATCTGGGTGGGCTCTCTGAGCCCAGCAACAAGAGGACAGAAGCAAGCAGGTAAGGGCAGTCTGACTCCACAACACCCGCGAGCATACTGCATTACAACTCCCGTGTGGCCTAACGTCCAGATAGGAAGAGCCATAGAGACTGCCTTACCCACCCATTTCACAGCCGTGGGAACTGAGGCCCAGAGAAGGGAAGCGAACCAAACAGAGTTTGAAGGAGGGATGAGTTCATGCAGGTGCATGGCCTCTGCCCCCAGTCCTCACCTTTGTCTTTTTCCGTCGCATCCTCTCAGGATAGGAGTGTTTGGCTTTGTTTAGCAATCTTGGGATTTGGTACCTGGGATGAACAGTCCTGCCCAGCAGCTGGCCCGGGTGCCTTAGAGTCTTTGGGGGTGATGAAGAATATGGGGTGTCAGTACTGTCTCTAGGCTGCTATATATCAGCCCTGAGGCTTGGACTGGGGAAAGCAGGAGGGTGGGCAGTGGGGCGGGGGTCTGGATCTTTCTCAGCACCAAGAAGTTCTGTGGGTGGAAGAACCTTGGGGGATCAGGGCCATGGCCAGTTGGTCAGTGGCCTGGGGCAATTGACTCTTAGCACCCCCAGGAAGGTGAAGAGAGGGTTGGCCCTCTCTCTGCCCAGACCCAGTTGGATTACCAGGGCAACACTATGTGACATCACAGGGCAGAGCCAAAGTCATACAGGCCCCTGTGCAGGTGTCATGGGGTGGGATCTCCTCTTTCTGGAGCTGTCTTTTCTGCTGCCTGGCATCCAGTCCTCACCTTCCTGCTCTTGTTACCCCAGGGTACCTCACGCTGAAGCAAAGGACAGCCAGGCCTTGCCCCTGAGGGAGTTGCAACTTGGTTGGTACAACAGCTACTTCAGTTAAAGAATCTGCAGCCACTCTACCTCTTTGGGTACCTACAGTCTTCCTTTTGTTTAATAATAAAATTCAAGAGGGTGGTTTCTTTTGGAGGACAGGTGGGAAGAGGGAGAAGAGGGAAAGAATACCTAAGTAGATATGTTGTGGGTAACATCATGTTTTTTAGATTGAGTGATCAGTTACTGGGAATACAGTGGCCCTGCCTTACCACTGTTTCTCTTTCATAGTTGTGGTGTAACCAACCACAGTCTGAAAGTACCAAATGGAAAATTCTAGAAATAAATAGTTCATGAGTTTTAAATAAATTTTAATGTAGTATACTGTTATAATTGTCCTGTTTTGTTATTAGTTATTGTTATTTATCTCTTATAATGCCTAATTTATAAATTCAATTTTATCATAAACATATGTATAAAAAATGGCAGAATAAAGAATGACTAGATGAATCTCACCATCATGTACATCCACAAGAATGAGGTCCTTGGGGCTGGGGAGATAGCTCAGTTGGTAGAGTGCTTGCCTTGTAAGCACAAGGCCCTGGGTTCAATCCCCGGCACCCCCCCCAAAAAAAATGGGGTCCTAATTAGAATAAGATATATTCTTATATCTTACATATATGATATATCTTATATATAAGATATATATCAAAATGGGTTCTGCTGTTGTACATAACTGAAAAGAACCGAAAATAAATAAAAAATAAAAGAGTGACTAGTGGAGATGGGAGGCTGCTTCATGCAGGTTGTGAAAACTAGGCCTTGAAGGATGATTAGGGGTGCTGGGTGGGGTTTAGAGTTGTTTGGGAGAAACCTGTGGCCTACCTTACTATTCTGTCAGCTGTTTTTGGTCCCATCTTGGGGGCCTTCCCATCTTGCTTAGTTTGGGGCTCAAGAGCAGGACCAGCCTGGCAGTGAGGAGGCAGGAGTTTCCTCCTCTATCCCCTGTCCAGAGAGAGAGGCAGGAAGGAGGTGGTTCTCCCCAGTGTAGAGACAGAAAAACTGAGGCCTGGTCTTTGATTAGCACTAGAAAGGACCAGTCAAGATCACCCAGAAAATTGGCAATGGAAATCAGGAGTCCCACTCCTAGTTTTCCCCCTCTTCTGGGTTGCCAGGGGTGGGTGGGGCTGGGGACCTCCTCTCACCTGAATGGGACAGCTATGCCACTCCAAAGCTCTGGGCTCTCTCCCACAGCTGACTGACCTAGCATCTGAGTTTCTGCCTCTGCAGCCCTAGCCCTGTGCTCTTCTTGCCTGAGAGGAACAAAATGCAAATGGGCACTGGTTTCAGGCCCTCTGTCTCCATAGCACCAGCAGGCCCTGCACACCCAGCAGCCACCAGCAGGAGGGCCCTCTCACTGCCTTTCAATGATTGTTCATCTCCCTGGACCAAGGAGCCTTGGGACACTGGCTCCTGTGCCTGTCCTAACCTCCCCAGCTCTGCTTCCACTGGCCACTGAGATGGCCTTGAGGACAGCATGGGCCCCAGCTACTCGTCCTTCTCCTCCCTTCCCCAGTCAGGGGAGCTCCACCTCTCCCAGCCCAGGGACATGTGCCTGCTTCCCAAATTTCCAGAGGAACTTCTGCTGCACTGCCCAGGGTCCAGCCCCAGGCTTTGATGACTCAGGGTGATTCCAGTGTGAGATGAAGCAGGTAATGATTAATCTTACAGCTAATTGGTAACCATGCTGCCCCATTCAACCTGTCCCCCAGGAGAGAGCATGCATCATTAGGTGGCCAGGGGTCAAACACAGCCATTAGGGAGCCCACCACTCAGGCAGGAGTGAGGCCCTGTGGTTGAATCCAAGGCAGGCTGGTGGAGAAGGAGGGCTTTTGCTTCCTTTTTGGGCTTTGCTCTGGGCTTGTGGGCAGCAAGAAGAGTCTGGTAGGTATGTGTGATCTATAATCATAGACGTGGCTTCCTCCTCCATGTTCCAGGGCCTGGATTCTGAGAAGGCAGCCCTTTGGGCCTAACTGCCCATGCAGCAAGTCCCAGTGAAGCATGTCTATCCCAGAACCCCCAGCTTGGCCTTTACTTTCCCCTTAACCCTGTCCTGCCTCCACCCCTAGGACTCTCAGTTTCTTTCCTGCTTTCACTGGGCTGCTGAGTTGTTTGAGGTGGGAAGCAGGTCGTGTGATTTTGTAGCAAATGATTTTCAAAGCTGTGTGACTTTGGACAAAATATTAAACCTCTCTGGACTTTATTTCCCTCTCTTATACAGTGAGGCCAAGGGCTAAGTGAGACCTCACAGGTAAAGCACTTAACACTGACAGTTAAGTACTCCATACATGGCTTGTTCTTTTCTCAGTTAACCAAGTTCAGACTTAGATGTGCTTCTCCCCAACAGACAGGAACCAGAGGAGTGAGCACTGTCTGAGGGATGACATCTGCATATCTCAGCCATACCTCAGCCTCCTGAGCCGCTGGGATTTGCGGTGTGTAACACTGTGCCTGGCTCCACCTGTCCTTTTGAATGAGGCCACACAGATTGGGGCTTTGTAGTCATGTAGCCCAGACACTGGTGGCAGAGGAGAATATGGAGGCGAGTTCTAGAGCCTCAACTGGGGAGGCCACTGTAAATAGGGCAGAAGCAGGGTGTGTGGAGGAAACCTTTCTATCCAGCACAAATGGGTCCTTTGGACCCTGAGGGTTGGTGGGTCAGACACCCAGCTGTGACTGGAAGCACTCATGGTGGCTCACTCCCAGTTCAAGCCAAGTCCTTGGATTCAGGTTGTTGACTCAGGGCCTGTTGGCCGCGTGGGCTGTGGTAGGATCCTGGGGTCCTGGGGAACTGCTTTCCACCCTTCCCCCAGTTCCTTACTAGACAGGTGACTTCAGTAACTGGCTACTGGGCTACATCCATGTGTTCCATGTTTTGTCACAGACCCTGTTCTATGATAGTCCTGACCTTGTCTTATGCCCCTTGTTCCAGTCCCCTGGGACAGCCTGGTCTAGTGCTACCAAGTGGGAAGGAAAGATGTGGGCAGCCAAAATAGCAGGACACCTTGGAACTCAACCGGTACCACAGGGAACTGTCAATTGACACTTTGGATCCTCTAATTCCTCACCTACCAAGCGGATCTGCAGAGCCAGGTGAGGACTAGACAAGAGAATGAAGCCCAGCACTTAGCGGGCAGCCCCCAAAGGGAGCTTTCCCTCATGTTCACACCAATATGAAACCAACATGGTGCCCTCACAGCCAGGGGGCTTTGGTGACAGGAGACTTGGGGGGATGTTAAAGGGGTCAGTGTTCTCGTTCTTGGTTAGCACCGCTTCCGTTTGCTCAGCAGGCATGTGTTGTAGGATTCCTCTCAGTGTTTGGTAACCAGAGCTCTGGTTCAAGGGCACCCAGGTCCCACCATCAATTCATAAATCACTTTGCTGAAGATGCAACGTGACTTTTGGGCATTTTTCTTTTAAAAAAATCAATAACTCATTACCAAGGGGCTGAATAAAGGGGTAAGTGATGAAGCTGCCCGCTATTCCCTTCCATCAGGATGGGGCAGAAGTGCCCTGCCAAGGTTGGGGGACCCACTTAGAGGGCAGCCAGACTCAACCAGTCTCAAAAAGATCTGTGCCCCCTCCCCCTGACTCTGCCAAACCACAGATCTGACCAAGTCCTTCCTCTGCTTCGATTAACAGTTTAGCAGGGCCCCAAGTTCTTGGGAGACCTCTGCAGGCCTCTGGTCTCCCAAGGAACCTCCCTCTTGGCTCACCCCGTCCCTGCCTCACATCCACACTTAAGTCTCACAACACAACTGTTGTCCCCCCAAGAGGAAGGTGGTCTCTCCAGTTTTGGAGACTTCAGATACACTGCCCATATACCTGCACTGTCCTCCCTCAACCAGCCAGAATAATTCATGGTTCTTCAAGACACAAACAGCACAGCCTTCCTCAAACCTTCCCTGAAACCTCCACGCCACCACCTCCACCCCACCCCCACTCCAGGGTGTCAGATCCACAAGCCCTGGGCCTCCCCTACCCTGGTTCATGACCCACTATGGACTTCTCAGACAGGGTCTGTATCCCTAGGGCACAGGGACCATACTTGGGGGTTCCTAGGACTCAGCATGTGGCCTGGCACAGAGTTGATACCAAGTGGGTGCTTGTTGAATGAATGGGAGATAAAATTGGCATCAGATACCTTCCTCCTCTCTGCTACTTTAGCCTGGGACAGTGATGCCTGTCCCCCAAAACCTCCCCTTCTCTATAGTGCAAGCCTTCAGTGCCTCTCCCCCTACTAGGGTGTGAATAGTTGTGTATAAGAACCTCACGATAACAGCTAACAATTAGTGAGCCCTTACACTGTGCAGTCGCCACAAGTGCTAGTCCTTATAACTGCACCCAAGATTGTCACTACTATCGTTCCCACTTTAAAGACAAGAAAACTAAGGCAGAAGCAGGAGGAAAGAAGATCAGTTTTAGGACCAGGCTGCTGGGCTGCAGAACTTGTGTTCTTTATCAGAGTACTGTTCCAAAACGAAGTGCTTGTGGGGAGCCTGGGGCTGGGTGGAGGTCAGCCCTGACACCCCACCCACGGGATGAGGCCTCAGGGTTGGCTCTGCAGCCAGGAGACCCAGTAGGTCTGGGGGGCTCCTGTTACAGGAAACTTCTTATTCAGGTCAACTCAGCCTGGGATCCCACTCTCAGATTCTCTGCTCACTCTGGCCACCCTTGCCTGAACCGCCGTCTCACCCAGAGAGCAGAGCCTCTGGCCCTAATCTCATTTGAGGCCATGAAATCGCATTTGCAGCGTATTAATGCAGCGTGGAGCTTGCCTGGCCCTGCCTGTCTCCTGGAAGAGAGAGGAGCCTGGCAAGCAATCTCGCAGGGAGGCGTCTCCAGGAACACCCGCAGACAAAAAGCAATTATGCTTTAAGAGGAAGATTAAAATAATGTCTACCCCCTCCCACACACGTGCCCACCCGAGGGCCTCAGCTTCATTTGGCCCAGTGATGGCTCAGGGCAAGCTTCCTTCTGGGTGAGGGGTGGGGGGTCCCCATGACTGGGCCTTCATCTGCCCCAGCACACCTACCTCCTCCACAGAGAGTCTTCGCGTTCCCCAAAGAAGCCAGGTTCTCTCGAGTCCTGTTCTGGTTTTCTACCTCACTTGAGCGCAGCCTCAACCCTGTGACTCTGACAAGCTGCCATTTACCTGCCCAATGATCCTGGCCCCTTTGTAAGCATATGCTGTATTCTTTAAATACAATTCAACACTCCCTCTGGGGAGGACTGCCATCACCCCTACTTTATAGATGAGTAAAGAAGCTGCAGAGAGGTAAGTCCCATAGGTGGAAGGTGGCAAAACAGAGAAACTAGAATTTTTCACTGCTCTCTTCCCTGCCTTCCTGTCCTGATTCAATTATAGCTGGCCTTCTGAGTCTGCGGGTTCCAAATCTGCAGATTTAAGGAAACTTGGATCAGAAATATTTGGAAACTGGGTACCGTGACCTGTGCTTGTAATCCCAGGGACTCAGGATGCTGAGGCAGGAGGATTGAAAGTTTGAGGCCAGTTTCAGCAACTTAGCGAGACCCCCGGCAACTTAGTGAGGCCCTGTCTCAAAATTTAAAGAGTAGGAGAGGGGCTAGGAATGTAGCTCAGGAGCAAAGCACCCCTGGGTTCAATTCCCAGTACCAACACACACACACACACACACACACACACACACACACACATACATATATATATATTGAGAAAAATTTCTGTCTGGAGTTGGGGTATAGCTCAGTGGCACAGCAGATGCTTAGCATGTATGAGGCCCTGGGTCTGATCCCCAGTACTACAAAAAAAATAAATTTAAAAAATTGTGCCTGTACTGAACGTGTATAGACATTTTTTTTCTTGTTATTCCCTAAAGAATACAGTACAACAACTATTTACATAACATTTACATTATACCAGGCATTATAAATAACCTAGGGATGATTTAAAGTATGCAGGACAGCCAGGCTTGGTGGTACATGTTTGTAATACCAGCTACTCCAGAGGCTGAGGCAAAGGGATCACAACTTCAAAGCCAGCCTTAGCCACCTAGTGGGACCCTGTCTCTAAATAAATAAATAAAGCACATGGGAGGATTGTATAGATTATATGCAAATATATATATAGATAGATTATAGATATAGATATATAGCTAGATATATAGATATCTGAGTGGTTCCTGGGAACCAGTCCCCCAGGGTCCAAGGGGCAAGTGTACTCCTCTGTGACTTTAGCCTCCATGGGATGGGTCCAGTTGCCTCCCTCCTATACCCAAGCGACTGCATGGTTTCACTGTGGTGCTGCTGTCTTCTTGGAAGCTCTGAGAGGCCGGGTCTGGCACAGAATCAGGGCCCAACAAACACGCTGCTGGGAGACTCCATAATAGCTCCCTGTAGTGGGGTAAGGCTGGGTGATCATTTCTGTCTCCAAGGCTGAGCCCATGGTAATTTCCAACCTGTCTGTGTTCTGGGAATTGTTAGGATCCCCTCTCCTCCAAGAAGCCCTCCTGGTCTGCAGTGAGGATAGTACATTATCCAAGTCTCTCACAACCACATTGCAAAACAGGTACCATTACCCACTTCTACAGATGAGAAAACAGAGGGTCAGAAAAGCCAAAGGACTAGTGCAGAAATACCTAGTGCAAGGCAGAGCAGGAGTCTCAATTCAAACTTCAGTCTAAAGTTTGGCCACTGTAAACCTTTGTGGCTGTGACTCCTGTCATGCCTCCAGTAAGGGCTAAAGGTTTGTTTCTGGGTGGAGACATTTATACAATACTTCTTTCTAGGTGGGGGTGCCCTAGACCCTGAGCCACTGACAGCCTGCCTCTACCCCCAGCCTTGCTCCCAGAATATCCAGTGCAATTGAGCACTCATTGTGGTGGTCAGTGAACACAGAGTAACCTATTTTGGCTGGTCTTAGTGTGATATGGGAGCCAAGAACAAATCTGCTCCTGTGAACTGCTTCCTCATGATCCCGTCACAGGATCCAGAAAGCCCAGTGTTCTGTACCTTATTCCACTGGTCTAAGGAACAGTTTGCAAAGTGTGAGTCTCCCTGGGGAGGGATACTGCAAGTCATACCCACCTGTGTGCTGGTTACTAGATCAGAAACACTGAAACATGCCGTGGAGACCCGGGTTCCAACCTGGCCTTTCCGCTAGAATCAAGAAGACATTTCGGGCAAGTCTTTCATCTCCTCTAGGGGCTCAGTTCCTGTTCCAGAAAATGGGCACTGTCAAGGCTTCCCTGTCCACCTCCTGGACCAAGGTGAAGCTCCAATGGGCTTTGTGGGCCTTCAGTGGGATGTGAGTTCTGCCTTTGCCAGCCTGGCTCAGAGAATCCTCCACTATGGAGGGGATAGCAGAGAGTGCAGAGCTCTCAGGGATGACTGTCCATTTCCTTGGCATCCCCTACTAAGTTCCCCCATCCCACGAAAATACTTCCTGCTTGCCTCCCACTTGTTTGTCCCTTGCACCCCTCTGTATTCCTGCCTCTACCCATTTGCCCCTATTGTCCTCTGCACCATAAAGCTGTTCTCTGTCCTGCTGGAATCCCACCGTCCTGAGGGCAGAACTCAACTGTCTTCCTGACTTGTGTGAGGTGGGCTTTAATGTACCATGTAACTTCCCACCCTCTTCCCCACCTGAACCTCCTTTCCTCCTTGTCAGTAAGCACTACTTGGTCCATTCCTTGCACAGATGAGGAGTTTGCGATCCAGGGAGCTGAGTGACTTGCTCAAGTCATAAGTGCTCAGATGCAACTGGGAAATGAGGTTTTAAGCCAAAGCCTCCTGACTCCCAGTCAGGACTGTTTCCCTATAGCAGACTGTGTCCTTGATGACCACCCACCTTGTCCCAGTGGGCTTGAAAAAGTCATTGCTCTCCTGTTTCCTCCCCTGTCCAGCCTGGCATCTCCCCAAGGGCAGGTCATACAGCAATCTAATTTACTGCTTGGGGGAGTGAATAGGTGAATGAAGGAAGGAAAGAAGGAAGGAAGAAAGGAAGGAAGGAAAAAAGAAAGAAAGGAAGGAAGAAAGGAAGGAAGGAAGGTCACCTTCTGCCTGGGGAGGACGAACCATGGAGCCCAGGGCAGGCTGTCAGATCCAGATGGAAAAGGACATCCCATATGTATCCTCCTCTATCCCAGGAAGGGGGCTGCTCCCTGTTGGCCTCAGCTGCTCCTGACTCTGGGACTCTGCAGAACAAGCTTGGGGTGATCTCTAATAGGCCAACCTCATCAGGGCCAGGGTGGCAGACTGGGGCTGTCAGTCTTCCTTCCCTGCTGCCCTCCCCCATCTGCTGTCAGAGTTGTATTAAAGATGGGTTTCACATGGAGTTTTAATCTCACCTCATACATCACAAATGTCATGTCCCTGACACCTCATACTCATTTAGACGACTACACTTGGGGGTGTGTGTATCAAAATGAAGCCAGGAGGGTCTCCAGGATGCACGGGTCTGGGTGGGGGAGGATGTGTACTTCCTAGGTGTGTTCTTCAGTGTGTTGGTGTGAACCCTATCTTTGTGAAGAGGAGGGTCTCTGCACATCCAGGATGTGGTGGGTCCGTGTGTGCTCACATACATGTGTTGTGTGTCTGAGTACTTGTGAGGTTGGCTGTGTTCAGGGGTTAGGGACACATTCATCTTCTAGGGATGTAAGGACCAGAAAAGATCACCATAACTGGGTCCTCCTGAACTTCATTCCCCTTCTTTCACCTTGAAGATGACTTCTGGAGATGAGAAGGCTGCCCCACTTTCCCTCCCCTGGAGCTTATCAGCTATTCATCGGGGCTGGACCCACCAGGAGGACATCAGAGGCAGGAGCCCCTTCCTCTGCATCTCAACCTACACCAACCTACACCACCCCATCAAGCACACCTCTCTCTCTCTCTCTCTCTCTCTTTCTCACACCCACACCCACCCCCACACACACACACACACACACACACAGACCTCCAGGTGGAGCCAGTGTCAGTCCCCAGGGTTGTGGTGGGGGAAGTGAGGAGGGAAGCTGGGGGAGGGGAGCAGCACCATCTGGTGTGTTCCTTACCACAATCTGCTAAAGGAGCCACTTCCCAGACTAGCACTCAGGCTGGCCTTCTCTACTCGAGCCTGGTATCTGGCCCAGAGACTGAGCATCTCACAAATTTGTGACACCCTTCCCTGTCTGGGCAAGAAGGAGCAACCCCATCTTCTAGATGCAAAAACTGAGGAGGCCCAGACCCATCTACCTTGCCTAACAGACATCCCAACTTGATCATTACGAATATGGCAAACATTCATTAAGTACTTCCTGGAGGGCAGGACTAACGGGACCCTAACTCATTAAATCTTCCCAGTCATAGAGGACAATGGTGATTGGGGAGATGCTACTTGCATAGGGTCAAACGACTACTAAGTAAATGCCAGAGCTTAATTTGCACTCAGCTCCATTGACCCCAAGGTACCTGCCTGTCACCCTAAACTGGCTGCATCTCAAATCTGGCACTCCACCCAGCGAGTTCTAAGCGCAGATCCTGATGGAACTTCAAAGCCATGATTGGAAATCAGGCAGGGTGGAGGTGGAGCGACAGGCTTGAGCAAGGATATAAATAAGAGACTTCTCTAATTTATGCACCTTTAGGTCCCATCCAGGATACCCACCCTGGACTCCTGGGGTCTTTGGAGGACCCTTGGGCAGAAAAGTGTTTCAGTGCACACAGAGGAAGAAGAGGAGCTGGCAGAGGCCAGCAAGGTAACTGTGGGGCATTTAGCCCCCGGCCTCTCCTCCTGAGGTTGGGGTGACTGGAAGTGCCCACGCTCGCTCCCAGGGCTAGTATTGGCCTGCCCTGCTCCTCCTGCCAGCCTCAGTCAACCTTCCACCACAGTGACAGGTCTGCACCCCTCCCTGCGTGGGTGACGATGCTCTCTGAGAGCGCCTTGACAGTGTCTTTGTTCCCCTGAAATAAAAGAAAATCGAGCTACAAAGGGAAACCTCAGGTAGCTTTTAACGGGCTCAGCTGCCTGGGGCACAGTGTGTTTAAGCTGGAGGCAGTTGTCACAGGAGCAGAAGGGGGAGCTGCCTGCAGTTCCCACCCGCCCCCTTTTGGGGGGGAGCCCCCACAATCGCATTTACTCAAGAAAAAAGCTCTTTCAAAGAGTGGCAAAGGAGAAAATCAATGAAAATTGATAGAGAAATGTAAAGCAGCTGTCTGCCGAGTGTGTGTGTGTGTGTGTGTGTGTGTGTGTGTACACGCAAGCGCACATGTGTGTATGCACATGCATGTGCCTGCTTGCGATGGCACAGCCTGAGCAGAAGCATGCAGCCTGGACGAATGCTGACCTGCTTAGGGCTCAAGACCAAGGAAGGTGGGGGCTGGGAATTGATGCCTGGCACGTGCCAGTGGAGGGGTGCTGGTGGCTGGGGGGAGGGGCGGCAGCCAAGTCTCTAACTCGAGTTAAGAGAGAGATTAATATATTCAATCTGCTCCAGGGTAATTGAGGGAACAATTGGAGTGTTTTTCTAAAGCCTATAAAACTGCCTCATTTGCAAGGAGGGGCTGCCCTGCTGCAGGTCCTTGTATTTGATGGAAGCAGGAAAAGCAGAGGAGGGGCAGCTTTGGGGTCGCAGTGTGAGGGACTGGGGTATCAGCCTGAGAAGTGTTGGCAGTCCTGGTCTAACCGGTTTTCACCTTCCTCAGCTCAGGCCAAGCGGTGTTTTCTGGAGCCTGTTTCCCTACCTGTGAAATGGGCCTGGAGTTCCCCTCCCCCAGGACAATGGGATGGAGCCTCTGAGGGGAGACTGCTCAAAACCAGGGAAGCCAGCCTGCAAAAGGGCTGGCACCTACATGAAGGGGCACGAACAAAGAGGTGCCCGTCTCCCCCAGCCAGGCCAGTCCCCGGAGATTCAACGCACAGTAAAGAGTAAAGTTAATGAAATCCACATTGGGGGTCTCTCCCTGCTTGAACCATTCTAGTCTCCAGGGCAATAGAAACAGCAAGCAATAAAAAACATAATGAATTTAAAAGCAGAGCAGAGACTGGAAAGCGAGGACTCCGCAGTGCTCTGGCCGGGAGGTGGGAGGGTGCCTGGGTGGGGAAACTGCTGGCCTGGGGCTCCCGCCAGAATCAGGGCTGGGGCTGACGGGCAGAATGGAGGGTGGGGACAAGGAGGAACAAAGGGAGGACACAGCCTCAGAGGTGTAGGGACTGAGGGCAGAGGGGACTCTAGGCAAGCCACTAGTAGTCCATGACTGGCCTTCGTTCCCCTCCATTTCTCCTTAATGAAAGCCCCTCCAGCCTGTGGACGCCAAATCCACAATCAGAATGCACAGGCTTGGAGCCAGGTGCTCAGCATTTGGTGATTGCTTTATTAGCTTTTTCTTCTTTCATTTTTCCCCCTCGGCGGGGGGCAGGGTAAGGTGTTTTAAATGGAAGAAATAAAAAGAAAGAAAGGAAGGGAAAAAAACCCTTGAAAGTGCCATTTAAAAAGCTCTTGGAAAACTCAACTGCTTCCACGAAACAAAACTGCAATTGTTTGACAGAGGTAACTGCTGGGGGAGGGAGCCCTCCACGCCCTCGCCCTCCTCCTCCTCCCTCCCTGCCAGGAATCCAGAGCGCAGAGCTGTGTGGGAGGAAGCTCAGGGCCTCCAGACGGAGCCCCTAGGATGGCTCCCAGAGCTAAGAGCAAGGAATTTTTAAATTCATGTGTCCAGATATTTTATCCCTGGGAATTTCCAGTCCAAAGTTTCCCTCTTAAACAGCTCTACCCATGGGAAGTTGTCCTTGAACTGTCAGAGATCTCTAGGAGAAGGGAGTGAGGTTTCAGGAGGTGCAGCCTTTGATGACCCAATGGCTCCAGGCGCAAAGCTGCTGTGACCTCCCCAGGCCCTCACAGAGACATCATTTGCCCTCACAGGTGTTCAAGAGTCACCTCTGATGCCCCTTAGCCAGGCTTCCCACTGCACCTTCCTGCAGCTTCCTGGAGCCCGGGCACCCACTCTGCCCAGTGCAGGCCACCTCCTTTTGGTCTGATAACTCACCCTTGCCATTGGACAAGAAGGGGCAGGGTACTGGGGTGGCCAGCCAGATAGTCTCAAAGTTGCCAAGAGGTGACAGCAGAGGGAGTGGGCTGAGTCTGGGGGAGCTCCACCCAGTGAGGACGCACCATGTGCCTGTGGCTGGTAGGGAACCCCGAGCAGTTGCCCTTCCATGCTGAGAGAACCTTCTGTAGCCCCTGCTGGCAAACTCCCAGTGCCCTCTTTTGTGGGTCAGAGGTCCTAGGAGTGACCTTCATCCTGGCATCTGATTGTTTCACACTGAAAACATTTGTGGGGACTGTCCCTTCTTAGCCCTGCATTTGTGTGGTTATTTAGGGCCAGCAACCTGTAGGGCTGAGAAACAAAGTGATTCAAGTCAGTCCTTGAAGTTGGTCTTGGTCACACCCTGAACACTGCCTCTGTTCCCTGCTTATCCTTGAGCATCCTAATCTTTGCATTCCCAATCGCCTGTCCTTCATGCCTCCCCGCACCCCAACTCCACTGCCCAGCACCATAACCATCATCAGTTCTGGTTGAAAAAATGGCAAACACTATGCAAATTAGAGAACAACTTTTGAGCCTACGATAAAGTCCTAAATTGAATAGATTTTTTTTTTTTTTTTTTTTTTTGCGGTACTGGGGATCGAACTCAGGGCCTTGTGCTTGCGAGGCAAGCACTCTACCAGCTGAGCTAACTCCCCAGCCCCAAATTGAATAGATTTAATTGTTGAGATGCCTAATGCAGACAGGACTGAGAATAGCTTGAAAGGGATGAAATCAATGGTGGGCAAACTTCCTGGAGGAGGTGGCCTTGAATTTAGACTTTTGTATCTGGAGCCCAGCAATCCATTCCTAGACCTGAACTGAATACTGCTGAGTTTGAACTACATCCCAAGAATGGAGTCCTCTCCTGTCTTTTCTAGCCTTTTCCCTCAAGACCTTTTCTTCTGCTGCCCCTCCCCCCATTCCAACTTTATTTCTCTCCCTCAACTAAGGACAAATGAGAGCTGAGTGAAGTCCCCCCTTCCAGGGCTTCCTTGTCCTTATCCACAAATTGGGGGATGCAGGGAAGAGTGTGTGGTTTTGAGGGTCCCTGTGGTTCTAGGTCACATCCACTTCCCTAGGGAGCTGACACAGGTCCAAATGACAATGTGGGTCCCACTGAGCTTGGTCTTTTTTTTTTTTTTTTTTTTTTTGCAGTGCTGGGGTTTGAACCCAGGGCCTTAGTGTTAGCGAGGCAAGCACTCTACCAACTGAGCTACATCCCCAACCCTGAGCTTGGTCTTGATGCCGATTTCCAACAATGTCTGAGCCCCCAAAAGGCAACGCCAGAAAGATGCTTATCTTCCTGTCTCTGAGTGGCTGGACTGAGTTTGCCTGACTAAAAGCCCAGCCCTCTGTTCTCGAGGGACACTCCATTGTCTGTTCCCTTGGGCTTCTGTGCTGTTGTCAGGGCTGTGATTGCTGACCCCCTGGAGGGGGCGATTTCTCTCTCCCTTGAAAACCATTTTCTTGTCTTGGTAGAAGCAGACATCTGACACTTTAAGAGGGAGTGTGGCGCAGAGATGATGGCTTTAAATAACAGAAATTAGAGCTGCTGAGTCTGCCACAGCCATCTAGCCAGCCCCCTTCCCCCAGCAGCCCCACCCTCCCTCACACGCATTTCAAAGAGCAGCCTGGCCCTGTGGCCCAGGGCTGGGGGTGACCAAGTCATGCTGGGACCTGGAGTAGAGGGATCAACCTGTCCCCAAGCTCAGAGCCTCCTACAAGCCTTGTCCCATGATAGACCATAGGAAAGAAAGGCCAGGGCCCAGGCTCTGAAGACAGGGAACTTGCAATCTGAGGGAACAGAATGTTCCCTAGGAATCTAGGTGACACCCATCTCATTTTACAAGCTCAGCACACAGCACAGACCTGGGGGTACAGCGAGGAGTCAAAAGCATGTGTTGATTGACTCACGAATGAATGAACAGAGCCAGAGTGTGCCATGTTAACAGGCTGGAGCCCTGGCAGAGAGAGGTTGGTCCCTGGGTTCCTGGTATGCACTTCCTGCTCGCTCTGCCAAAGCCACAGCTCCCCTCCTGTCTTTCTATGCACAACCCTCCAGTGGTTCCCCAATGCCTCCCAAACTGATATCCACTTCTGCTCTTCTGCCACTACCCTCCATTTCCTCTGGTTTCTCCCATCCACCAGCCCTCTTCCAGCCAGACTCAGCCCCTTACCCAGGCTCTGCCCAGCAACACACCAGAGCACTGGTTGGGAGAAAGGCACTGCAGGAGGGCCCCACCTTAACGACTGACCTAGTTTTGGGTTCCAAGCACTATTGTGTCACCAGGAATGTTGTTGGCATTAAATGGAATCATGTATCCTTGAGTCTTGGTTTCTCTACCTGTGAAATGGGCTACGATTTACTCTAGTGGCTTCTTCGTGCTGGCTCTGAGGCCTCTAGACATGCTGCCTGGCTGCGGAAGTGGGAAACCCTCCTGTGCTCAGATAAGGACTAGACCCCCTTGCCTGGGCCTGAGGCTGCCAGGGTCCTGGTTCAGGGATGAGCCTCTCTTGGTCTCCTGGTCTCCAGTGGGAGCTGGAGGAACTTGAGGGTGGGCACACAGAGGAGATGTCTGTCTTGTGACATAGAGCCTCCCTCAAACCCTTGGGAAGAATATGTGAGATTAAGGAGAGTGTTCTCAGGGAACACACATACCAAGCAAAAGATTCCCCACCCTCCTGTGTTCCTGCTCTGTGTGGCCTTGGTTCCATCTTTTTTTTTTTTTTTTTTTTTTTTTTGGTCTGTCCCTTTAAGCTGAGACTCTTGTATGGGGACAGACTGCATGTCCCCAGACCTGAAGGAGTCAGCCTTGGGAGGCTTTGCTGCTCTGCCCAGTGAAATGGGACTCAGGAAGCACCCACCTGCAGCCTGGGGAGCTGAGGCTCTGGATTTGGTGCTGTCAGTTCTGGTTGGCTGTGTGCTGGAGGACAGTTTGAAGCAGGAGGCCGAGGGGCCCGGTGCACATGAAAAGCCACGCTATAGGCCAGGCCACCACAGTGGCGGACTGTGGGGTCCTTGCTGGCCCGGAGCAGAGCCAGGTTGCCACAGTAGCGGTACAGGTCCTCGTGCTCCTGCGCCTCCAGGTTCATGCGGGGTTGGTCTGGCCGTGGGTAGATGGGGAAGATGGCCTGGCCCACCCGCTGGGCTGCCTGTCCTGAGGCTCCATCCAGCCGCAGAGCCTCCACTCGCAACCGTGCATCGTGATGCCCGTCATTCTTGCAGAACCCTGGGTGGGAAACGTGGGATTTGAATGTGGTCTCTGGGATCTCTTCCTACCTGGGCTGCCTAGCTGTTGAGTCAAAGCTAAATAGGCTTGGCAAAGTTTTCTCTGGTGAGTGAGCCCCCTTTCAGTTCCCCACCTGTAGCTCCCTCCCTTTACCCATGCTGGGTACCAGCCCACTGGAGTGAGGAAGGGAGGGCGCTAAGCCTATGGGACCATCCTGGGTCCTGAAGCCACTCTACTCCAAGGAAGACTTCAACCTGCCCCTGATTCTGGTCACCAAAATCTGGGACTTTGTTTCCCCATTCCCTCATGCCTCTCTTCCACTGGGAAGCTGGCCAGGGTGGATCTTTTTCTCCTTTTAGCTCTCTTAGCCATTGTCTAATTAAGATTCCTGCCTCTCTTCACTTGGTCTTAAAGCTTCTAGAAGGCAAGATCTGGGTCTCCTTGTCCCTGTTCATCCCCCATACCCACAACTAAGTGATGCTCAGGGCTGAGCACTTAGGGTGGGTTCTAGTGTTACTCACTGTAATGTGCACTACCCAGGACTGGATCCAAACCTACTATGGGCTCGGTTCTTTTAAATTCACACCTGTCCCTCCATTTTCCCCTCACCCAACCCTGTGGGAGCAGTACCAGCATCCTGTGTCACACAGAATGTCTCACAGAGGGCCAGTATCCCCAAGGTCACTCAGGTCAGGCTTTTGGAGTTTAGTCTGGGGATCTGCCCACCCCTCCCAGCAATCCTGAGATTCCCTAGGGTCCTTGACAGGGGCTGGGGCAGAAACCCAGGGACCTTCTCTCCCTCTCACTCCCATTCTCACATTGTACCTTTGGGCAAAGTAAAGATGAACTTGTTCCTGGAAAGGGTGAGGCTCTGGCCAGGATCCTGCTGCTCAATGACATCAGTGACAGCAGAGCAGGCTGGGAGGGGGTTCCCATCATTCACCTGCAACTGCACGCCATCTCCAGAGCCTGCCAGTAGTGGGTTCTCAGCTGACAGCCGCAGGGCATATCTGCCTTTCTCGTTAAATCCCACACTCAAGACCTCGAACTCCAGGTCCAGCGTCTTCTCCTCAGCCTTCAGCCTCCGCCCTATCAAGGATGCAGGGAGCCAGGGTTCAGGCCCCCTAAAGGACATGGTCATGTTCGGGGCCTGACCCCAGGCTGAGCACTGCTCTTCTGCCCATAGTCCCAGCCTGTGCCCAGTCTGAAAGGCTACAGGCTGGGTGCTCAGGGCCACACCCCACCTCTCACGGTTTGTTTGAGAAACCAGGTAACAAGCCAGAAAGCTGGGCCTGTCCTGGGGAACCAAGGCAGCCATGAATCCCTCTGTTAGCATTTGTTCCTTCAACAAATATTTATTGAGCATATACTCTGTGTGAGGTGCTAATTTAAGCATTTGAAATACAGTTGTGAACCAAAGATTCCTACCCTCCTAAAGCTTGTTTTCTAGTGGAACAGGAAGGGAAAGAAGAAAAAAATGAACATGAATATAGAAAATAAGTAAATTATAATGTAAGCTAGAAGATGATAAATTCTATGGAAAAAAATCAGAGCAGGATCAGAGTGGAGAGGTACATGGGTGTATGCTATCCAGAATTTTCCATATCTGGGAGAGCCTGTCTCCATATGTCTATTCACCCCCAAGGATTCTTCACTCAGGTGTGAACTGGGCTGTGAGGGAAGGGGGTGGCGTCTGTTCCCTGGGAGCATGCCCTGAGCACCCAATTCAGTTTACCCTCTTAATCAAAACACAATATGGGGCACAATTTCACTTCACAAAGAGCTCAGAGACTCTCACACTGAAGAATGGTCAAGCTAAAATCCATCCTCCCTGATCCTGAGTCTTGCTAATACCCGATGGATACCCCTCAGTAAGAACCACATGTACTACCATTAGCACCACCACCACCAACAACAACCACCACCACCACAACCACTATCTCCATCACCACCACCACCATTACTGCCACTATCACCACCATCACCATAACTACCACTACCATCATCACCTCCATTATCATTATCCTTTATCAATGTCATTATCATTGATGATGCTTTTCATTGAGCAGCTATTAGATATAAGGCACTCTGCATAGCTCTCTGAGGTAGATACAATTATTTCCTGATTTTTTTAAAACATTTTTTTAGTTGTAGGCAGACATAATACCTTTATTTTATTTATTAATTTTTATGTGGTACTGAGGATTGAACCCAGTGTCTCACAGGTGCTAAGCAAGTGCTCCACCACTGAGCCACAACCCCAAACCCTATTTCTTGTTTTGGAGATGAAGAATCTGAGGCTGAAACAATGTGAAGAAATCCATCTCAGATCACATGGTCAATAAACAAGAGTCGAGAACTGAACCTAAGTCTCTCTATACTGTCTCCTACTGAGCATGCCCTGGGACTGGCTCAAAGCTTCAGATGAATTCTATTAAGGAATTTTGTATTCTAAAACTGCAAAAGAACAGTTCTGAGTCTGAAGAGAACATTTATGGACAGCCTAGATTGCTCTTTTAAAAGTTTACTTGGAGTGAATTATGTTGACTGGAATGCATGATTTCATAGAGGAAAAGACGCTGGTCCAAAGATGGTATTGGCCAGTCTAGTTAAGGGTCCCAATGTATGCGGCAGGCTTCCTCTGCAATGATTAAAATTCAGTTTCTTCAGATCCCCGAGGGGAAACTGAGGAACAGAATTCTAGGACCTGCCCTGCAGGTGAAGTTTGGTAGATCTCTTTATCTAGGTGCCAGTGCCCTCTTTTGCTCGACAGGTGGGAGCAAGTGGTAACCATCCCTCAGCTCTGGTGGTCTGAAGCTCTGTAAGTCCTGTTGGGAAGGGCGACAAGGTAGTCTTATGGGGGAGAAGGTGAGTGGCAGAGGCTGCTTAGAAGCCTTTGCCCCAGTAGCTGAGCATGGGCCGTCCTGGTCCTGGCACTCAGTGATTCAGTAAAAGCAGCTCTATTCCCTTGCATGTTTGAAGTGCACCCCAGAGATGCTACCTGATGGGCATCAGTACCTTTGACCTGCAGGTCAACTGCTGTGCACTGCACCCCCGCCCTGTGCCCCTGGGGCCAAGTCTCTTGCACAGAGTCCTTCTTCCCCAGTCTGTTCCTCCTGAGTCTCTTCAATATGTCCCCTCTTTCCCCTTCCCCTTCCTTTCTCTCTCCAACTTTCTACAAAGCCTCTGAGGTGGCCATGTTGACTTTCTCATGATTTTAGGGCCTTCTGCCATCTGGCTTCCCTACTTCCTTCCCCATGTCTGGCCTCCTCTCCTCTACTATGCTTCCAGGCTAGGCTCACCTTGGTGTGGGTGTGTATTTTTTTTTTTTTTTTTTTTTTTAAGAAAAAAAAAAGTAAAATAATAGAACATAAAATTTATCATCTTGCCAGGCGTGGTGGTGCATGTCTGTAATCCCAGCAGCTTGGGAGGCTGAGGCAGAAGGACTGCAAGTTCAAAGCCAGGCTTAGCAACTTAGCAAGACCCTGTCTCAAAATCAAAAATAAAAATGGGCTGGGGACATGGCTCAGTAGTTAAGTGCCCCTTGGTTTAGCTACTGGTACAAAAAAAAAAAAAAAAAAAAATCTTAACCATTTTTAAATGCACAGTTCAGAAGTGCTAATACATTTACTTTGTTGTACAATGAATCTCCAGAACTATTTTTTATCTTGTAAAACAAACTCTGTGCCCATTAGACAAGAATTCCACTCTTCATTCCCTGGGCCCTGGTCACCACCCTTCCACCTGTCTCTATGGATGACTGCTCCAGGTACTCAGATGGGTGGAACCGTACAGTATGTGTCCTTTTGTGACTGGCTTGTTTCATGCCCTGGAGAAGTAGCTTTTGCCCTTGCTTACCTCCTGCCTTTGCCACTGTGGTTTCCTCTGCCCAAACTGCTAGCTCTATTCGGAGCCATCTGCTCCTCCCGCAAACTAGTAAAACCTCTACCTGCTACCTGGAGGAGCAACAAGGCCCTCTTCCTTTCCTATCTCATGTGATGACCTGTCTACCCTTAACTGAACATTTCTTCAGGAATCACACGCACGTATCCAGTACAGGTCTGGGCAAGGGATGGGTAGCTAGGGATTGTTAAAGCATTATGGAATGAATGAATGAATGAATGAATGAATGGGCAAACCCAACTCAGCTTCTGTCTTTGGTTGTTTTATCTGGATTTCATCCATGAGAAGCAAAAACTATTTGGGGATTTTGAGTCAAACTTGGCCTTAGAGAGAAGCATCCTAGGGCCTCCATGGGCAAGTTGGTGCCCGGGAGGAAGGGTAGCAATGAGGCGGGTAAGCAGCAGGGCAGGAGGCAGGGGCTACTGGTGCTTAGGCTTCTTGAGACCTGGCCTCAGTTCTGCAGAGAAAGCCTGGAAATCTCAGTGAATTTTAGCATGGCAGGGCTCGATGACACGCCCATTTTATAGCTGAAGAAACTAAGCCCAACAGTGCAGAGCACAACAGGTCCCTACTCCCACCCCAGGATTCTTTCTACTCCTAGTTACCTCCCTAGTTCAGCCTCTGGCAGTTTTCCAAAGGTTTAAATTCCAGGCGAGGCTGTCTCTGGGTGGCAGGGCCTGACTACCCCCAACCCCAGGGAGTTGGGAGGGAGTGGGATGGGTGGGGGAGCAGCCCTGGAAGGCTGACTTCCAAACCACCTTCCACAGCCCCAGCCTGAATGATTTAATAGGGCCTGGACTCTTCTTTTTTCCCCCAGAAGAATGGCCACTCAGAAGCCGCTGGCTTTGTCTAGAAGAGCCTGGGCCTGTAATTAGCCCACCCCAGAGTCCCTCTTCCTGTTTCCCACAATGACTCCTTTCAGCCTACCCCTCCCCCAACACTCCCCAGGGTCCTGAGGGCTCTTAGACACCCATCCTCAAGCATCCACCTCCAACTCCCTCCCTGCCCACCCACTCCTGGTCTCTGCTCAGAGCTGAGTCTTCCTGGTAAAGCAGGGACATCTGTGAGTCCTCTGGATCTTAACAGGACGTGGGGCCGCGACCAACATCCCCTGCCACAGAGGATAAAAGAGTCTCCAGAGAACAGGTGGGTGGTGAAGGGTGGAGGCAGGTCTCTGACACCCGGGCCCACGGGCTCTGGCGGTCACCACTGCTTCACATAGTGGAACATGGGCCTGCAGCCCCAGGCTGTCCCCGCAGCTCCCCTCCCTTGCAAGTCCTATCCCTCTCCCTTCAGATCCAAGCACCACAGGCTCGTGGGGGTGACAGAGTCACAGACTCAGGCTGGCATAGTGAAGCACGGCAGCCTTCTGTCTCCACTGCACAGATGGGGAAACTGAGATCCAGAGCAGGGAAGGACCACGGTTGTCATTGAGCTAGTAAATGGTAAAGACAAAATTAGAAGCCTGGTCTCCTCCCTCCATAGAGGGCCTATAAACTGTCCCCTGTAAATGGCATTTGTGGTCCTGACCCTACGCCTCAGGCCCACTCAGGTCGCACACCCTGCCTTCCCTCCTGGTGTCCTACCCCAGGCTCCGGGGAGCAGCTCAGGCCTCCCCAAAGTCCTCTGTCCTGACTTTAGCTGGGCAGGAACTGGAGGAGGAAAGTTAGGGCTCCCTGGGTGACCCCTGGGCTCGCTCCGACAGCCCCCCTTGGCCAGCCTTGCCTCAGAGTTCCTGAAGTTCCAGGGGTGGCAGGAGGTGGGGGTGGCCTCACGGGAAGCTCCAGCAGGACTGGCCTTTGCCTCTGCATGCCCAGTTGTCCAGCTACTGCAGCAGGCTCCCTGGACTCAACCTCCAGATGGTGGTGTCCTGCTGGCTTGGATCCTGCAGACTCTGGGGGCTCTGAGACCGGCACCAGTCCTTCCTTGTGATCACCAGTAGTGCCGAGGACAGAAAGAACAGGTAAGGAGGCAGAGAGAGCAGGCCTCAGCAGGGGCAGCACCAGGCCAGCCCTGGCTAGGCACAAGCTCAGACTTAGGCAGGGCAGGGTCTAGCTTAGGAAAGGTACTGCCTGAAACCTTTTAGAGGAAAGAAACAAACAGCCAGGGAGAGAGAGGTGGGGGAAATGGAGGGACAGAAAAAGGAGGAGGAGGAGGAGAAGGAGAAAAGTCAGAGAGAGACTCATAGGAAAGAATGAAGCGGAGAGACAGAAGGAGAGACAGAAAGATAGGAGACAGACGGAGTTAGGGTGAGACACAGGGTGACAATAATAGGGATGGAAAGAGAGACTGATGGACAGGGACACACAGGCTGACAGAAGGATAATGAGATAGAGAAAAGTCAAATAGGAAAGATAGACACACAGGAAGCGACCTGGGTAAGGTTCTGCTGACAGGTGCACCAGACCTTCCGTTTAGATTAACCAACTGGGTGGGGGGCTTCCACAGAGCAGAACATAGTCCAAGTTCTAGGAAGGGAGGTTTCTGGGGGAAAAAACAGTGATCGGTGAGTAGAGTGGGGGTAGGGTGGCTTAGGGGTGGGAATCTCTGGCAAAACTTAGCTCAGTCACTGATCTGGCACATCATGTGACTAAGTTTCCCTTGGATGTGAGGGAATATAGAGTGCAGTAGGAGGCTCTGAGGTCTCTGGCAGCCTTATGATGTGAACTTAGCTCAGGCTCTGTCTTTGCAGCTAACTTACTGCTCCATCCTGCTGAACTTTATGACCTCTGCATCATAGTCCAGTATGGCTTCTTGAGATCTAGCCATCACAACAGCATTTCAGCCAGCTGGAAGGAGGAAGGGATAAAGAAAGCACTTCCCTTTTTAAAGAACATATCCATCCCAAGAATTAAGCTCAAAACTTTTTTTTTTTTTTTTTTGGTGCCAGGGATTGAACCCAGAGGCACTTAACCACTGAGTCACATCCCCAGTCCTGTTTTTTGTTTTGTTTTGTTTTAATTTTGAGACAGGGTCTCACTAGCTTGCTTAGAGTCTCACTAAATTGCTGAGGCTGGCTTTGAACCTACGATCCTCCTGCCCCAGCCTCTCAAGTCACTGGGATTACAGGTGTGCACCACCATGCTGGGTTAAAACTTCTTTTCCCAACTCATTGACCAATACTGAGTCTGTGTCTTACGGCTGCATCTTACTTGGAGGGAGGCTAGGGATGGAATCCACACAACTCAGTGATACCTTCACAGATCTGTGCTCACATCAACCTTCAACGGAGCTTACAGTTTCCTTTTGCTTATTACAAAAAAAAAATTACACAGGCAATGCAAGTTTTAAAATACACATTCCAAACAAGTGAAAATCCCCTGCTCTCTGTCAAATTCACCCCCTCTTCAAGTGTGACCACTGCCAACAGTTTGCTATGTGGCTGCCAGATTCACTTTTATATCTTCACACACACACACACACATGCACACACGCATCCACGCACGCACATACACATGTCTACCTAGTGTAAGCATAAAATGGGATTGCGACTGACGACTGACGTATTGTTCAACAACTAGCTTTCTTGGTTACTGTGTTACTGTTACTTGGCAGTATGTCTTGGAAGTTCTACCATCAGGAAATACCTTGTTCTTTTTAAACAGTGAAATAGTATTTCACACTGGCATGGCGGTGCATGCCTGTAAACCCAGTGACTCAGGAGGCCAAAGCAGGAGCATCACAAGTTCAAAGCCAGCCCTAGCAACTTAGCAAGGCCCTAAGCAACATAGTGAGACCCTCTCTCAAAATAAAAAGTTTTAAAAAGGGCCGGAGATGTGGCTCAGTGATTAAGTACCCTGGTACCAAAAAAGAAATAAACGTCAAGAACAACAAAACCCCAAAGAAATAGTACTTCACTATATGGATTATTAAAGCTTATGGATGAGAGCTTAGCTCAGTGGTAGAGTGCTTGCTTGCCTAACATGCTCAAACACCAATATGGCAAATAAACAAAACAACAACAACAAAAAGAAAAAAGGTTTAAAAACTTGTTAATGGATATTGGGTTTATTGTCGATTTTTTTTTTTTTTTTGTCATTACAATAGCCTTGGGCATCTTGGCTGCCTATCTATGTAAGCTTTTTTGGCGATGAATTCCTAAAAGTGAGCCAGAGGTCACTTCTCTCTTCGTGTGTGTCTTTTCTTTCTTTGTTCTTTAGTTCTTTTTTTCAGGTGGGGGCGGGTTGGTTACTGGACATGGAACCTAGGGGTACTTTACCACTGAGCTACATACATCTCTAGTCTTTTTAAAAAAATTAAATTTTGAGACAGGGTCTCACTAAGTTGTTGAGACTGGTCTCAAACTTGAGATCCTCCTGCCTCAGCCTCCTAGGGCTACTGGAATTACAAGTGTGCACTACCATCATGCCTATCTCTTTATGTGGGTCTTATCCTTCTTTTATGGACAATTCTGCATGAGGAAGATGGCGGGCAGGTCAGAGCTGGCTCACCACTTCTCTGTCTTGGCTTGGGCTGCAAAGAGGGTGCTTTTCTCCCTGCCTTTCTCTCCTCCTGGCAGTTGCCCACCTTGGCACCATTCTTGTCCCTGTGCCCTCTCATCCTGGGTCTTGACCAGCATTGGAAACCAGGCTCATATCCCTAAGGCCTGGGCCTCTAGACTGCCCAACCCGTTTATTGACTGCATTGCCTTTAGCCTTCAGAGAGAAAGAGACCCCTTCCCCAGTTCCTTTCTCTTAAGAATTTAGAGCCCACTTCTTGTCCCAGCCTTTATCCACCCCTCCCACCCCTCCTCTCCCTCCTGCCACAGCGTAGGTTTCTATACCTGGTTGTAGTGAAGTAGAGTCGTACCATTTGTGTATTCATACATGTACATAGGGTGATGTTGTTTGTCTCATTCTATTAGCGCTCCCCCCCCCCCCGCCCCGTCCCCCTGCCCCCGGGTTTTTATACCTTTAAAGCTGCTGTTTTCCTTCCCTGGTCTTATTTGCATCCCTGCTGGGTGTCCCCTCTAGGAGGCGGAGGGAGGAGCATGGTGAACCCTGCTCAGGTGCTTAGAGGTCAGGGTTGGCTGTCCCTGCAGCCTTGGGGTTTGCAGAAATGTGCCCCGGGGTGATGAGCAGGACCCCAGAACTGCAGCCTCTCTACAAGGATTGGAGGAGAAAGCTCTCTGAGGGGGTCTTTTTGGCTTCCCCATGGGATGGACTATACCTGAATTCCAACCCCAAGTCACATGAAAGTGTGATTACCCCCTTCTCGCACTGCGGGCACCCCTCCCAACCCTGGTTAGGGCCCTCAGCCCAGCTGGGCAGCAGCAGGATGCTGATCGGTTATTAAAAGCTGAGTTGGTGGCCGGTCTCAGTGCAATTCATCAGGCAATGGCCTCCTGGGAGTGATGGATGGTGACAAATGAGGGGAGGTAGGGGGTTCCTGAGCCCATCCGCACCACAGCTGGGGAAACCCAGCCATCAAAGCCCTGTGCAGGCTTCTCCACTGAGGTGATTCTGAGGGCCAAAGAGATCAAGTTTCGGGCAAATGGTTTGAGGGGCGGAGAGGCTCCGCTGCGGGAGACAAGCTGCCCTGTGTGCTGTGTGAGGCCCCTTCGCAGCCAGGGAGGAGGGGGTGGGGTGGGTTTCTCTGATCCCGGAATGGCAGGCGGGAGGTCTGGGGGACAGGAGGAGGGGCAGGGCCAGAGTTGGGAAGGAGGGGGCTGCCTTCCGGGTGGGGGAGGAGGAGATCAAGCACCTTTTAAAGCAGGTGCTGGGGACCCTGCTCAGGGCCAATTGCTGAGCCCACACAATCAACCATCCTCTTGGTCCCAGAGGGTCTCAGAATCAAGCCAGTTGTGAGGGGAGCACCCTGAAGTCTCCCCAGAGTGATAGAAACCGAAGAAGAGAAACAGAGGGAGAGGACAAGACGCGACTGGAAGAGGTGGGGTTGGAGCAGGGCCTGGAAGGCCAGGTAGGATGGGGACAGGTCGGGGAGCAGGGAGAAGGGGTGGCCCTGGGCTGGAGCATGAGCTGAGGCTTGGAGGCAGGAAGGGGCAGGACTGATAGGGCGGGCATTCTGAGGGATCAGGGGATGGCTGTCCTCAGCGGCCACTGGGGAACCAGTATAGGGCAACGTTACATTCATGGGCAGGAGGAGAGCACTGCCCCGAGTCCTGCGGTCAGTGTCCAGCACCGAAGCTACTTCTCAAGGCCACACCATGGTGGTCTAGGGAGCGCGTGCTGGGAAAGGAGAATCTGGGGCTCTTACAGCTGGGGAATCCTCATGGCCTGTGGCCTGTCTACATCTGAAGGCAGGAAACCTCTGTAGCACCTAGGTGTCACCAGTCTTTTTGTTTTGTTTTGTTTTGTTTTGAGACAGGGTCTTGCTATGTTGTCCAGGCTGGCCTTGAACCTCCTGGGCTTAAGTGATGCTCCTGCCTCAGTTGCACCTACAGGCAAGCACCACCTGCACCCAGCTCAGCCTTTTCTTGATTGCTTCCCTTGAAGGGAGGCTCACTACTCTGTGAGAATAAGAAAGCTTCCTTTGAACTGAGCTGAAATCTGCCTCCCTGCCTTCCCTCCTCCAAATCAGTTCTTGCCCAGCCCTCTGGGAGGGGAAGCACGCGCTGCCTCTTCCTCCTCCTCACCAAGTCCTTAGTCCCACCACAGCAGCATGACCTAAGTTCCTCATGTCAGGATGGTGCTATTGGTGAGGGCGACAAGAGTTCCAGGAAGGGCTTATGTACTGTATGATGCTCTGCCTCTTGCATGGCAGGGGAGAGGGATGGAGGACGTCAGAGCCACACTCTTCCTCTTTCGTGTGTGTGTGTGTGTGTGTGTGTGTGTGTGTGTGTGTGTGACAGAGAGAGAGAGAGAGAGAGAGAGAGAGAGAGAGAGAGAGAGAGAGAGAGAGAGAGAGAGGCTGAGAATTGATCTCAGTTGCTCTACCACTGAGCTACACCCTCAAACCTTTTTTTATTTGAGACGGGGTCTGGCTAAGTGACAAGACTGGCCTCAAACTTGCCAACTTCCTGCCTCAGCCTCCCAGTCACTGGGATTACAGGTGCCCAGCACTCTTCCTCTCCTGAACTTGGCAGCCAGTAACACTGCTTTCCAGCTGGAAACCCCAGGCTAGTTAAGACCCTTGTGTGCTGGATGCCGTTCCGTGTGTGTGCGCGAGAGTGTCCATGTGAGCAGACCCTGAGGTCCCCGAGTGCCTGAGTTTGACTCAGCCTTGACTGCTCACCCATGGACTCTCAGGGCACCAGGCTGCCCAGGTGGGCACAGACCATGCCCCACTGTAAGATTGAAGCACCCCTTTTTGGGTCCTCTCTGCTGTGCTGTGGGATTGGACTGTTGCTGGGCTTGGATGTCAGAGGACTTTGGGGTGTGCTGTTGGACTCAGAGCCAAGGGATGGGAGGATGGGGAGCCATGGGGGAGATCGCTCGTTCCTGCAGCTGCTCACTGTGATTTGGACCATTCTGCCACAATCTGTCCTTGCTTTGCCAGCATCTGAGTGAGGGTCCTTGGAGTACAGTTAGTGCCCTAAGGTGTTTTAGAGTTCTGTTGTGTTTTGGAACTTCTGAGAGCGCTTGGGTGCAACACTGAGGTTCTGGGTTCTACTGTCATTACTGAAATTCAGGGAATGTTGCTAAGGTTCTGGAGGTGTCCTGAAGTCCGGGGCTCTTGGGAGTTTTTCTGAGTTTGTGGGGTGCTGCTGAATTTCTCTATTCCTTCCAGACAACTCTTAGCTCCTTCTGATCTTAGCACTTTGCCCTTTGAAGATTTTGATAACCACAGGCAGCTGAAGGCAGGCACGCAGGCCTCTCTGTTCCTTGTCACAAGCATTCCTGAGGTTTAATCAACTTGAACAAAAGCATGGAGAGGAAGGAAGCCCTGTCCCAAGGCTTTCACAGGCCAGCTCCAGCCCAGGGGGCAGGGCAGCTTTGTGCCAGGCCAAGGTGGCAGATGACCTTCATTGGCTCATAGTCCAGAAGCTGAGACATCCTCCCACAGTGGGCAGGGCTTAGCCACCCCCATCCAAGTCCACCCTGAGTCCTGCTGGCCTCAGCTACCCCTGGGACATTGGCATAGGCTTCATCCAAGTGTGCCCACAGGGTCTCATTGCTGGCCTCAGCAGGAGGCCAGCCCTGCCCTTATCCCAGATGGCCTTACTCCTGGCCTCTCCCACCTCTTGGCTCTCCTGAGACACTTAGTACTTCATTCTTGCTACCATTCCTGGCCCTCTCTGGCCTCAGGGCTCTGCTCCACCCTCTTCCTCCAGGAAGCCCCCAAGATCATCCCAGCTATCACCTTCCTCCCTCTTTCTCCCTTTCCTCTGAGCCTCTGCAGTTGTCTCCTGAGTTCCTCTGCTCTGCAGCCTCTCCTGTCCTGATTCTCCTGGGTATCAGCGTTCCTGTGCAACCAACCTCTGAGGGCAGGCCCTGCCCCTGCTCCCCAGGCCTTTGGAGAAATTCTTCAGTGGTGCATCTTACCCTTTTCTTGTCCCCAGTACTTCTTCTGTAGTCTGGCCAGGTGGCCTCTTTCCTGACATCTGAGAGCCAGCCCTCCCATTTGCAGCTCCAAGCTGTTCTGGCCCCAGGCTAAGGAGGTACTTTGGGCTCAAGAAGTGGGGTCTTATTCAAGCTGGAGCTCTGTGGCCACCCAGTACCCATGGACTATCCCATGCCTCTGCCAGAGGGGATGTGGGAGCTGGGGGCCAGGAAGGTGGGTAGAAGGCAATGGGGCACCCATAAAGTTACAGCCAGCCTCTGTGGCTTTGATCTGCTTGCTATAACCAGTGTCTGATGTGCTGGATGCACATTCTTGGGCCATGAAGTCACTGAGGGCAGGGAGTGGGGGCCTTGGGCAGGAGAACCCACAATAGAAGAATCTGTAGGCTGGAGGAGACAGAGGTTGGGCCAAGACCGAGGAGGGAAGGGACCCACTCAAGGCCGCAGGGCCAGCCCCGGGGCTCAAACTCAGGTAGGCCACCTTCCCAACTGGCGTTTCCCGCCCCACCCTATCTTCCCACCAGCCCCTTCCTGTTTCCAGCTCAGCCCTGCCCATGGTATCTGTACCATACTGCCATAAGGATGCCCTCTGCCAGCTGGGCCCACGTCAGGGGAGAGGGACAAAGCCCTCCCGTCACCTCTGATAGGGCTTGCCTGAGGGTGACTTCTGGGTCTCCCCACTGAACAGGAAGGTGTTATAGTGGAAGCTGGGCTGTGGAGGTGGGACAGGGAGGGGCAGTGCCCACAGTAGTCCTTTAGCAGGAGCAAGTTTGGTTCAGGGAGGTGAGGGAGGGACTGTGCCCGGCTCCGCTAGGCCTAACCTGGCTGCACCCCTGATGCTGGCAGAGACTCCTTTAGGTAGCCTGATGGGATCCCTCCATCCCTTCAGCTACAAGCCAAATACCACCTCCTCACTGAAGCCTTCCCTGACCACCTGATCCAGAACAGCCATCTTCTGTGTCTCTGCTTCTCTTCTCTTTCCCTGCTTTATTTTCCTTCTCAGCCACCCTCCCACCCCCATTCTATGTTAAGTTGCCTGAGGGGCAGGACTTGTCCTGTGCTGTATCACTAGCACCAAGAACACAACCTGGCACATATTTGTTGAAGGAGCGAATGAGTCTGGGAGAGACAGAGCTAGGCTCCCTCCAGGGCAGGACATGGTTCTGGCCAACTGCACGCACATCTCTGCTGCGTGCAGAGAGGGCGTTCCTCTCTGGGACTCTAGCCTCCAATTGTTGGAGGTATCATGAAGGGAATTTAAGATCAGATAGGAGCTGATTGCTCTCTAAGCTGAGAGTCTCAGATCCTTGAGTGGCAATGGGCAGTTGGGCTTTGGCATTGAGCAGAGGCTCTGGAAAACCCAGTGGGTGAACCTCAGGGCACAACGGCACAGGCCCACAAACAAATGATAGTCACCAGAACAAGCAATGGCTTCACCAAACTCAGTTTCTAAAGGCTCTCTGACCCCAGAGCCAGGCATTGCGCATCAGGAAGGGAAGAAGAGGCAGGGATTCCACCCTCAGGGATTGACCTGAGAACCTGGGATCCGAGGGCCTGGTCATGGGCTCCTGCATTGCATCAAGTGACCTCAGGTTCAGCTCTGAGTCAGCACTGCTGACCTCTCTGTTGTACAGGAGGGAGGTCAGAGCCCCTTTCCTGGAAGAGTGGCTATTTGGGAAGGAGGCTGAGGAACGAGATTACCCAGTGCTCAGGCCCTATCCTGCCTTGTGGGTGGGTGGGGAGGCTTAGGACTTCAAAGCCTGCTACTCTGAGATTCACGCAGGCTGTTCCCCATGTCAGGAACACACGTTGAACTGCCCCACCCCTTCCTCGGCCCAGTTGGCTTTCCTAACTTCAGATCTTCACCCAAAGTGATTTTCTTCAGGAATCCTCCCCACACCCAATTCAGACCAAATTCATTTTCCCAGGATATAACCAGGGCACCTGTGCCTCCCCTCTGCAACCCTCTGCTCCCGAGGCTATTTTATACTCGTCTGGGCCCTCCACCCTCAGAACTGTACTCTCTCTCATTTCAGGGAACACTGCTGGCACACAATAGGTGTTCAATAAGTGTCTATTGGAAAAAATAAACAAATGCTTTTGTGGGGGTACTGGTAGTAAACTCAGGGCACTCTACCATGAAAGTACACCTCCAGTCCTTTTTATTTTATTTTGAGGTGGGTCTCCCTAAGTTGCTGAGGGTGTCACAAGGCCTCAAACTTGTGACTCTCCTGCCTCAGCCTCCCTAGTTGCCAACAGATTACAGGATTATGCCACCAGGCCCTGCAACAAATGAATGTCTTTTCTAAGAAAAGTTTCTTTGCTGAACACATAGCTGGGTAGGACAAGGCCCAAGCCCCTGTGGAGTACTGGAAGGACAGGGACCCTCAAAAGTTTCAGGGCCCAAACCCCCACCCAGGGGCTGTGTGTGGCTGAGCACAGTTCTCTGCCTGTCTGCATTTCGCCCCTCCCTGCGGGCTGGGCCAGGGAGAGGGAGGGAAGGCAGCAAGGGGTCCAGCTCCTCAGGGGAGGAGGACGGGAGGAACCCTCGCCCCAGGCCCTGGAAGAGCAGCAGGCAGGCGGGGCACTCCTTGCCTGCCCCTGGATCTGGTTCGTGTTTAAAGGACTCATTTCCGCCCATGCGGGTGAGTTATCTTCTTGTGAAATCAAGTTGTAGGAACAAAAAGGTTTTACCACTGAAACACATGCGGCCTTCTTCATGGAAATCCCAGAAGAAGTCATGGACCGGCCCTGCTCCCTGCCTCAGCCGCTCAGCCCCCTCTGTGGGTTGCCACAAGGCTGGACTCTGGGAAGGCAGTGGGCAGAGATGTGGGGGCTCCGGGGCAGGCACTGAAGGCAGGTATGTGTGCGTGTGCAGCCAGGTGCTGCCAGGGCAAGGTGACCAGAGTGCTGGGACCTCCTCCCAGGAGGGAGCTTTGTCTGGGATTATGTGTACCATCCGTCATCCGGGCACAAGTGGTGAGAGAGGGGAGGCTGAGGCTGGGGGATGGTCTCCAGGGAGCCTGGGCAAAGTGAGGGAGGCTTGGGCTGGGCCCCTGGGGCCGGACCCCTAGTGCAAAAGGGGTGGGAACCCAGCTGGGAGGGCCTGGTCCCGCAGACCAAGCAGCCTCCTGCAGCCCGCCCACCCTTTCATCTCTGCCCTCCTTCCTCCTGGTCCTCCCTTCTGCTGTATCTGCGGGTCCGTCTAGGTGGGCTGGAAGGGGACGGAGAGGGGTCTCTGTGGGCAGCTTGAACTGACTGGGAAAATTTTGGAAAACGGTCCTTTGAGCGAAGGTCAGCTGGTGGCCGTTTGATGACCAGATGGGTACTTCATGAGAGCCCAGGGACCCTGAGGGGGTGCATTAAGATAACCACAGGATGGGGCACGTTTGGGCGGGAAGGGACAGGAGGAACACAAGAGGCCCTTCCCCTCCTCCTGCACCAGCCTCCCCAGGCCTGCAGTCCCAGAGGGCTTTCCCAGAGAGCTAAAAGCAAGAAAGTAACCTTTAGGATTAAAAAGAAATGTTTCTTTGTTAGGATTTTCTTTCTTTCCTTTAAGCTTCTTTTCACATTTGTAGTGGCTTTTTTTTTTCTCTCTCTCTTGTCTGGGGGTCAAAGGAGAAGGGCCCAAGAATGTCGTCCCAGGCAGCAGGGAACCAGACCTCGTTCTCAGGGGCAGCAGATGATGACTACGACAGCTGGTACATCGATGAGCCCCAGGGGGGCGAGAAGGTCCAGCCAGAGGGGTGAGTGTGGCACCCCTGACTCCAGAGTGGGGTGTGGCAGAGGTTACCAATTGGTGTGTGTGTGTGTGTGTGTGTGTGTGTGTGTGTGTGTAGACCCTGGACAAGAGCTACTAAGAACTGGTTCAACCAGTCATTTGCTGTGTGACTCTTAGGCAAGTCACAGACTCTCTGGGCTTCTGTTTCTGCATCTGATATAGAACAATAGCCCTTGGCCTGCTGTTAAGATGCTTGAGGTGGGGGAACCTGGTCATCTGAAAAGCACTTGTGTGATGTGTTAAAAACACAGATTCCTGGGCCCCATCCTTGCAGGTTCAGCTCCAGCAGGTCTGGGCTGCTCCCTGGGTGATCTGGCCTGAAGCCGGGATGGGGAAGCAGTGGAGGGGTTACTGGTCTCTGTGGTGAGGACTTAGGGTGTGGTGTTTACAAGCCTCAGGTTCTTGGAGCAGGCTGGGGAAGAGTGGGGGAGGCAGATAGCTGGGACCAAAATCTAGGGGGAAGTCACTCAGGGAGGGACCCTGTGGCCCATTGTCTGGGATGGCTTAGTCTGGGGAGGGAAGATGAGGAGGTTCTGTTTTCTGTAGCTGAGAGTGTTCAGGCCAAAGCCAGGGAGGGTGCAGAGAGAGGGAGGGGGCAGCCAGCACCCCCCAGGGTGACCCAAGGACTCTTGGCCCAGACCCTTTCTATCTTTGTTTAGTCTGGGCACTCTGGCAGAGGAACTGGGCCTCTCTGTGCCCCCACCTGCTGCCAAGGCTGTCGCCTCTGTGGGACCCAGAGCTCAGTTCTGCCCTGTTGTTCCTGGCCCTGGTCCTTCCCCTGCCTCCCTGCTCCTCTGAGGGTTTCAGGAACTGGAAAGGTGAAGGGGGGAGAGTGCTGAACCAGATGTGTGCACATCTGTTCTCCATTAAAATTTGAAAGTAAAGAAGAAAAATGCTCAAGTGCCTCCCCAGGGGCTGAGGTTGCACCCTGGCTAGGCTTGGGTCACCCAGCAGGGACAGAGGCCCCACCCAGGCCTAGGGGAAGGAGCCATCCTTTGAAAGACTCAGGGTTCTGACACCTGGAGAACAGCCCTGCCGAGTGGGTGTTTCCCCGCTCACCTTCCCTGACTGGTTGAGAAGGATTCTAGGAAATTGTCTCCTTTTTTTTTTTTTTTTTTTTTTTTTTTTTTTTTTTTTTTTGCAGTGCAGGGAATTGAACCCAGGGCCTTGTGCTTGCAAGGCAAGCACTCTACCGACTGAGCTACATCCCCAGCCCGGGAACTTATCTCCTTGAGAGCACCAGGGCCTGGGCATTGGCTGGGACCCAGGTGCCTGCAACCAGTATTGTGCTTGGCATATTTAGATAGAGTCTCAGAATAAAGTCCTGGCATGGTAGGAACTGGGTGATGGGGACTACTAGCTGCCTGTCGTGTGTGTAGTACTTGGACTCTGTAGCTCCCTTCTCCCACAGTAGGACATGGAGCCCATGAGACTAAAGAAGAGTATTTGAATCTACTTGTTTAGTAAAAGCAAGTCTAGAGACTTGCCATCGCCCTTCCCCAACCCCCATCCCTGAAAACTGGGAGCGGGAAGCTGGGCGCTCAGGGGAATCCCACAAAGATGAACTTGGGCTCACCTCTCCAAGTGTGAGTCACACCCCAGTGATGAGGTGCATGAAAACCTTGAGGCGCTCTGGATGGTAGCTCCCCCGTGCACCTCGCTGCTGGAGTCAGGATTGGTGGACACTCTAAGAGTGGCCCAGATGGACTCAGCCACAGAAATATCCTACTTCAGAGACCCACAGTGGCTTCCTAGTGCCTCTGTGCTGCTCTAACCTTGTCTCTCACCCCTCTGGGCCTCCATCAAACTAAAAGGACTTGCCTGGTGCCGGTCACACTGACTCTGCCTGTCACTGCTTCCTCATGCTGTCCTCTCAACAGAGCTTCCTTTTCCCTTCTTTGCCTAAAAAGATGCTACCCATCTTTCAAACTCAAATCCAACCCCATTTCTCTGTCCTCTCCAAGCATGGAGCTTCCCTCCCTTTCTGCATGACTCCCCGTGAGATGCCTGTCCCACGACACAAAACCCAAGTCCACAAACCATCACCCAAACATGTGCTCGAGGAACACAGAGCTGAGGGGTCAGAAGAGGACCGCAGAGGATACAGATGTTCTCCCAGACAGGGCCCTGGAGGGAATTCCCAGGGCTGGGGCGGCTCCTAGTTTGGCTCAGCTGCTCCAGGACAGTGTGCCGGGTCTTTGTCCTGGCTGGACCTCAGAGAACAGGGTAGGGCAGGACTGAGTCACCTGAAGGGTGCAGACTGGAGGGCTGGGTGGTGGTCCTGAGCTCTGAGGACGGGACTGAGCCCAAGCCCACCCCACACCCCTGAGTGTGCCAAGGCAGAGCCGAGGGTGGAGAGGTAAGGCCCTGGCTTAGCCTTGGAAATCTGATTCCCTCCATGGCCCCTCCTCGACCAGGGTTTTGGGAAGAAGCCAGCTCTGCCCTAGTCTAGAAGACTTATTCAGTCCCCACGCCCCCAAGGATAAGCCCAAGGACCAGTTTCTTTTCTACTGCTTGCCCTCTGGTATTTCCTGAGCAAAACAAAGCTGGAGAGGGGAGATGTTCCTCAGAGGGTCCCAGGGCTCTGCACTCACCCGTGTCCATGCAGGTGTCCTTCCTCTGGCTCGCGAACTCCAGCTGGGCTACCTGGAGGTCACCCTGACCCAGCTCCAGCTCCAGCTCTGAGCTCAGGGCTCCTGCCGACTTGCTTTCTCTGTCACACAACCTGGTTAGGGAGCCTTTCACTGACCACACTGATCTCTTTATCTTCACCACAGTCCCCCTCTGTGCTTAGCTGCCCTGAGAGCAAGACCTCTGTCAAACCAGAGGAAACCTTTGTGATATTAGATAAAGGGCCCCCCATTTAGGTGTATTCGCTGTAGGTACAGGGTGTGGGGGGCACTTCCTGTTACACTCAATTCCATGGGCAAGCATCCTTGTGCAGCAAGCAACCTGCCCAACTGTACATGGAAACTCTTAACGACATGAAAACAGGAAAAGAGGGGACCTGGAAAGATCTTTTCAGTCACAGATCAATCTGAGGTACCAGTGAGTAGAGGGCAAATCATAACAATGAAGTGTTTGATCCAGGCAGTAGGCCTGAGGTTCTGAGAAGAGCTCAGAGGGCAGAAGTAGTCATGGAGACTTCTTGGAGGAGGAGTGAGGAAGTGGGCCTTGAAGGATAGGAAGCCTCTGGGTGAGCAAGAAAGGTGCTCACTGAGCTGGCACATGCTGCTTCCTCCCAGGAGCCTCCTGGCTCTGGCTCTATCACTCTGGAGCTTGGTACTGCACTGGGCCAGCATACCATGGGGGGAGCAAAAGGTGCTGGAAAGTTCTAGGTGGAGCCTCAGCCTAGACAACCTCCAACCCCAGGCCCAGCTGCACACTCAGGGGGCCTGAGCCAGCCTCCATTTGCTCTGTAGGGCTGTGCCCTCCTGTGACCCCGGTGTGCCACTCGCCCTGTTCCATGCCTGCCTGGCCTCGCTATCGGTGAGTTCAACCTGGCTTGCAACCTGCTACCAGTCTGGGCAAAGGGGTTTGTGTCCTTTCCTGGGGCTGGTGCAGGGGGACCCTGGGAGTCATAGAGGGATCTGGAAATTTTCCCCAGGTGGGGGCCCAAAGCAGGATGCAGGCCATGTCCAACCTGCCAGACTTTTGTCACCTCTTGGACAGTCCTCAAGATGCCACATGAGGGTGTACTGGGTGGGTGGGAGGTGTTCTGGGACTAACTGAGCCCAGACGCAGACCCCTGGGGACAGCCTGGGCACCCCGAGCATCTTCTGTACTCTTCTTCCAGATCCTCGTGCTGTTGCTGCTGGCTGTGCTGGTGAGGCGCCACCAGCTCTGGCCTGGCTGTGGGCATGGCAGGCCCAGACTGCCCAGGTTGGTTCCTAGGGCCTGGATACCTCCACTCAGGGGGCCTGACTGACAGGGTCTTCTGGGAGGGTGGGTGACTTGTTAGGTACCTAAAAGTCAACTCTGGTTTCAGAGACACCCCCACTTCTCTCTGTCTGGGGCTCTCCCCACCCCCATCCAGGTCTCCTGGTTTAGTCAGGAACCCCGGAGGGAGGGGAGGGACTTGCCCAGCTTCCTTTGCTTCTGTGGTCCAGGAAATGGGGGAAAAGTCTTCAGGGAACACAGTCCTCTCACACAGGCTCCAGGGTTTGGACTGGTCACAGCCACCGGATGCTATCTTGACCATCATTTCCCCTGAGGTCTTCACTCGGACCCTGATTGATGAGGGACTGGCCTCCAGCTGGAACTTTCTCCTTCTTTCTGGTTCAGCCCTGCAACCCCAGAGCCTGCAGGCATGACACTGAGGAGATGGGACGGGGCACTGGTGTAGGAGACACCAAAGGGTTGCGGGAAGTGGCAGGTGGAACCCTGGTGTAGACGGTTTTGTACCCTAGACCTGGGTGGCACACTGAAATGGGTATTGCTGTGCTGGCTTTGTGGTGAGCCACCTGAGGTCTCTGGCTGGCCCAGGAAAGAGCTTGCCCTACTTGGGAGGGTTGGGAGAGGAAGAGCTTCATGAGGGCAAGCTGGAATAGAGACACAGAAGCCTGCCCTGAGCCCAGAGGGTTGACACCTGGGACTTCTGGGCCTGCTGTCTGTCCTATACCCTGGGCCACACCCAGCCCGGGGTCGGGGCTGTTGCACAAGGAAGCAGCGACTCACTGTTTTCTTCAAAGATCTGCCATCTCAGACAGACAGATGGATTAGTGAGGAGGTGGCTGTTTCCTGGACCTTCCTGGGTGGGCAGGGGAAGCAGTGCTTGTTGCTGCTGTGTGTGCATCCCTCTGCCATAGCACCCAGAGCTGGTAGATGGGAGGCACTCACAGATATTTATAGAATGAATGAATAATGAACGGGCCTTAGGCCTCAGTTTTTCCATCTGGGAAGTGGGACTGACTCTACCACCCTCTTTATGGAACATAACTGGAGGTAATGGGGGTACAGGGGCTGAGCAACCTCTCCTGTTCTTCCCTGTCTTTGTGTCAGCCCCGTGAATTTCTTGGCTGGGGACAGACCCCAGACAGTGCCTGCTGCTGTCTTCATGGTCCTCTTCAGCTCCCTGTGTTTGCTGCTCTCTGACAAGGACCCGCTGCCCTTCCTGAGTCTTGCCTCACTGCCCAATGCAGGTACCCAGTGCATCCGAGGCCAGGGGCAGGCTTGATGGGATGGGGCAGGGTGGGTTCCAGGAGTATTAAGCTTGGCTGGGGAGGTGATGGAAACCAGAGCACTTGTCAATGGGAGGAACCTTTGCTCTGTGGCATGACTGCTTTAGATCATCAGACCCCAAGAAGGGTGGACATTAGTCCCATTTTGCACTGGAGGGAACTGAGAGAGAGAAAGAAGCAACAAAGTACAACCTTAATTTATTAGGAACTGACTCAGGTGCTGGGCTTAGACCTTCTCCTTTTGCCCTTGTTGATATAATGTGATTCTTTCCATTTCACAGATGGGGAAGCCAAGACTCCAAGAGGTAACTTGCCCCAGATGACAGCTGATATTGTTCAGAGTCTGGGTTCGAACCCTGGGCTCTTGCCCACAGACCCAGTGAGGGCTTGGAAGAGGGAGATGGGAGAGAAATCTGAGTGGGGACCACTCAGGCCCCATGTCTGCCCCCTTCATGTGTTCTCTGCCTCTTTCACCTTCCAGAGTCCTGGAAGATTCTGGCCCTGCTCTATTATCCTGCTCTCTACTACCCTTTGGCTGCCTGTGCCACAGTCGGGCATGGAGCTGCATACCTGCTTGGCAGCGCACTATCCTGGGCTCACTTTAGCATCCAGGTCTGGCAGAGGGCAGAGTGTCCCCAGACACCTAAGGTAACCATTGACTCACCACAGCCTGGGGCAGGGGGCGCATGGAGGAGCCTGCTTCAACCTGCATGGCTCCTTTCATCTCTGCTTATACGCTGGGCCTCTCTGCCTTCTTCCATTATGCACGGGATTCCACATCTTTCAACATGTACCTGTGCCAACCAGCTTCTCCAAGCTGCCCTTAGCAGCTTCTAGGTCAGGAGGGAACAGAGGAAGAAGAGAAGGCCAGCAAAGCCCCTCACTGACTCCCCAGCCTTCCCTAGGTCAGGCTGGAGTGGGAACGGAAGTGAAGAGGGATGGAGGATGGCAGGTACCATGTTGGGGGACGGTCTCAGAGGGCTAGAGAATCCCAGAACCTCGGAACCTTGTTCCCTAGCTGCTGGTCAGGACTGTGAAGCTGCCAGGTCTGCCTTACTCAGCAAATGTGTTTGAGGCATGTACTCTATACCAGGGACATCTCCAGGCATTGGAATATAGCTGTGAACAGGCCAAGCCAAGTCCCTGGACTCCCAAGAGGTGTTCTAGAAGGGGAGACACAAAAAACAAATAAAAAAAGTGATGCCAGGTGACTTGAGGAAAGTGCTACCTCTCTGAGACTCAGTTTCCCCACCGATAAATAGAGTCGGTAGCCCCAATCCCTTGGGGCTGGGTGAAGATAGGAGGTTTCTTTGAGAGGAGGGACTTGGTGAGTCTTTTTCACACCTAGAACCTGGCACACACTAAGTTCTCAATAAAAAGACATCAAATTAACAAATGAATGAATACATAAGGAGCCTAACCCAGGAAGGCCTCTGGAGGCAGCACATGGGCTTCTTGATTCCGAGGTGGCAAACTGCATGTAGACGAAATTAGGCCTTTGTCCAATTTTCAGGGGCCTGTGTCCTGACATGCCTGGAACATGGGAACCTGGAGAGTGGGCATCCTCCTCTCAGGGCTCTCTGCAGTCCCTGGGGGTGGGGCGGGGACTTGTAACCTCCCTTTGGCTCCTCCTAGGCCTGTGGGAGTCCAGGAGCCTAGGGGCAAGCATCTCTACAGGGCCTGAAAACGTGAAGTGGGTGTGTTGGTGAGGGGTGGCCAAAGTTGGGGGTCCCCAAAACCGGAAGCCTTCCCATGGCCCTCCGGAGCATCCTCATGGCAGTATGAGGTGGGAAGGGAAACGGATTCTAGTTCTTAGTCGGGGAAGAAAGCAGAAGGTAGGTCTATCTGAGTGTCTGTGTGTCTGTCCAGATTTACAAGTACTACTCGCTACTGGCCTCCCTGCCTCTCCTGCTGGGCCTTGGATTCCTGAGTGTGTGGTACCCGGTGCAGCTGGTGCGAAGCTTCAGCCACAGGACAGGAGCAGGTTCCAAGGTGAAGGGACAGGGCAGGGTTGGGCTGGTTCCTACTCAGCAGCCAAGACACCAGACTCCCCCATGTCTCTGGTCCCCAATACACGGCCATGCTTGCTATGAGGTCTAGCAGGTAAGAAGTGCTCAGAAAATGTTTTCTGAGTCACAAGGTGACTGCTTAGTGGCTGGGCCTTTGATCAGCACCCAGGATACCCGGGGCACTGGGTTGTGTGCACAGCAGGAATTCAACAAAGGAGAACTGGATCAGAAAACAGGAAGTCATAGCCCTGTCTGTGAAACCCTGAGGATCTAGCTGGAGAACTGAGCTGGGCCAGGAGCCTTGGGCCTCCTCGGAGTTCTGCAGATGCTGAAATGACTCAGGATGAATGCGGAACTGCATTACAAATCAATGCCAGGCTGGATTCTGTTGGATGATGTCGGACAAAGGAGAGGTCTGGGAGGGCTTCTTGGGGGAGGTGGACTTTAGCAGAGGCCTGAAGGACAAGCGGGGTCTGCAGTGGGGAGAGAATAGGAGCAGGCACTGCAGGCATGAGCAGGAGCATGAGTTAGGGGACAGAGGGGTGTGACACTGGCAGCACAGAGCAGGTTGTAGCACATAATAGATACTCAGCAAATATTATTGAATTTTTGGATGGATGGATAGATACATCTTGTGAGAGAGAATTCTTAAAAGATACTGCAATCTTATTAAGACACACCAACCACATGTCAGGCCTTGAACTCCGTGCTAGGGCCTCGGAGCTGACCCATCCTTGCTGGGCCTCCAGGAGACTCCCTGTGGTGGGGAGATGGGTGAAGTGACACACGGACAAGACATGTGAAATGTGCAGTGGGCTCCTCCAGATGCTATGGGAACAGGTGTAGGCAGGGCCAAGTGGCTTTCACAGGTAAGAAGGGAGGAACACTCCAGAGGCCCTCAAAGGGGCAGAGGCAGATTCTAGAAAGGCTGAGGAGAAATGGGGAGTGAGGAGAGGCCAGGTGGGCCTGCTTGCCGGGCAGCCCTGTGGTCCCAAAGGCCCCAGCCTCTTGGTCGGGCTCCCGCACGGCAGGCAGGGGGGTCTTGGTGCTTGCCACCCCCTGCCCTCCTGAGGCTCACACTCCTCCAGGGAGCCTGTGGTCCCCTCAGTTTCACGGCTGGCTTAGAAAAGGGGAGCAGCTCTCCCATGGGGGTCCTCTTCTCTCCTCTCCAGGGCTTCCTCTGCCTCTCTTCTCCCTCCATGGCAAACCCCTCTGCCAAGGCTTGAAAGGAATAAAATCCTCTTTGGACTTTGGTCAAAGAGATTTAAACCACAAAGGACCAGTCAAGCTTTGAGCTGACCCACTCCAGCCCTAGGTCCTGGGGTTGCTGTGGCAACAGGTGACCATGGCCTATTCTCCCTGTGATCCAGGGCAGTTGCTAACCTCATGTTCCCATGGGCTTCTGCCACTTTGCAGGCAGCTTAAGGCCTGGAATGTGGCTTAGGCAAATCTGATCACCCTTGTGATCTCCCTTGAGCAGGAGCAGAAGCCTGGGGGATCTGCCCCAGAATGGCCCCATCCTGTGTCCTAGTCAGAGATGGGCCCAAGGAACATAGGCTTTCCTTTACCCTAGTCACAGCTAGAAGAAGGTGGGGTGGGGGAAGGGAAGCAGTGAGTAAAGCAAGAGAGAGATTGGAGGAAGAACAGCATCGAGAGGAGGATTCCTTGCCAGGAAAAGAGGACACTTTTGCAGGTCATGTACCTTGACCCCATAGGTCACAAGTCACCTTCTCCATACTCCACAATCACCACCACAGCCAAGTTTTTATGAGGACCTACTCAGTGTCCACTCTGGCGCCCTAAGTCACGGTCCCAGGAATGGTTCAAGGCGGGTCTCATCTGCTCAACCCCTTCCCAGTCTCCACAGGGGCTGCACAGCAGCTACTCCGAAGAGTATCTGAGGAGTCTCCTTCGCCAAAAGAAGCAGGAAAGCAGGTGAGGTCCCAGGCACATGGAGTGGTGGGGGTGCTGGCGAGTAGGCGTGTTCAGGAAGCTGGTGCCCAGTGGGGACAGAGGTGAGGAGTGACCAGGCTCTGTGGCTTGGTCTTAGGGCAGGAGCTTTACCTGTGGTCTCTCCTGCCTGCCTGGGTCTTTGCAGCTGCTGCCATACCTCCAAGCATGGCTTCCTGGCCCGGTTCTGGAGCTGCTGCCAAGGCTACACCTACACTCCACAGCCAGGTACTACGCGGGACAGGTATCCTCACCTCTCCTTTGCCCAGAAGCAGCAGTGGAGGGCTGGCTCCTGTTTCCCTGCTCCCTTGTCATCAGGAGAGACAACTGCCAGCTTGGGACAAGGGCAAGATCCTGGCCTGGCCTTGGTGGTCCTGGGAGGGATGGGGCCCCTGAGCCTTGGTGGTACTATTCACCACACCCCTTCTTTTGGGTTCTGCAGGATTCCGCCTCCCCTTGAAGTTGGTGATCTCAGTCACCTTGACAGGGACAGCCATTTACCAGGTATATCCTATGCCCTGTAGTGTCATCTTCCTCTGGATCCTTGAACCCCCAAACCTGGAAAAACTCAGGCCCAACTCAGCTCTCCAAATACCCCCCCATGATCCTGTCCAACTGTTTCTGGCCATTTTGGGAGTGCTGGCCCAAAAGGGAAGGGTGAAAGCCCTTGTTGGGCTCATATAGCAGCTCAGAGCATGGGTTTTGGAGTCACATAAAAATGGATTTAAATATTACCTCCATTATTTGCCTCCTGTGTGACCTTGGACAAGCCATTCAACCTCTCTGAACCTGTTAGCTCATCTACAAAGTGGAAAAAATAGAATCGCTCTCCTCTTTGGCTAGTTGAGAAGATTTAGTGAGATCATATATTTGACAAATCCCCCCTCCAACAGCCCCACTACCTGCAAAAAAACCCAAAACTAAATCCTGGAAGGTATAATTTCTCTCCCTTTTACAGATAGGGGAGTTGAGGCTCAGAGAATTTTGACTTGGCTGAGTTTCTACAGCTAATTTATCCCAGAGTCGCCAAAATCTGAATCTGGGTATTTCTACATTTAATGTCATTACTCATTTGTTTTGTCCAACATGGAAAAATTAGAAATTTTATATTCTGAAGTTTAGCTAGATCCATAGATAATAGATAGGCAGAGGTGTAGTATACATTTATGCTTCTTGGGGGGCTGCCAGGCTACAGAGGTGTCTGTAACATACTGCGTAGAGGTGTGTGGCCGCTGGTCTAAGGTGTGGATAGGACACTCCAATCCACTCGCTGGGCACGTGGCTGTAGCTAGCATGCTACCCCCTGAAGTCCCTCTGCTTGCACAGGAAACACTTCTGGGTGGGATGCCTGGCATGTGTATAGCCAGGCCCTGATGTCCTCACTGTGGGGTTTTCCCAGGTGGCTCTGCTACTTCTGGTGAGCGTGGTTCCTACCATGCAGAAGGTGAGGGCAGGGGTCACCATGGACATCTCCTTCTTGCTGGCTGGCTTTGGGATCGTGCTTTCTGAAGACAGGCAGGAGGTGGTGAAGCTGGTGAAACATTACCTGTGGGCTCTGGAAGGTGAGGTCCCTCCTCAGGAGCCCTGAAGCCACGGAGGGGACAGGAGTCAGGATACCCAAGCTGGGTCCCAGCCTGCCACAGACATCCTGGGTACCCTTGGACACTTTCCTTCCCCTCTCTGGAACTCCATTGCCTCATTTCCAAATGGGGGCAACTGGAGCTTCCAGTTCCAAGTTTCTGAGACCTGAAGGAACCTGTCTGGGCAGCCCCCTGCCCCTTATCAGCTTCTTCAGGGTCCCTGTCCCCAGTCCCAGGGTCTTTGACCAACTCCCAGGAGTGGTGACAGAGAAGGCCGGGCAGTGTGAGCTGAGGGAGGGGAAGGAGGAAAGGAGAGTGATGTGGGGCAGTGGGCCAGGATTTCTGGGCTAATCCCTGGCAGGGGATGGGGTTGGGCAAGGTGCTGTTTTCTCTCTCAGTCCCTCTCTACTCGGGCCATCTCCTCTCTCCTTGCCTTCCCTGAAATGAGTCCCTAAGTCCAGGAATGACAGATGCCACCTGCAGCCCTATTCCTGCAGTTACCTCCCTACCCCACCTCCCAGGCCTCCCCAGATGCTCCCCACTGGGTGCATGGAAGACGGCTGACCTGCGGCTGGGCTGCAGGGCAGAGCAGAGCCAGGGAGCCACACAGGTCACCTGGAGCCCAGGCTGGGGCTCTCTCCATCACCATGAGATAAGTCTGGAGATCAAGAGTCCTGGGGCCTGCACCCTTGGCAAATCTGAGGGCCCCTCAATAGTGGGACCCCTGGCTTCTGGGGAATGACCTATGGTAGTTGGGAGCATAGACTGCCAGCATTGTAGGCTGCTCAACAGCTTTCTTGACCATTAACATCATCCTGTCCCACAGACCAAGGCACACTGGCAATGCTGCATGGCAGGAAGTGGGGTGTAGAGTGGGGAAGAGGCAGGGGCATGGCCAATGACCTCCTCCTTCCCTGCCTACCCTTCCCACCGCATGCCTGAATGTCTCAGCTCTCACACTGGAGGCTGCCTAGGAGCTGCGGCTGAGGCCCACAACCTGGACAGGTGACAGGTTTGGGGAGGGCTGTGACCTAGGTCACAGGCAGAAGCAGACATGGCCTAGCTATACACACATCCAAGCTCTGATCCTTACTTGCAGTGGTCCTGTTAGATCAGTATTATTGATCCTGGTTCATAGAACAGGAAACTGAGGCTCTCCGGCAAGAAGTGATGTGTCCAGGCGTGAGTCTTCTACTTACCACACTTTGCATTTATAGTTCCCAGTCAATTCTGACACATCTTTCAGAAAGAGGAAGCATTTCAGGTAGGGGTCTGTTTGCTTGTGGACAGCCATCATGAGGGGTAAGGGCAAGGGTAACTAAGGAAGGGCTGCTGTGGTGGCAGCTATGAGGGACAGAGACAAGTATTCTATGACAGAAGGCATTGTGGTTAACCCTGGCAGGGAGCAGCAAGTCACATGATGTCTTTCAGATCCCCTGTCTCCTCTTAGGTTGGCATGATGTTCCCGCTCCCCTCCCATCCTTCTCCAAAGGCCCTTATCCTATCTGCCTATGGGAGATCCACCTTCCTGCCTCAAAAGAGACTCCTGAAGGCTCTACCTCCAGACCAGTGCTGCACCCTGGCTGCACCCTGGAATCCTGGTTGCTTTCCCAGCACCTTGCTGGATCTGACCCACAGAAACTCTCATTTAACTGGTCTGGATACAGCCTAGGCAGTGGGGAGTTTGGGCAACTCCAGGTTCCCCCAGTGTGCCACCAGTGCCAAGACTCACTGCCCCCACATCTCTGGCTATATGGAATGGGCACGTGTCTTACCCATGTGTGTTTGCCATCACTTTTCTAGTTCCTGTGGAAACACAGGAACCAGGGACACTTCTTGGGGCTGACTTACAAGCCCAGAGTGCAGGCAGCTGTGGATCATTTTGGATCTGGTGGCAGACTGCACTTGTCATGCCTGGCAGTGGGGTTAGCTGTGTTAGGCCTTCTCTCTGAGCTGGTTTCTTCTTTGACCTCCTGGGAACAATTCCTGTGTCTGACCTCCTGAGGTTGCTCCGAGGGTCCAGGGTGAGGCTGGCTGTGGATGGAGGGTGGGAGGGCTGCACTCTGATACTCTTTAGTATTTGTTCCCAACACACCCTCCACTCTTTCCCAGCTGCCATGGAACCAGCAATCTCATTACCTGCGTGCATGGCCAGGTTGGGGGTGAGGGAGCTAAGAGGTGGGGCATACCCCAGAGATGGGTAGCAGGGCCACCTTCTTTGTCCTGATAGACTCGGCACACTGCTGTGGACTCACATCCTCTGTGCCCTAAACAAAGGTCATTGGTGCAGGCAGGGACGGGCTCGTGGCTTGAGTTACCCTGGAGATGGGCTGCGTGATTGAGTGCCTGGCAGGGAGCACACCTACAAAGCAAGGCTCAGGGGCGAAGTGCCCCCCTGAAGTTCACACAGCCAGGAAGTGGTGGAGCTTGAGGCAGGAGCTGGGTTGGGTGGAATCCCTTGCTGAGGACCACAACAAGTTTAAGCCACAAAACCCAGGTGAAGGTCAGGTATGTGTCTCAGAGCTGTCCTCTCCCCATCCTGGCCACCACGCCATGGGGCAGGGTGTAGCTGCTGAGGTCATCAGTTTGCAGTAGACCTGAGAGATGGGAATGGGACCAAGAGGCCTCCGTTCAAAGGGGGATGGGGGCCAAGGTAACTCGCACCGAGGTCCCATTCTGGCAGGGGGTTGGAGGCTCCCCAGAGACCCCCCAGGCCCTGACCTCCCACTGTGGCCCCTCTTCCCCTCCAGCTTGCTACATCTCCGCCTTGGTCTTGTCTTGCGCACTCACCTTCCTGCTCCTGATTCGCTCGCTGACAACGCACAGGTTGGTGGCAGCTCTGACTCACCCTGCACAGAGGTGGGAAGGGGGCAGACCCAAGAGGGCATGTGGGGAGCCTGGGGCTGCAGGGAGGGAAGGCCTGTGCAGGCCCCGGCTGTCACCAAGTCTGCTGGAGACTGCACAGTGGTGGGTGGAGAGTTGGGCCCTCGCTCCCTCTGAGCGTTTGTCTGGTTGGGGAAACACCTGGGCGTGACTGAAGGGAGGGGGTCACCTCTGAGAAGGAGCCACGGGAAGAGCTGAATTAATTAGGGAGGCCACCTGGGGAGCTGGCGGTCTACCTAGGAGTGGAAGAAGAGGTAGGTGGCAAGGGTCAGAGGGTACTACAGGCCAGAGGAACCTCATGGGCAAGAGCAGAGAGGTGGGTGCACCCAACAACGGGAATGGGTGCCTGGCAGGGGCGGGGGCCAAGCTGCCTAGCTTGCCCTTTTATGGTGAGTGCCGAAGAACCTGAGGCATCCTAGCAGAGGGGAGATGAGTTCTGAGTGGGAGCGGGCAGTGTGGGAAGGGGAGGCAGGCGCTCACCATGTCAGAGAACTGGCCCCAGGTGCTGTGCATTGGACAGCCCTCAGAGACCCTGTCCAGGGGTCTTTTCCCACAGGATTGGCCCCTCTGACCCTGGCATTCAAGGCTCCACAAGAATGCTCATTTACCTTCTGCCCTGGTGGCCAAGCTGCGTCGCTTCCATTCTCGATGTTGGTTCCCACTATTCTGACATGGCTCAGGTTGAACCTCTCCCTGATTTTGTTTCCTTATTCACCCTGTAAGACTCCCGGACATCACCTCTTCCAGGAAGACCTCGCAGCTTGAGTCAGTGGCCTCAGAGCTCCCACAGCTCTGAGCACCCCTGCTGAGGGTTGTACTTAGGCTGGGGGCTTGACCAGAGTCTGCCCAGGGGGCATCTGGGAGTGTGTACTCCTCCCTGAGGGCGCTGCCTCCCTGACTCACACCCCAGGGCCAATCTTCAAGCTCTGCACCGAGGGGCTGCCCTGGACTTGGGTCCCCCGCTCCAGAGCACTCGACCGTCCCGCCAGGCGGTGTTCTGTTGGATGAGCTTCTGTGCCTACCAGACTACCTTCACCTGCCTTGGTGAGCCCCCTCCCCCACCTCTGCCCCCGACCTTGACCCCAGTTGGGGGAGGGACTCACACTCAGCAGGTCCTAGTCATGCTGGGCAGATGTAGAGCAAGAGCATCAGGGAGCATTTGGAGGGCACCCTTCCCACGAAGACCAACCCTGGTTCCACCAGGTGTTGATGTGTTGTGATGTGTTGTGTACCCAAGTCTGGAGGTGGCAAGTTCAAGGTGGCACATTCCTGCTCCTATAAGGGAGGGTTGTACCGCAATGGGCTGCCTCGGAAAGTAAGGGGAGCCCTGTCACTCAGGTATGAAAGCAGGGTTCCATGGACATTGTTGGGGATTACCAAGGGGTTCCTGCCCTGAGAGAGCTGGACCAGATGGCCTTCAAGGAACCCTCCGAGTTCTGTTTCTCCCCTTGGCGCCTGCAGCCAGGAAAGCATCCTGAAACTAGGCGGCTGGAATCTAAGGGCCTGTGCCTCTCCCTTCAGTTACTTTGGTTCTCACCTCCTTGGAGGAGGAGAAAGATGATAGGATGATAATGGAGAGGAAGTATTGGGATGAAAAGGCATGATTTCTGTCATCTTTTTATTTTCTTTTTTCTTTTTCCCCTCAGTACTGGGGATTGAACTCCAGGGTGCTCTACCACTGAGTGACATAACAGTTCTTTTTATTTTATTTTATTTTTTATTTTGAGATGGTCTTGGCAAGTTGTCCAGACTGTCCTTGAACCTGTGATCCTCCTCAGCCTTCCGAGCCACTGGGATTATAGGTGTGTGGCACCATGCCTGGCTTCCCAAACCCTTTTGTACACATTATCCCATGTGATCAATGTCTGGTTGCTTCCACAGACAACTCTTGGGCATCTATGATGTACCAGGCTCTGGCTGGTAGGAATGCAAATGCTAATTTACAGGATGGTCTGGTCCCCATGAACTCAGGAGCAAGTGGGGGAAAATTATGCTTGCAAAGCACTTTGATTTCAAAGAGTTGCAACTGATTGAATCTCTTTGGATCACACGACAGCCCTCCGAGGGAGGGACTACTATTACCATTTTGCAAAGAAAGACACAACATCTCAGAGAGGTAACGTTACTTGCTCAAGGCAGCAGAGCTAAGCAGTGGCAGAGCAGGGATCTGAAACCCAGTCAGTCCTTGGATCCAAAGCTCTTGGATTCCTGAGGGAGGCAGAGGTGGATCAGTTCCCAAAGAACTTGGTGTCTGTCTCCTTGTTACTTCTGATTTTGCAGGGCTCCTGGTGCAGCAGATTATCTTCTTCCTGGGGACCACAGCCCTTGCCTTCCTGGTGTTCATGCCTGTACTGCACGGCAGGAACCTCCTGCTCTTACGATCCCTGGAGTCTTCATGGTGAGTGAGGCAAGGAGTAGAGGGTTCTGGGACCATTTTGTAGAGGACTGCTAAATGCAACCACCCTCCTTGACCCACCTGCAGGCCCTTCTGGCTGACTTTGGCCCTAGCTGTGACCCTGCAGATCATAGCAGCCCATTGGGTCTTCCTGGAGACTCACCATGTACACCCAGAGCTAACCAACAGGTGAGGTGGTCTCTGAGTTTGTGGTTCCCTAGGGCCCTCAGCCTCTTCTTCAGTGTGTCCTACACAGCAGGTAGAAGAAAGAGCTTGCCTTACCAAGATATCTTTCTCTATATTTGGCATGAGATGACATAAATTAGCTCCAGGAGCCTTTTTTGTCTGGGGGATCTATGCTCCTCTCCCTGGATCCTCAGTTCCCCCCAAAACCCTACATCTCCTCACTTTGCAGAAAAGAGGTTCTGTGTCAGATGGCAGAGTTGTGGGAGAAATTTGTCCCCATGACGAATTTGGAATTAGTGGACAGGGAACCCATAGGAGGAGGTGGAAGACACTGGGTTCATTGAAAGAATGAACTAAAATCCCAGTCTTGCCACTGAGTAACCAGATAGACTTGGCAAAGTCTCTTAGGCCTTAGTTTCCCTTCTACAGAAGAAGGTGCTCCCACCTGTCTTCCAGGGTGGTGGGTTGAGAGGGAAGGCCTGGCATAGAGCATGCCTCACAGAAGGCATATTTAATAAACAGTAGGTGCTCAATAAGTCCACAGCTGCTGTGGGCCTCTAGGAGTGACTCTGGTCCTGGGGAAGGGGCTCTGGGGAGCCTGCCTCAGCCTTTCTCCTCCCCGCCCCAGGCGAGTGCTCTACGCTACCACCTTTCTCCTCTTTCCCATCAACATGCTGGTGGGTGGGGTGGTGGCCACCTGGCGAGTGTCCCTCTCCGCCCTTTATAACACCGTCCACCTCAGTCAGATGGACCTCAGTCTGCTGCCACCAAGAGCTGCCACTCTGGACCCCGGTAAGATTGCTGGGCAGGGGCTGGGAGCCTACAGTGACCTCCCAGCAGATTCGTTCATGGAGGATGTTTGTGACTGTGAGCATCTGTGGGTTCTGTGTGCTGCTGGGGCTCTGCAGGGTGTGCAGTGCGTGTGGCATGTTCCATGGGTCCACACGTGTCCTTGTGCCGTGTGTGTGACATGGCCCGATGTGTCCACATGCTCTAATACATGTGCGTCCTTGCGTGCGTCAGAAGTGTCTGGGTGCCTCTAGTCTGCCACTGGCCCCCTCCTGCCCAAGCACTGCTGTCCCCTGCCCCACCCCAGGCTACTGCACATACAGAAACTTCCTGAAGATGGAGGCCAGCCAGTCGCATCCCGCCGTGATGGCCTTCTGCACACTGCTACTTCCAGTGCGGAGCCCCCAGCCCCCGGCCCCAGCAGGCCCCAAAGGCAACCTCAGAACTGGGGAGGAAGAAGAAGGTGCGCCCTCCCACTGGGACGGGGGCCCAGCCAGCCCTGCTCAGCATGCCCGCTGCCAGCACAGCGAACATCCAGGAAAATTCTCTCTCCTCTCTCCCTTGGCTGCCTGAGGTCCCCCATCCTGGTCCAGTCTTGTGATAATTTTTTTTCCTGTGATACAAAGGTATACTCCAACCCAACCCCACATGTATGCACACAGAAGGAAATGGCTGTCTTGCTAAGGGGCTCTGTCATGCTCACCAGGCTACCCCACACCTCTCCCCAGGAAGTGTGAGGTCTTTCCTTCCCTACTGCCCAGGAAGTGTATAATAGAAGGCAATACTAAGCCAGCTCTGTGCCTTTGTGCTAGACCTGCCTCTAGTCCCTCCACCAACCTCAGCCCCTCCTGCTTCTGTCTGCCCCCTGACATCCTGAGCCTTCACCAAGTCCCCCCTCTGCAACCCCAGCTTCTTCTGATTTCCCACTCCAAGCTGGCAGCTGGAACCCCAGTCTCAACACCCTTACTATGTATGGGATTTGCAGACTTTCTGGAATTTGCAGAGTCTAGGGCCTTGGAGAGGCTTGACTGGGTGTTAGAGTTACTCACAGAAGGTCTCTTTCCCTCTCAGGGATGCAGTTGCTACAGACAAAGGACCCTATGGCCAAGGGAATGGGACCTAGAGCCAGCCGAAGCAGGGCCCGCTGGGGTCTGGCCTACACACTACTGAACAACCCAGCCCTGCAGGCCTTCCGGAAGACAGCCCTGTCAGGTGTCCAGGCCAACGGTGCTCAGGCCTGAGGGCAAGGAAAGCAGCCCACCTGCCCCGTATGTCGGAGCACATGCCCATCTACCTTCCTCCTCCCTTCCCAGCACCACCCAACCATGGCATCCCCTCCCCTTGGCAGCACCTCAGTCAGCAGGTTGTTGGGATGAGGGCCCCAGTGACCAGCTGAGGCCTGGGCTCACTAAGGTTGAATGAAGGTCTGTTCCTCCTGTGAGTCTCAGCAGGACCCTCATCTGCCGCTTTGGTCTTGGAATGCAGAGAGGGCTCTGGAGAAAGCAACTGGGGGTTTAGGCTGTTGGTCCAGGAGCAGCGGAGCAGGGTGGCCGCATCCAAGCCCCTCCCCACCCTGGCTCTGCCACCGACCTTGCAGGGCCTCACTGAGGCCTCTCCTGAACAGGCTCCGTGATTCCGGGCCAGCCTTGCATTCCAGCTTAGCCCCACCTCAGTGTTGGCCCTCTGTGGCTGCCGGCCATGGTGCTCCCTCTTCCCAGCTCTCCCCTCTCCTCTCCTCCAGGAGTGGCTGGAAGATTCCCCAGCTGTGGGGCCTGAAAGGAAGACCATGAGGAAGACATGGGCTCCTGCCCGGTGGCAAAGTCACAGCTCAGGCCCCACACCGAGCTGCCCACTCCTGAAAGCTGGCTATTTTTGTAGTTTTTATGCATTTAGCTATTATGAAAGAGGTTAGTGTGTTCCTGGTAATAAACTTGTCCCTGAGCAACGGCCCTCCTTATGGGGAGAGGGGATGCAGGGGAACCCTGCCCACACCGTCAGTCAATCCACACTGGATGAGTGGGGGTATCTGGCTATGTGCTGGGTTGGGCACAGGGTGGGGGCAGAGAGAGCCCATAGCTACATCCCTTTGGGTGATGAAGATGGGACTCTGAGATGCCACTGCCAAGCAAGTGTATGTTGAACTTCTGAATCTTAAAGAACCGGCAGAGTTTTTGTGGGAAGGAGGAGCGATGGGGAAGTGGTATGAATAAAGGGCTTGGAGGTGGGACAGAGGTGCCACACTGTGGGGTGACAGTAGACCAAGTATGCAGAAGGGAAGGGGGTTGAGACCAACTGGGGGCCCTTCCCTGCTGGACTTGGTGCGGGTAGGAGATGCTTGAGTAAGGGAGAGACTCTGGGTGTGGGCCACCATGGGACTGGGGGCTACAGGGAAGGTATGGTCACTGCGCAGGCAATGGGCCTTAAGAAATGTCCATGGTCTGTGCAGTTAGAGACCGGCAACCCCACACTGTTCCTGCCCATTAGACCCTCAAACACAAAGTGAGGATGGAGAACTCCAATCCACTTTCCAGGCTGCCCAGGGAGGTCAAAGAGGGCATGCTCTGTCCCCCTGTAGCCCACTGGAAAACGCCTTCCTGGCCCTGTGTTAGCTAGCCATTGGACAGTGTCCCAGAGACAAGAACTCAGATTCGGACTCTGCTCTTGATGAGGAGGCAGAGTCACAATGGAATGTGATCAGCTGGGTCACAGGACCTAGGGCTGTGAGCAAAGAAGGGGGTTGCACCACACTGGGGACAGGGGACATGTGGAAGGCTTCCTGGAAGAGGTGGTATCTGAGCTGCATCTTAAAGACTGGCTTAGCCGAGTGAAGAACAGGGAAAGGGTGCACAGGCTGGGGACAGTACAAGTAAAGGTGCAGAGGCTGGGAAATTCAGGCTTCCTCGAGGGCAATGGAAGCCAGGGAAGACTTCAAGACAGGGGAGTAGCACTTGGCACAGTTGAGCCCAGGCTGCTTGACTTGGGTTGTACCTCCACCTCCCGTTTCAAGAAGCTAAGCCCACTCACCTCTGAAAGGAACCAGAGACGGCAGGGTCCAAGTCAGGTCAGGATAGTCAAGCGTTCCATAACTAGTCTGTTGAGCCCTGTCCTACTCTTTCAGTTCTACCCTGTCATTTGATTTCTGAGGCAACCGAACCCAGAGATGGGCAATGACTTACCCAAGGTGGCACTGCACATGGAATCTGGTTCCATCCTGCTGCTTTCCACCAAACGTGGAGTCCAGGCTACTGACTGCTGGAGACATGAGCTCAGTCAGAGCTGCAAGTTGATGGAGAACCAGGAAAGAGGGGGAGGCCCTGTATGTGGACCAGGAGGCGGGGAAGGAACTGGCCAGCTGCCAAGGCTCACAGCTGCTACCCCAGACTCCTCGGACTCCTCCACTTCGCTGAGCTCAGCAGTTCTGGGAACCCTGGGCAGAGGCTGCAGAGCCTCCCCCTCTGGATCATTGTCTCTGTGCACAGTGTCCTCATTCTTGAAATTGACAGAGTAGAGACAGTAGGGAGACATCTCTGACTTGAGGTTCTGCAGAGTCTCCAGGGTCTGAACGCAACCATATTCCCCCATTCTGAGAGACCCACCAGTTGTGGCCAGCCCCCACCCCCACTCCACCCCAGGTCAGTGACTGACCCATCAAATCCTAGGGGAGAATTTCCTACCGAGACCTCTGGGAATGCTATCTCATCTTCCTGGAAAGTGGAGAGACAAGCATGGTTCATTTCCCCCCCGGCTCTCCTTCCTGTCTGCTTTCCTGTTCTCAGTCTCTCTGGAGTTTTCTCTCTCCCCATCCTATACCCCCTGCCTCCTCCCTTCTCATCTCTCCTCCCTCTCGCCCCGTATGTCCCCCTTTCCTCTCCATTTCTAACGTCTCTTCCAGGAGGAGGACAGGAAAGTGGGGCCACAACCCAGATCCTTCCATTTCCAAAATGCCTTGAGGTCACTGCTGGTGTAAAGCACTGCTCAGGGTCACTAGTGACCCCAGGAAAACCTTTGTCATGGTTGTCAGGCTCCTACCCCCATTTGTCCTGTGGGCTAATTTGGAGGCAGGAAACATCTGCACCCATCTCAAGCCAAGGCCTGCCCCCACTCGCTGCTGGGCCACCCCTCCCGTGCTGCCTGCCACATGGTCCGTGTATGTCCCATAGACCCATGTCCTATGTGGGCACCTATATGTGGCTACACATATGTTGCTATCCTGACTCTGCAACTCCTGATCCTAGGCCCCAGGATGGACTCTTAGATCCAGACAAAACTCCAGGTAGACACAGGGAAGCATCAGAAATGCTATTTATTTCTCTGCCACCCCTAGGCTGGCTGGCCTCTTAGGAGGGGCAGGCTGTAGATGCATACTTGAAGAAAAAAGAAGAGGGGGTGTCCCGGGCAGAGGGCGCAGGCTGAGAGGAAGGGTGAGAGGAGAGGGAGGCCCAGCCTGGATCCTCCATCCTGTTTAGGGTGAGGGCAGAAGTACTCTTGAGATCCCCCCACAAGGTCAGAGAACACCAGGGGGGCAAGAGGAGCTCCAGCAGGGCATGCAGCACCCCCAGCTACTGCCCACATCCTTGACCCTCTCCTGTGCTGCCTGCCCCAGGCCACCTCTCAGCCACACCCCCATGCTCACTCCCACCTTCTGGGTGGCCCCCACCAGCTTGTCAGTCACAGTACCTGGAATTCCCAGGCTGGTTAGGGCATCACCCCTCTAGCATGCCGCCCCTGATAGGGAGACTCCGGCGATGCTGTTAGCAGCATTAGCACCACAGACGGTGAGTGCGGGGATCAAGTTCCCGGATCCTAGTCACTAGCTCTGAGCAGGTCTAGAAGCTGGGGTGGTGGGTGTCCCAGAAGAGATCAGGAGGGGAGGTAGGAAAATGTGGAGTTGCCCAAGCAGGCCTCAAGCCTTGCCATCTCCAGAGCCCTGGGCACTTATAAGGAGGAAGGGCAGCGTGGGAGAGAAGTCCTAGGGAGGCCTCCTGCTCCAGCCCTGCCTGGGTCAGGGCACAGCTAGAAGGAAGCAAGGAAGAAGATGAGGAGGCTCTGGCCCAGCAGGAACAGGCCTGGGAGCAGCTGCCTAGCCGCCCCTTCCCCTGCTGCTGCAGTCTCAGGGCTCCCAGCACGACTGAGGTAGATGATGACCACGTTGTCCTCAGGCCCAGATGGCTGCACCTCATTGTCAACCGTATAGCAGCCCTTGCCTTCCACTGCTTTGCCATGGAACCTGCGCCCCAGTGCGTCCTCCCCGCCTTCACCCGGTGTGGCCAGTGCCACGTTCACTGAGCTCTCGGCGCTGCCCAGCTCATTGGTGGCCAGGCAGCTGTAGGTACCCTCCTCCAGCTTGCCAAAGTCAGGGATGAGCAGGCTGCCATTGGCAAAGGCCTGGAAGCGCGGTCGGCTGTTGGCGGCTAGGGTACTGGGCAGGGCACGCCCGTCAGTGCCCACGTTGGGGCTGGCAATCTCTACAGTGCCGCCAGGCGTCTGGATGTGCCAATGAAGCTGGGGGGCCGGCTGCCCGTCCACATCACAGTGGAGTGCCAGCACGAAGCCAGGCCGCAGCTCGGCACCATCCTGGCTTGGCTGGTAGCTGAGCTGCACTGAGGGTGCAGAGCAAGGCAGTGGCGGCAGGCGGCTGAGCGGAGTGCCCTTGAGCACGTGGGGCGAAGTGCAGGCGATGTTGTCCTGCTCCGGGATGGACACAGCCGTGGCCAGCGCCCATGTCTTGAGCCACACAATGCCACAGGTACAGTCGAAGGGGTTGTCATTGATCTGCAGGTGGGACAGTGCCGTGAGCGGAGCAAAGGTGCCCTCGGCCACTGTGTGTAAGCGGTTGTGGTTTAGCTGCAGCGAGCGCAGCGCTCGGAGGCTGCGGAAGGCGTCACGGGGGATGGAGGTCAGCTCATTGCTGTCCATCTTGAGCAACTGGAGGGCACTGAGGTTGTGCAGGTCGCTCCAGGCAAAGTCAGAGATGAGGTTGTGACTGAGGTCCAGGCTCTTAAGGTGGCCCAGAGGGGACAGGGCACCAGCAGCCACTGTGCGGATCTCGTTGTGCGCCAGCCACAGTGACTGCAGCAGAGGCACCTCCCTGAAGGCGCCCTCTGGCAAGCCCGGCAGCCGGTTAGCTGACAGGCTCAGTGTGGTCACATTGGCTGGGAAGCCAGGTGGCACAGCCTCCAGATCACGGTAGGCACAGTCAGCTATCTGGAAGCCGTACTTCTCCCCACAGTCACAGGGCTCAGGACAGGACTGCACCAAGCCCAAGAGAACTGCCCAGCAGAGCAGGCGCAGCTCCTGCATGGTACCTCCTGTGGAAAAGGACACATCACCCAGGTGATCCCGAGGACCTGCCCAAATGACTCATCCCTCCCAGGACCCTAGCCCAAACTCACCCCCATCCCAAGGCCCTACTCCCACATAATCCAGTTAAAGCCCGCCATCCCCATTCTGCAGAAGGGGAAATTGAGGCCCAGAGAAGGGCAGGGACTTGCCGAGATCACGCAGCCAGGCAGGGTGAAGAAAGGATGAAAGAGGATCTCAACTTCTCCGAACAGAGAGCTCTCCCTGCCTCAGCCTGTTCCTAGCTCGCTTTATGACTTGAAATCTGTTTTCCAGACGCCCCCTCCCCCAGCTCTTTACAGAACCACCCTCCTGCCCTCCCACATCCTGGCTGCAGTCCCTCCCACTGGAGCCCCCCATAGGTAAGCTTTGCCCTGGCCTAAACAAGGCCTCTTGTGCACTGTACCCACCCCCATCTCCCCACCCGCTCCCTCCCGCTGCTCCAGCCGTGACCACAGCAGACACCAGGCCCTTTCTGCAGAATCACACCCATGGCCTGTTCTGTTCAAACTACACCAGGCAGCTGCCTAAATAAACCCCTGCCAGGACCTCTCAGCTGACTTGGGCCAGTGGCTCGACCCAAACACAGTTGGGATTTCCGGGGTCTTGGTTGTTGAAGGAGCAAGATGCTCCCTGGATGGCTCCAAGCAAGGGATTGTCCCCAGCACCCTGAACCAACAGGGACGGGCCAAGTAGTCCAACAGGCCCTGCCTCCACCCGCAGGCCCTGCAAGCCCTCCTCCGCCCTGACTTACCTTGAAACTACTCTTCCTTAGTCCAGCAGAGCGTCTTCGAAGATGGAACCAAAGAGCAATAAAGGACAAAGTTAGCGCCGAGAGTTAGCAAGGCCAGGGCTCCCGGCGGAGGAGGAGGATGCTGGAGGAAGGGGCGGCCTGGTCCCACAGCACCTTCAATTTGCACGCCTGTGGCCTGGGAACCGTGCACGGAGATGAGGCTGCAGGGAGGAGCCAGGGCAGCTACTTGCTTCCTTCTTCCAGAAAAACAACTGCTGCGCTGCAACAACAGGGACCCGTGTTTCATAAGTGACACCAGAAACGGGAGGGGGAAAGAGGCCAAATTTTTTTGGGTTGTGTTTTCTCTCTCTCCCTCTCTCTCTCCCTTTTCCTCTCTCACTTTTAGCAGTTTCAACTTCCTTAAAGACACAGCACTGTCTGGACTGGACCCAAGAAAAGATGAGGCCAGAAGGGTTTTTATGGGGGGGAGGGTGAGAAATTGGATCTCATGGAAAGTGGGAAACTTCTAACCTCACTTCAAACAGGAAAAAAAAGAGCGGCTCCTTTCTCCCAGCTGTCTGTCCGGGTGTTTGTGTGTGTACGTGTGAGCCTGCACAAATTTAGGGGGCTGAGATTGTGTATTACTGTGTGTGGATGAGTTTGTAGGTGTTAGTGTAGATTTTGTTGTGAGGCTGTGTGTGTGGATTTGCATTTCAGAAAGTTTGTGGGGTGGGATTGGCTGTGTCTTTGTGTGCTGGGACTGTGTGTGTCCGTGTGGGTGTGACACTCTGTATCTGTCTTGATGTGTGAGTTTGTGTGTGGAAGTGAGTGTGTACTTATGTGTACGGGCAGGAGGGGGGTCTCAGTGAGAAACTAAGAAGGTCAAAGTGTATGAAGCAACTGCCAGGTCCCAACCCTCAGCAAGAAGCCAGAATGTTAGGCGTGTTTTTAGGAAAACATCCTGCTGGCCAAGGCAGCTTCGACTGGAGGTGCCCAGGGAGCTCCCAAGTGTCCAACCCCAACCCCACCCAATCTGAGCAGGGAGGGACAGGAGGCTGGTGGGCCGACAGGAAACCTGGCTCAGAACATGCTAACAGAAATCTTGGGACATGAACCAGTTGAGCATCAGTGTCCCTGGTTGGGTTTCTGGGACACCCAGGCTCCTAGAGAGGTTGCATTCAGCACTGCCCACCCAGCATACAGGCCTGAGGTGGAGGGCCTCACTCCTGGAAGATTCTCTCTGTGGCCTCGAAGTGCTTGAAATCCACCATCCATGCTGTACATCCATGCAGTCACCTTGTCCCCTCTGGACCCGGCAGTCCACACACCATGTGAAGGGGTGTACATTGGACATTTTTTTCCAAATACGAGGGCCCAGGGGAACAGAAATGGAGACACGAAGAGATCAAAAACCAGGGAGCTGAAGGAGAAACCAAAAGATGAGGGAGTGCCCGAAAAGAACTTTCTAGACTAGATCAACCTACCCTCCACAGATGAGCCTATTCATAACCCCTTAGCAACCCTCACCCAAGCTGCCTGCTCCTTCTGTCTGTTAACTTGCTGAATTCTCCTCGTGACTTAACTTACACTCTTGGCAGGGCCAAGAACAAACAGGAACCATCTTTGGCTGGAAGCATCTGAGGAGCCTGATTCCAGCTCATCACACCCCTCTCTCACCAAGCAAAATTTCAGAAGTCCACAGTGTGCTGCCTGAAAATGCCGGGGTCTGATGCTGAGGATATCACTGTGGTTTAATTTAGATCCCACTCCCTGCAGATGAAGCCCCCTCCGGCATCATCCTTTCTGTGCTGGAGAGTTTCTGAGAAAGTCCTGTATTGGTGAGTTGGAAGCTGGAAGCATACACATCCAGGGGTCAATAAAGCAGGTGGGACACCAGTGACCTCAGTGTCAGTCAGGGAGAACTTCCTGGTGGAGGGGGTTTCATTGGCTGCACTCTCACCTGCACAAAGGCCTTGTCAACATCCTCACATCCAGACACCTAAGGAAGCTCGCAGTTCTCTGCTCTTCCCCATCCTCTGAAACACCAGGGTTAGAGTGAAACTCCCACCACTGTCCAAGCCCCAGTCCCTCCTGGTGTGACTAGTCCCTCCCGGCACATTCATTAAATCCCACCTCATCGGAGCAGTCCTTCAGAGGCCACCTAGTCTGAAGGAGGTCTCCGTTCATTGCTCTCACAACCTCCCAGGTTCCTTTATGTACTTCTTGTAATGCAATGACTTATTCATATGTGTTTAAAGTGGGACCCCTCTATTAGAGGGGGAGTCTCTTGAGGGCAGATGCCTTGTCTTCCCAGTTGCTATCCATTTCTGGCACAGAGAAGTACCTCGATAAACATTTTTGATTGAATGAATCGGGGAGTCCACTCTTCCTTGGATGCCAGAAAGGGAAGTGCTTTAGGGCTCATCCATTTGTCCTCCATGTGGCATAGATGGGGACTCTGGGCCTAGACTTGGGAAGGGATGTGCCCAAGGTCATGCTGTCCCTTACAAGGGTGATACTGCAGAGAAGACTGCATATGGCATAGAAGACCAACACTTAGTTGGGTAGGTGAGTGTGTCACCAGCATTCCTGGGGTCTGGGAACCCTGGCCTCTAACTCTCCATCACTGAAGACCTTGATGGTAGCCAAACACTACTAGGCTGTTCTCAGAATCCCTAGTCAGAACAACCCCAGGGTTGAGGGCAGGAGTAGCAAGAGGAACCAGCCCACTTAGGCAGAAGTCAGAATGTGCGTGTCAGTCACTGATCTGCCTAGGTCCTACTGCTGCCAGCAGAGTGCAACCCTGTGCCACCACAAGGAAAGACAGTCAGATAAGGGTCACCAGGGCTGAGTGGACTTCAGCTGAGGACTATCTGACCCTCTGTGGTGTTTCGCAATGGGACATGTGGGACCACCCTGGGCCGAGCTTAAGGAGTCATTATGTACCCTTTCAAGGTACTTATTACCTCCTGTCCCTCTCCTCCTTGCTGTCCCCAGTTGAAGTTCTTCCTGCAAAAGTCACCCCACAGGACATAACAGTAAGCTAGGAGACCAGCCAGAAGCCCAGTGTCCCATCCTCTTCCCAGCCTGAAGCTCCCTGAATATGCCTGGGCCACCACGGTTCAAACCCAGAGGTGGGGGGCCTTGATGGGTATGTGGCACCCTGACTGTCCCCAGATCACTGATGGCAACCCAGAGACTCCGGACTGGAGAGTTCTTCTCAGACCCTATCAAGTCCTTATACCATCCCGGGTCCTCAGCAACCCTGCAGCAGAGAAAGGGAGAATCGGGGGCCCTGGCAGGGGAAGGAAGGGTTCATATTTGGGAGTCCTGACCCCAGCTCCTTGGGTTCTCAGGCAACATGTTAGGTGAACAACTAACTGTTCTGGCTTTCTCGGAATTGATGGGTTTCCTGGGACGCAGGATTTGCAGTGCTAACATCTGGACATTCTCAGGCAAACCAGGACAGTTGGTCACTGTCACAGGGACTTCCTCCACTCCCTCCCTTTCCTGCTTTGCAGAGACTCAGCCCTCTCTCCTGCTCCTCCCACCTCCTCTCCGCTTGAGTCCTGCTATCTCCAAACAAGGTGGCCAGCCCCGCTCCAGCAGCGGCTGTTCAGCCTGGAGAGGCCCTGGGCTGCTGCTGGCATGGAGCCATGTCAACTTCTCCTGGATGGGGAAAAAAAAAAGATCCTGAAGAGAAAATGGAGAGAGAGGGATGGAGCCCAGCATAAAGAGAGAGAACTGGAGAGAAAGAGGGACAGAAGTGGGAGAGAGACCTGGAGGAAGTGGGAGGGGGATGGAATCACAGCCAGTCAGGGCAGAGAAAGGAAGAAAGGAGGCAAGGCCCAGAAAGAGACAAAGCACCACAGGCCCTGGAACAGACGGAGGGGTGCTGCTGCAACATGAGCTCGGCCATACTTGTGGGGCTGTCATCATCCTGATCGAGGGGCACAGTTGACCTCAGTCCCCAGCCCACATGTCCAACACACAGCTTGCTGGAATAATTGAGAGGAGCTCAGCTCACTCCTGTTGGGACTTGATTAAACCTGTGGGTCTCTAGGGAGGGTCTGGCTGGCCTGAACCTTGAGAAGAGGGGCCATGGAGGAAGCCCTGGGCTTGTACATGTGAGTAGCCTGGACGTGAACACATGTGGAGGGGACCTACTGAGGTCTGCCTAGACCACCAAATGAGATTTCCATTCTCTGGGCTTCAGTTTCTCTGTCCTATGTGGGAATTGGTCTAAAGTCCTCCAGCCTTGATATCTTGCCATGCTAGAATTCTCATGAATGTCTGCATTTATATAAGGAGTCTGTGCATGTGTTCATGCATCTTTATTTCTCTGTGTGTGTATAGGGAGGGCAAGCCTGTGCTTCCTTTTCACCTGTGCTTGGCTGGTGTGTATTCTGGGTGGAGAGGAGCAAGCCTGAGCTCACCATGTGCACACATGGAGCCATGGATGGGGAAATGGCTCAGGCCACATCTTCTTCCTGCTGTGCCTAACTGACCCTATTCCAGGCCACCCTCACCCCACAAGGGGTAGCTACACTCCCATCTCCTCTCTACTCTCCATACACCACTTCCACCTCTTGGGGACTCTCCCCTTATCTCAGGACCTTGGAATCCAGGACTAGCCTCATGGTAAATCAAGACCCTGCTACTTCTCTGAAGTCACCCACTGTCTCTGTCCTTTCTGCACTATGTCCAGCCTCACATGTCACCTGCTCTCACCTTAAGGCCACTGTTCTTGCTCCTTCCTTAAACTAGACAGTGTCCTCATAATTTGCAGAGCTCACTTCTTTTGGTCATTTAAAATTCGTTCAGATACTACTCCTCAGAAAGTCCTTCCCACGCCACCTTATGTAAACAGACTTTGTCATTCAACATATCTTTTAGTGTGTTTTCATCTGTCTCCCCAATATGAGTGTGAGGCCCACGTGGGTGGGGACTTGGTTCTGTTATTGCTGTATCCCAGGTCCTGGCAAAGGAATTGCCACTTGGGTGGTGCTCAATAAATAGTTGTCGAGTGACTGAATGAAGAATGACCTCTGTCCTCCAGCCGGAAACCTTTGCCAGCCCTCCTACTCCTGAGCCCTGTTCCCTGTGTGTCACTGCCCTCCCTCTCACTGCCCCCTCCTGGCCTTCCCCTCAGTCCTTCTCTGCAGCAGGGCTCACTGGGATGTATTTCATAGGAATCCTTTTTGTTCTCCAAGCTGGTCCTGCAATCTCCAGGAATGCTGGCCCTGGCCACACCCCCAGGGCAGATGTCCAGTTTTCAGCCTCTTCCAAAGGCTTTTGGAATATGAATGAGACGCTTTAGATCAAGTTTCTAAACTGGGAGCAGAGTTCCAGGGTTAGGATCTTGCCCCTATATTCAGCCACAAGGGCCTAGGAATGGGCCAAGGGCCTTGTTGGGGGTCAGGGTGAAGGGCCAGGATTAAGTATGGATACAGGTTTTGTGGGTAAAGAAGGGTTCCCATGAGGAAAAGAGGAATAGAGAGAGAACAAGGAAAACCGGGGAAGAGGGGCAGATGCAAGGGGGAGGGGGAAGCAGAAAGAGAACTGTGGTGGGAAAGGAAAGGCCCAGGACAGCAGGAGCAAGACCCGCCTCTTGCTGACAGCAGAGAGCCACGTGGTGCTGCAGACACCTGCTTCTCATTAACGGGTTAGGCTGCGGTGCTGTTTCCATGCTGCTCCACACCAACCCCTAGACACTGGCTGCAGAAAGGGCCCGGCTCCTCTCAACCCATGGGGGCTACTAGGAGGCAGTAGCCCTGGCTGGACACTGAGGGAGGGGACAGGTTCTGGCTGAGGCTGCTGGCCATGGGAAGGGCAGAGCGAAGAGGCTGCACTGACCTCAGCCCAGAGGAACACCTTAGGGGGAGACAAAAGGAGAAGGCAGGTGGCCTGGAGAGGTGGCATTGGCTGCAGTCTTTGGAAGGGCAGCCTGGGGCAGGACAGCAGGGTGTGTAGCCACTGAAGGTTATAGAAGGTCAGAGGAGGGAGGCGAGAGCTGGGGATCAGGAAGACTCTAGGGAGCAAGTGGGAACTTGAGTAATTTTCCTAAGTTTTACCAAAGTAAAGCATGCAAATGGTCAAACAGAAAATCAGATTGATAGGGAAGTTTACAACAAAGCACTACAATCGTCTTTCTCCCACTTTCCCTTCCTCTTGCCACTCTCCGGAGGCGACTTCTGACGGTTTCTGTGTTTACTTCTGCTGTGGTCATGCACCTCAGGCCTGCCTGGAACATTTGCAGGGTTAGGGGTGTGGGTACAGGGGGAGGACCACACACCATATGTCAAATATTTAAAAGGTGTACATCCTACAAGTTGTTTAGTGTGTCCTATTCTCCTGCCTTGACAAATGTACCTTAATGACCACCTGGAAAACCAAGATCAAGGTTAGAATTTTTGGTGTACTTGTAAAAAGTGCACATTTAGACACCAAAAAGACAATGTGAAGACACAGGAAGGATGCAAATAGAGAGGAAGGTGGCTACTGGAGTGATGAATTCAACAACCAAGAAACACCAAGGATAGCCAGCCAAGGGGCAGATGTCTGCAGAGAGGCAGGGAACGGATCCCAGCTCACAACCCTCAGAAGTAACCAGCCCTGCCACCACCTCGACGTCACATTCCTGGCATCTGTAACTGTGAGGTGATAAATTTCAATTGCCTAAGTCACCCAGATTTTGGTACTTAACGTGGCAGCTCTAGAAAACAAATATACTCTCCTATGAGAAATAAGGTCTCAGTTCACTTAGGTGGCTCCTTACTCCTCTTGGATTTTGCTAGTTAAAATATTCTTGGTTCTTCTGTTGGTGACATTGGAGCTTTAAATAATACCTTACTTCCTATTTCACAGAGTGGAGATAAAATCTAATAATATCCCTCTACATAGAATGACAGACATCATTCCTGATTCTCCTCTTCTTCTACTTCTTTCCTCTCAATTTGCGTCTTTCATTGTCTTACTTTTACATTTTAAAATATGATAATATTTAGATATTGTTCTGAAGTCATAATTGCATTGGTTGTATTTTGCCCATAGATTGACTTTAAAAGTTTTTAAAAAATCAATAAACCAATATTACATTCTCATGTCCGCATGCGTGCAGTTCACTGCCACTGCTGAGCCAAGGAATATCCAAGGATTACATTTCCGTCCCTCCTGATTCAATGACATGATGCCCAGGCCACTCGGAAGGGGTTCTTAGTATCAAGGTCAAATGTATCCAATTTTCATATGCTTCATCGGTTGCTCAAAGGCACACCACATTTCATTTGATTTATATATGGGCTTTGACCTTTTTGTACAGGTTTTGGTTTTCCTGGAATTTCTAATTGCTTTCTTTATGCTTATTGTTAGAAGAATAATGTTCCTTTACCAAACACTAAAAATAACTCAGCTTTGTGTACATCTCTTTGTGCTGATGTAACCTGGCTTTAAAAGTATCCACTTTCCTTAATTACTTGTCTTACTGACATACAAGCTGCTTCTACTTATTTTTGCTTTTCAAGCAACTAGAATTCCATGGAGACCCCAAAACCTTCACAGTTGTAGAACCTAAAATGAGGCTGAACTTCAGAAGACATCTAATTAAAGAGCCCATGTGAAGCTATACTCTCTTCCCTGATATGTAATTATCATGTCCCTTCTAGAATCCCATCAATGTGGAGTTGGAGGGACTTTCCACTCCAAGAAGGTCCATCCATTTTGGAAAAGTTTTGAGGGTCTTCTTCTTAGAACAACTTTGTCTTGGGTCATTTGCGCTGCTGTAACAAAATACGGGATGGGGAATTTATAAAGAAAGGAAATTTATTTTCTCACAGTTCTGGAGATTGAAAAATCCAAGATCAAGGCACCAGTAGGTTGAGTTTTTAGGGAGGACGGCTGTCTGCTTCCAAGATGGCGCCTTGTTGCTATGTCTTCTGGAGGGAAGGAGCAGAGGAATGGAAGGGAAGAATTCCCTCCTTCAAACCCTTTTCTAATGGTGTCTAACTCATTCAGGAGGGAAAAGAATGACCTCCTAAAGGCCACCCCTTAATACTGTTGTATTGGGAATTAAGTTTCAAAATGAATTTTGGAAAGGACACCATCATACAGTCCATCACAAACCCAAACCATCCTTTAGGTACTTATTGGTGTTATGGAGCCTCCAGCCAGGGAGCTGCTTTTGTTTGTCTTTTTCTTTTTCCTTCATGATACTCGCTCCTGGAATGGTCCCAAATGTCTGCAGTTGGGAATGGAAGCATTCTCTTTCACAGACTGTCTCCTCTTGCTATGCGCTTGGGTTTTAACTGATAAGGCCTGTGTCCCAAGGTAGAGGGGAGTAGGGGGCAGTATCTTGACTGATCAGATTCTCTTCAGGGTGTGCTACTCACTAGGTGGGGGCAGTGGCACCACCCTTGAAATCCTACCTCCACCTAGGCAATTCCTTCAACATCCTTAGGGAAGCGTCCTCCATTTTTTTGGATAGAAGAGAATTAGAAAAATTTTATTTGTCCCGACCCGCGGGACATCAACGCGGAACGGCAAACCTAAGAGAGAAGGAATGAAGGGACAAGAGACGCAGGGAGAGGCAGCAAGACAGGAATTCTGATCAAGCTGCAAATTTTTATTGTTCACACAGGGGTATTTATATGCTCAGGGAATGAGGGGTATGACGAGGTGCAGCCTGGTTGGCTGTGTTCTTCTATTGGGCTCCTGATAGGCTGCAAGTTCGCGCCGGCGGGAAGGTGAGGTTCGCAACGGCGGGAAGGTGAAGTCCCGGAAGAGAAGCAGGGACGGCACCATAGGCGCCATACTGTCAGAATTATCAGCCAGGAGGGGGGAGGGGCGCTGCTGCTTATTGTAAAGGTCAGAATGTTCTCAGAATGAGAACTTCTTGGTCCCTGACATTTATTCATCATACCCCTCTTTTTAGCCTTTTTCCCTTTTTTATTAAAGGCAGGAATTATCAACAATTATATCTATTCTTCTTTGCTACAAGCCAGGCCCTTCATATATAACAGATCCTTACAACCACACTACAAGGCAGAAACTTCTATTGCCCAGAAAAAAAGAACATTAAGGTTCACATTAAAGAATTTGTCGATGTCCCCTTGGTTAGGAAATAGAGGACCAGAATCCAAACTCAAGACTCTGATTCTCAAATTCTGTCTCCTCCATTCTAATGAGGAGCCATTCAGACTGGACAAGACAGAATTCAGCAGACCACACTGAACGGGCCTGATCTTGTCTGATCTTGGAAAGGGCAGGACATGAAGGTAGAATCTGACCAAAATTCTGAGCCTTCCAGGGGGCCACTGGGAGCTGGAATGTAGGAAGGAGCCAGGACCAGACACTCTGATGGCTTTTCTCTTGTATGTACCTAGGAGCCAGAACAGGTGCTTGGATGTGAGAGGTACAGAATAAGAGCTAGGATTTATAAATTTGGCATCTAACTGGGCATGGTAGTGCATACCTGTAATCCCAAGGCCTTGGCAGGCTGAGGCAGGAGGATCAAGACTTCAAAGCCAACCTCAGCAATTTAGTGAGGCCCTGACCAACTCAGTGAGACCTGTCTCTAAATTAAAAAATATATATAAAAAAGAGCTGAGGATGTGGCTCAGTGGTTAAGTGCCCCTGGGTTCAATTCCCAATTAAAAAGAAAAAAAAATTGGTATCCACTGCAGATAAACAGACACAAAGTGGGGGAGATAAGGGGACTGGTGAAGGCAGGGAGGTGGCTAGGAAGCTGTGTCAGTAGGACAGAGAAGAAGGGGGAGAAAGAGGGACAATGGAGGGGGTAAGAGATGACTAAATGGGCCATGAATTGGGTTAGGTGAGCAAAGAAGGCTTAAGAGCACAGTCACCACTTCCAGGTGATGGTCACTCATGAAAGGGTAAGGGGAGGTAGCCTAAGCAGACCTGAGACACTCACGCGCTCATTTCATTCACTCCACAAGTACCTCGAGGGCTCCTTTTGAGGCTGGCACTGAACCCCCACAGATTCTAGGGGCAGAGCAGTGGACAAAGTGATGACCAGCTACCTTCATGGAGCTCACAACCAGTGACATGAACACCACTCTCCAAGAATGAATGTTCTGAGCAAGAGCTCTCCGCTCCCCTCCCCCACTCCTTCTTTCCTCTTGAAGCTGCAACAGGGGAACATTCAGAGCTCTGAGGGGAGCTTCGGAGGGGAGGGAGGGTCTGGTTGGCCACTCCCACATGCTCTTGCTCAGTCGAAGCTAAATCTTTACCCAGGATGTGCTCCATGCCACACACATTTCCCAGACCCTGACCACACCTGTTCCCATTCTTTGGTTTCACAGAAGGAATTTTCTTTCTTTATATTTTCTTTTTGTCTCAATTCCATGGGAGGCAGTTGTGAATGTCCATCAAAATGCATGGTGTGAAACTTTAAGATAATGAAATACCACTGTACACCTACTGGAATGACTGAAGAAGCAAAAAAAACCAAAACTCTGAAATTACCAAGTGCTAGCTAGAATGCAAAGTAGCTCATACATTGCTGGTGGGAATGCAAAATGGTTCAGTCATTTTGAGAAATCATTTGGGGGTTTCTTACAAAGCAAAATATACAACTACCATACAATCCATTAATTCTGTCATTGGGTAGTTACCCAATAAAACAAAAACATGTGTTCATACAAAAGCCTGCATGCACATATTTATAATAGTATATTCATAATCACCCCAAACTGGAAACAACCCAAATGTCCACCAGCCAGTGAATAGGTAAAACAAACAAAAACACCAGGGGTAAACTGGGGAAGGTGGCGTATATCTGTAATCCCAGCTGCTGGGGAGACTGAAGCAGGATTGCAAGTTCAAAGCCAGCCTGGGTAACAGCCTGAGAAACCCCGTCTCAAAAACATAACAAAACAAAAAACCCACCAGGGGTATGTCCATATGAAGGAACACTACTTAGTAACAAAGAGAATTGAACTAGTGACATGCATGACAGCATGAGTAATTTCAGAAGCACAGTGCTGACTGCATCACCAGTTAATCAAGTGCTCTACCACTGAGCCACAACCCCAGCCCAATATTTAGATTTTATAGACTATTTATTTATTTATTTGGTACCAGGGATTGAACTCAGGGCACTCGACCACTGAACCACATCTGCATCCCTAGTTTGTATTTTATTTAGAGACAGGGTCTCACTGAGTTACTTTGCACCTCCATTTGCTGAGGCAGGCTCTGAACTTGCCATACTCCTGCCTCAGCCTCCCAAGCTGCTGGGATGACAGGTGTGTGCCACCACACCTGGCTATTGTATATTCTTAAGATACGCAAATATAAGCCTTCTAGAAAGGAAAACATAAATGCAATAGGATTAACCAGACAAATATTATATTTAATAAAAGATACTAATGACACATTTTCTTCTGCCCCAGATTTGTTTCTCTTCCAGTTTCATTTTCTAAAATATTTCTATGATTGCCTGTGGCATTCAGGCCATCGATCTTTTCTTTTATGTAGTGGTAAAACCAGATAGAGGCAAATGTAAAAGTCACTCTGACCTCCAGCTCTGATCTTCGCAAGCCCACAGTATACCAATTCCTTGTGTCAGATTGATGCGATGACACGAAGCTAAATATCTTCTCGACAGTGTCTGAGCATGGAATATGTAGGTTTTACTTACTAGCAACAGCAGATTTTTAGACTTGTGGGAATTAATGTCTAGCTTTTGTAGCAAAAGGCTGGTTATAGACCAGCCTTGTTCAGTAGACAAATGTCAGCCAGGTATTTGCATCCATAAATTCATCAGACAAGCTAACCGTGTATAAAAACTCCATCATCTTAAAACACTTCAAAGGCCCTTGAATGTCATCTAAGGTAAGCCACTTTTCTTGGGAAAATGGATGTAAAGCACAGAGGCAGTTCAAACTTGTGAAATTGAATTTGGATTCTCAATAAGTTACAGTTTTAGCAAAGAAATTGAGAAAGTCCTGTTTAACTTGGCTGTCCTTTTCTGATGATTTTTTTCCAAGTTCCAAAAGAGTCTTATACTAAGAAATGAGTCATTTTTCCACCAGATGAGGGTTTTTTTTTTTTTTTTTTTTTTTTTTTTTTTGTCACAACCCACATCTAAATGGAAGGAGTCAGGTAAAAAGTTCATCCTTTTCTCTGGTCCCTTAAATATTCTGAAGCAGTTTTGAAGACATGGCATACATATTCCTCTTGACAGTAGCCTTCTCTGTTCTCATCCTCAGTGTATTTTCAAATTACAGAAAGGATATTTTTTTTTCTCATCTCACACTTTGAAAATGTGATTTTATGATAGGTCTACATTTTAACATCTTTTCTACATGACATCTTATAGGCATATGTCTAAGAAGTCTATCTTCTTCCATTTCCATAAGTCGACAAGCTCATAAAGTGCTTGCTTCTACATGATTTGAGAGAACCGAAAAGGTGATCACCAATTTCATTATGAAATCGTCAATATCGCAGGCAAGCAAATCACATCTCTTTTTAGCCCGGTTATATAAAAGATGCTCAGGACATTTAGCAAGGTAAGTTTCTAAATTTTTCTTGGATAAAAAGTTTATAGACTGAGTGGAATTTTCCAAAATTTACATTTGCTCCATTTGCCAGGAATTCAGCTAGATGAACAAGGTCTACTTTGAATTTGGGCATGATATCAACAATCTTTGGTTTTACATTTTCTGCAATTTCATTAAGACCATTATAGATCTTCATCAAAATCACTAAAATCTTTATAGAAATCAGGAAAACTTGAAACTCCAAATACCCAAAGAGACAGGGAGAACACTTTTTTTTCATAATTTGCTTGATATAATATAGAAAGCATGCTTGTTGGAATAGCTCACAGAATCAGCTCTATGCTGTAAAAGGGACGTCCTATCTGTTATCAAAATGTCCCCTTTTGGGGCTGGGGAGATAGCTCAGTCAGAAGAGTGCTTGCCTTGTAAGCACAAGGCTGTGGGTTTGATCCCCAGCACACACACACACACAAAATCCCCTTTTATTCCCTCACAGGATATTTTAGTTGCAGTCTCCAAATCATGAAACATAACTTTACTCAATTTCTTAAAGCATCAAGGAAACAATGTGATAATGCAAGTTATTGGTGTGATGAACCCAGGCTAATTCAGTGACTGGTATTTTCAAATGACCTTTAGTGTTTTTTTGAAAGTGGAAAAAAAATTGATTGATTGATATTGAATAAATGATTGATTGAGTTTGAAGTACCTGTCTCATCTCAGATGCTGAGACTTAGCTTCCTCCTATACTCAGCCCAGGACACACTCCCCCCACTGCAAGGACCACAATGGGATAGAGCAAGAATGTGTCACCTCCCCAAACTAGAACTGTTTTTCAGGGTGACTTTTCTAGACTGATGCTCAGCTGTTCAACCATGCAGCTGGGAAGGTGGGAGGTGAGACTGTAATCATCCTACCCGCTTCTGGGCCTTCCATGTGACTGAAAGAAGAGGGGAGTGTGGAGCACTGGGAGTGACCTGAGGCTTTCATTAACAAGATGCCCTCGCTGGGCAGGGGTGGAGGAGGGGGGTAGATGCAGCTCCTTGGATGCAGCCACTTTCATGGAACAGGGAGCAGGTTGTGCACATGTATTGAATGTAATTTTGTCATCAATTATCCATGGGTGGGACTGTGTTCCATTAGCCCCTCTCCCACCCTGAACAAGAAGGTGCTCTGTCAGGTTGGGAAGGGCCAAGCAGAGGTCAACTTTTTAAAAAGAGAGGGCTGGGCCACCAAGCCACAGGTTAGCCACAAGGCCAGTGGGAGGAGGTCAGTAACCTTCAGCCCAAACCCCAAAGAGCACACAGGATGGTGGGGAAGTACCTCCTACGACTGGATAATTCCATTGGTCCTAGCTTGTTACTATTACAGAGGGGAAATAATCAGCCCAAAATGGATTTAAATGATTTCTTAACTAAAGGGGAAAAAATCTATCCAAATTAGAAACTCAGATCATAAAAATGTCTCAAGATGCATAAATGTTTGCAAAACTTTTCCTTGGAAAACAAATTACACAGATGGGGAAAAGCAGGGACTGGGGGTATTCCATTCCAAGGGATGTTCATGTGTGCCCAGATTACTTCTGGTGATTCTGTTATTTTGGCACAGTGGACAATGGTTCTGTTGGACAGTGTCATTTTTCCATGCTTCTTAGAGTTACAGATATCAGGAAGCTGGCAAAGATGCCAGGTGTGTCAGAGGGCAGATATGGATCCAGAAATAATCCAGAGATGGTCGAGTGTGATGACAAGACCTGGCAAAGCCTCCAGCGGGTGGGGAGCAGCCTGAGCAGCAGATTCAGGGAGAAGAGTGAACAGATTTTAGTTGACTCAAAAGCTGCTTTCTCAAAAGCAGCTGAGGCGCAGAGATCGACTTCCTGCCTCAGTCATCAGGGTGGGCCAGGCGGCTGCTGGGACACGTGTACACATCTGGTTGCAAGAAGCTGGAGAAGGTAGATGTGGGCAAGGCAAGGCGAGGGCTGGTGGGGATCTCAAGTAACTGGCAGTAATTTTTGCATTTCCAACCAGTTCTCTTAGCTGTCACAGTGAACCATGTGAACTTGATTACTGTCACCCTATCACCAACTCTTGCAGAAGCCAAGATTCTTACAGATCTGCTCTTGAGTGTCTTAACTTTCTCAGAAAAGTAACTTCGGTTTGCCCACCCTGTGACTGCATTCATTTCCACAGCAGCAAGACGTGTTTCCATAATTCCTGACAGCTACAGCTGTGAAAGAGGAGAAACTAGCACCTAGGCAAAGCTGGGGCCAGACACCAGGTCCTTTTCTGTCTCTTGTGTTTAGCAAATGTTTGTTCATTTATTCATTCATAAAACACACATTAAGCACCCGCTACACCCCAAGCACTAAGTCCCAGGAAAGAAGCATGTGTGAATAGTATTTCTGACTGTAAGGAGTAGGCCCTCCAGGTTTCTGATATTACCCACATTTTCATTCCCATGAAATGGTGACTATGTACCATTTGTTAAACTTTTAAAAATCCACACTTAGATAAGGAGAGAATGTAATTAGAAAGAAACACAATTTCAATATGGGGAACCCCATCTCCAGAATCTGTTAAGCATCTCAAAATCAAACAAAAGAAGCGATTTTTTTTTTTTTTCTAGGGTGAAGCGGGAATGAGCAAAAACAAGGAAAATCTGCCAGGGCGAAGCTGAACCTGCAAGAGGGTCTGGGAGGAAGTGCTGGCTGCAGTCAGGCAACTCCCAGGAGAGGCTGATAATGGGGTCATGGTCCACTTTTTTTTTTTCCCTTTGCTATCTCAGGCTTGGAGAATGCAGAGCTCTGGAGCCTGTAGGAAAGAGAAGCTGCCCGAAGTTTGATCAAGACAATGCAGAGAGTAAGAAACAAGCCACTGCAGACACTCAGCCAATCTCTGGAACTGATGCTGCCGATAAGTGTCAGACAGGTGGCTGGTAGGTAAAGGCTTCTACTGATGGGTTGCATTCCTCCACCATTTTCTGAGAAGCATCCATTCACACGTCCCGTTCAGACGAACCCACAGGGCTTCCTTCCTGTGGTGATTTTGATTGCTTTACTCTATATTTCATAGTTTTCTAGGCCACTCGCTGTAACTCCCTTCTGATGGGTAAAATTCAACCTAATTAAACCTGAAGCACACCCAATAGCTAAGGGAACAATGAGGAAACAGGTTCAGATAGATTCCTTTGTTTCTTGAATAAGAAAGGCCAGAAGAACAGAAATAGGATTTGTAATATCCAGACCATGACAGGAAAAATACAATAAATAAATCTAAATTGTGACCTAAAGAAAGACAAAATGATGGGGGAGGGGAAGGGGAACATGAGGCTAGAAAACTCAAGATGTTCCAAACCAATCCAAATGTATCATTAAGGATAATAAATTGTGAATCAGTTGTTATCCATTAAAAAAAAGGCATTCCTACTAGGTTTGTGAAAATTCATTTAGATGTGATTTATAAGTGCTTTGTTATCTATTGCTACAAACAAACACTCCAAAACTTAGTGGTTTTAGACAAAAATGATTTATCATCATTTTTCACAATCCTGTGGTTAGTGATCTGGGCAGTTCTTCCTTTGTTTTTTTTTCCTGGTACTGGAGACTGAACCCAGGGGTGCTATACTACTGAGCCACATCTCCAGACCCTTTTATTTTTTATTTTGAGACAGGATCTTGCTAAATTGCTGAAGCTGGCCTCAAACTTGTAATCCCAATGACTTGGGTACATGCCTCTATTCCCAACCTCCCACATTGCTGGGATCAGAGTGGTACCACTCAGCCTGATCTGGGCAGTTCTGTTGTTCTTGCTGAGGTTACTGATACGGCTGTTGTCAACTGACCACTCAAGAGGGCTGGAGGGTCCCAGATGTCCTCGATATATGTCTGACAGTTGGTAATTGCTATTGACTGGGCACCTCAGCTGTCTTTATGTGCTAGTGGTTATCTTACTACAAAAAAGAGTTTTGGGAGTATTCTTACCACCCACTGGGCCCACTCACCAGCATTGTGACTTGAAGGGACAGGGCCAAATGTCATATCATTATATGAATTTGTTCTACAGCATCTGGCAATGATGTATGTGGGTAGGGAAGGGAAAAAAATGTAGAGGCAAAACAAGTCTGAAGAAAATTCTTTGCATCATTAGATGTACAAATTTGTAAGAAGAATATTCAGTTCTTATTAAGGCTTAGTCAAAGTCAGGAGTCTCGGTCAAGAATATATTCTATATTGCAAAATAGATGTGTACCTTCAAAATACTAAGGGAAGCCAGGAATAGTGGCACACACCGTAATCTCAATTATGCAGGAGATAAAGACGGGAAGAACAACCTGGACAATTTAGCAAGACCCTGTCTCAAAATAAAAAAATAAATAGGGCTGGAGATGTAGCTCAGTAGTAAAGCATCCCCGGGTTCAATTCCCAGAATCAAAACAAACAAACAAACAAAAAAAACCCTAAGGAAAATGGTATTAGATTCTATGCCAAACCAAATAATTTTTCCATGTTTTACATTGGTTCATTATAGTTGTACATAATGGTGAGATTCATTGTTACATATTCATGCCTAATCAAATTATTAATTAAATGAGGTACTTTTTTTCCTCTTTTCTCTTTTCTTCTTCTCCTTCTCCTTTTTTTATTGGGGATTGAACACAGGGGTTCTGTCACCCATCAACATCACTAGCACTTTTTTATTTTTGAAATAGGATCTCAATAAGTCGCCAAGGCTAGCCTTGAATGTGGGATCCTCCTGCCTCAGTCTCCCGTGTCACTTGATTACAGGTGTATGCCACACTCAGCTTCTTTTTTCTTTTTGAGTGGGAATCACATGAAGTAGAGCTTATTAGAATCTGTTGGTAGAATACAAAAATGCAACTGCATTAGGAACTTCAATCTACTTGTGTGAGATTTCATGAATCTCAACTAACATTAATAAAAAAAATTGGGGGGACTGGGATGTAGTTCAGTGGAAGAGTGCTTGCCTAGGATGTGCAAAGCCCTGAGTTTGATTCCCAGCACTGGAAAAAATTGTTTTGATCAAAAATGCTAAAGAAATGCCTGAATTATCTTTTTATTTTCTCTAAGGAAAATATTGTGAAATCATTTCCACTAAGAAGCCCAGTCAGTGGCTTTGTAATATGTTAGCTTGGCTAGGCTGAATAGTTTCTCAGAATTCCCTTTCTGGAATAATCCCAGTTGGAGTGACCACAAGAGATATTTTTGAAGGCAGCATGGAGAGTGGAAGACAAACATCGGCCATTCATTGCTTACCTGCCTGTTCACTTCTACGTGTGGGGCAGCAGCAGGTCTGTGAATACTCCACCTTTCCCTTCAACTTCTCTGATAGCTGGGACAGGTGTGCAGTTAGCTCTTTGAGGGAGGCACCAACTTCTCTTGAAGGACACCCACGTGATCAAGGCAAGAGACAGTTCTGGTCTGTCCTCATGGGCCCCAGCTCTTGCTCTTGGTTCCAGCTTTTGCTGGGTCACTTCCATATTTAAACACATCTTCCTTTCCATCAGGCCTGCCCTGTGGACATCAAACGCCAGCATTAGAGGCAAAGGAAAGGCTATACAAAGTTTGAGGGCTTGACCAACTTCCACAGCTGGGTAAAGTCAAAGCCCCGTAACAAATATAGATGGCAGATAGATAGATAGATAGATAGATAATAGATATGAGAGAAAGATAGAAATACGTCCTTCTAGTGGGATCTTCTGACTGAAACTTGACTAACACCAACTAAAAAGCTCAGGAGAAAATTATTATAAAGTATGCAATGCAATTTAATGTTAATTTCCTGATTTTGTGGTTTGTGCTCATTTTTACCATTTTCCCAAAATGGCAATTTGTTGTCATTTCTTTTTTTTTTTTTTTTTCATTGTGAAGTAATATTGTCTAGGATGTATAATTTTCCATGTGTGATTTTTCTTATAACTGTGTACATTTTGGGACCCACAAAATTGGGATCATCATCTGCTTCTCTAAAGAAGGTACTTTATCTCAAAGAGGAAATAAATCAAGAAAAGGAAGACAGAGGATGCAGGACACAGGGATGTTGGCCAGGAAAGTCCCAGGTTGAAAACTGCAGCCTGGAAATCCAGCAGCTCTGGTGGGAGGAGAGGGCCCAGTGCTCCAGGTGTCTCCAAGGGAAGAAAAGAAACCAATCGAATATCTAATTATGTAAATATATTGGGAGGAAATTTGCACTTCAGCAACAAGTTTGGGGCTGCAGCAATAGAAATAAAGAAAATAAGCAAATAAGAAAAACAAGGTAATTATCAACTCCAGAGAGAACAAAAGGTTGTAAAAGAAAAGAAGTATGAGCATAATTCATTACATGGACCAGCTGTGAATAGTGTTTGCATAATTATCATAATGAAAACATTGAACACCGATTTAAGCAAAAATTGCAATTTAATCATACTGAAAGAATGGAGGGAAGTTGTGTGCGTGCCTATGTGAGAGAGCTAATTCTTCAATCTCCATAGGAAGTCAGTAAGTCATACAGAAAATTGAAAAAAATAACAGGAAAGCATGTTATTTAAAATAAATATATATTTGGTAGGAAAGAGCAGAAGAAACAAAGTTGAAAGGGATGATCCTAGGGAACAGGAATCAGGTGAAGCACAGGACTGTTTATTATTATTATTATTATTATTATTATTATTATAAACCTTAGAGAATTATTTTATTTTTAATAAGTTTTAATAATAGAAAAAAGGTATATTAGGTACATACTAAAAAAATTAGGTGGGAGTTACAATGTTAACATCAGAAAAAATAAATTCAAGGCAACATGCATGAAGAACAAGGAGGCTGTGCTATATGAATAGACAGTACTGTCCACCTGGAAAGCATGACAGGCATTCACACCTCTACGACAGCATTGACAAAAATCCAAGGATAAAACAAATCTACGATCAATGTGGGAGGGTTTCTTTCCTTTTTGAAATTTTTACTCAAAAACAGTGCAAACACAAATGTTTCTTCTGAAAATGAAAGGTTTTTTTTTTTATTGGCACATAATAATTGTAGAGAACACTGGGTTCATTGTGCATATACAGAGTGGGAGATTTTTAATACATCTTCCAGAAGTCCACAGATCAGAGAAACAGAAAAGAACTAATGCTGTGGATGGTTCAATGATAATTAAGTAGCTTAATCTTAAAGGTAAACTAAAATATTTTACCCAATAACTGAAAAGCATATATTCTCTTCAAGCATACACGAAGTTTCCAAACACAAACACTAGTCCACAAAAGCAATTAATAAAACTCAAAAAACAGAAATCCTACATGACATATTCACAAACCCTGTTTAATAAAATTAGGAGTTTTTTTCTTTTCTTTCTTTTTTAAGGAGTAGCCAAATTAAACAATATCCACCTGAAAAATTTCAAATGTGCTTATAAAAATTCTTGGGTTAAAGAGGAAATTCAACTGGAATTAGAAACTTTTTATTGTAGTAAAATATACATAACATAGAAATTCAATGACTTTTTTGGGGAGGTACAGGGGATTGAAACCAGAGCCTCATGCATGTTAGGCAAGCACTCTACCACTGAGCTACAGCCCCAGCCCTTTTTGTTTTTTTTTGAGACAACATTTTGCCAAGTTACTGAGATGGCCTTGAACTTGCAATCCTCTTGCCCTGGTCTCCCAAGTAGCTAGGTTTTCAGACATGCGCCATCATGCCTGGCTCTCCCATCTGATTTTTTTACAAAGGTCAAAAGCAGTTCAGTGGAGGAAGAACAACCTTTCCAACAAGTACTACTGGAGCAATGGGACACACTTAGGTAAGGAGGTGTCTGCGTGAACCTCACACCTTATGCAAAAATTAACTGAAAATGGATCATGTATGTATGTATAAAATCTATAACTATAAAACTTTAGATAAAAGATAAGGAAAGATCTCTAGGATCTAGAATTGAGCAAGGAGTTCTTAAACTTAACACCACAAACACAATTCATGAAAGGAAAATTTGATAAGCTTGACTTCATTAACATTAAAAAGGCTATTCTAAATGAAAGACTCAGTTAAGGGGTTGAAAAGACAAGCTATAGTTGGGTATAGAGGCACATGCCTATAATCCCAGCAGTTTGAGATAGGAGAATCATAAATTTAAGGCCAGCCTCAGCAATTTAGCAAGGCCCTAAGCAACTTATTGAGATTCTGTCTTAAAATAAAAAATAAAAGGACTGGGGATGTGGCTCAGTGGTTAATTTCTCCTGGGTTAAATCACCAGTATCAAAAGAAAAAAGACAAGCTACAGATCAGTAGAAAGTATTACAAACCATATATCCAACAAAGAAGTAGTATCTAGAACTCTCTGGGTGCAGTGGTACATGCCTGTAATCCCAGTGCACACCTGTAATCCTAGTGACTTGGGAGGCTAAGGCAGGGGGATCTCAAGTTCAAAGCCAACCTCAGCAGTTTAGCAAAGCCCTAAGCAACTTATAGAGATCTTGTCTCAAAATAAAAAATAAAAAGAACTGGGGATGGCCCTGGGTAAAATCCCCAGTACCAAAATAAATAAATAAATAAATAAATAAAACCAAAAAACAAAAACAAAGAAACAACAATAACAAAAAATCCACAAAGAGATATCACTACACACCAGGAAAACTAAAGTTATAAACAATGACAACACAAAATGCTAGTGAGGATGCAGAGAAAGTGGGTCACTCATTGTGGTAGGTGGAATAATGGACCTTCAAAGATATGTATGTCCTAATCCCCAGAACCTGTGAATATGTTGGGTTACATGGTACAGGGAACTGAGGTTGCAGAGAACATTACAGTTGTTAGCACTTAACTTTAAAATGGGGAGATTATCCTGGATTATCCAGGTGGACTCAGTACAATCAGAAGGATTTTTAAAAGTGGTAGAGGGATGCAGAAAAGAGTCAGAGAAAGAGATGTGAGAACATAAGCAGGGTTGGAACATCCAAAAGGTGGAAACAAAACAAAACAGAACAAAACAAAACACATATGGTCACCTAACTAATGATAAATGTGGCAAGGCCTCATAGTGGGGAAAAGATAACCTTTGCAATAAAAAGTGTTGGGTCAACTGAACAGCCACATAGGAAAAAAAGAGTCTTGACTCCACTTGACTTCACTGACTCCACAAACAAAAACAACTTCCAGATGGATCATAAACAGAAAAGAATGCTTTTAGAAGAAAACTGGAGAATATTTTCATGATCTTGGTATAAACGAAGATTTCTTAAATATGGTCCAAAAAAGTATTAGCCATAGAGAAAAAAATTGACAAATTGGAATACATTAAAATTAAAAACAGCCCTTCATAAAAAGATACCATTAAAGAGTGAAAAGAGAGGCTGAGGAGAGGGAGAAGATATTTTAAACACAAAAAATCCACATCCAAAGTATGAAAAAATTATTATATATCAATAAGAAAAAGATCAATAACCCAATAAAAAAGGGGGGACACAATTTACATAAGAGATATCCAAAAGGACAGTCAACAAATGTGTTCAACTTCATTACTCATCAGGATAATGCCAACTAAAACAAAGCACAATACTAATACTAGAAGGCCTAAAACCAAAAAATGACAATAATGAGTGTCAGGCCAGGTGTGGTGGTGCACGCCTGTAATTCCAGCAGCTGGAGAGGCTGAGGCAGGAGGATCACAAGTTCAAAGCCAGCCTCAGTAGTTTAGCAAGACCCTAAACAACTTAGTGAGACCCTGTCTCAGAATAAAAAATAAAAAGGGCTGGGTTGTGGTTCAGTGGTTGAATGCCCCTGTGTTCAATCTCTGGTACCAAATAATAATAATAATAATAATAAAATAACAAGTGTCAGTGAAACTCTCATAACTGGGCAGGTGTAAATTGGTGTATATAAAAAATTCTTTGACAGCATTTTCCAAAACTGAGCATCAACACACTGGACACAAGCCTACAGAAATGTTAACAATCCCAAAAGGGAGTATTTACAATGGCATTATTTGTAATAGCTCCAATCTGGAAACAGCACAAATGTCCATCAACAATAGGATAAGTACAGGAAGTGTGGTACCTTCATACAACAGAACACACAAAAGCAAGAATGGGTGATTTCTCTAATCACATGGATGAATCTCACACAACCATAAGGCTGAACAGAAGCTCTACACAAAAAGCACGCACTGCGTAATTCCACTATATGAAGTTCAAGTACAGGCAAACTAACATATTATTAGTCAGGATGGTTGGGGAGGGGCTACTCAGGAAACAGAGAGGCAACTAGGGTGCTGGTGATTTTCATTTTTGTTGAACTGGGTGCAGGTTTTATTGTTGTTTTCTCTTTTTAAAATATTTTTCTGTGTGTTGCACTTAAATAAAGATAAATACACCTTCTGACATGACCTCATGAATAAACAAAGCAAACCAGGCATGGTGGCACACACCTGTAATCCCAGCAGCTCTGGAGGCTGAGGCAGGAGGATCACAAGTTCAAAGCCAGCCTTGGCAACTTTACAAGGCCCTGTCTCAAAATAAAATAAAAAAGGGCTGGGGAAGTGGCTCAGTGATAAAGTGCTTCTATGTTCAATCTCTGGTACCAAACAAACAAACAATAAATAAATAAATAAAAGAATAATAAAAATTTTTAAAAATAAACAATGCAAAATTACAAGGAAAAATGGGACAAATCCTCAATCATAGATTTTGAAACACCTTCCTCAGAAATTAATAGAGAAAGCAGACCAAACACCAGTGAGAAAATAGAGACTATGTAACCAACAAATTTAACAAACCAGATCTAATGAACTTGTAAAAATCATGAACCCAACAATTCAAGAACATTCTTTTCAAGCTCATATGAACATTTATAAAAACTGACTACATACTGTTCTTCAAACCAAGTTCTAATAATCACCAAATAATCAACATCATACAACAGTCTCTAACAAATGCGATGAGATTAGTATCAAAAACGGCAAGAAGAAAACACACATAAAACTGACAGTTTAAAAGCATGTGTTTAAATTATTCATGAGCCCAAGAACAAATCTTGTGGAATGACAATGCAAACCATCACCCATCAAAACTTGGGGGAATCTGTTAAAGTGGGACTTAAGGGAACATTAACCACTATAAATGCATATATTAAAAGAAGACAGATTTAAAATTCATGAATTAAGAACTGAACTCAAAAGGTAAACATGGAGAGATACATTGGTCTGGGTCAGGCAGTCTCTGCTTTGCATCCCTGCAATGGCAACCAGGCAGAAAACTATTAAATGGGTGCAGTGGGATCCAGGGCAGCCTCACGAGAGTCCATGCTCCAGGGTGGTGTACATGAAAGCAGCAAAGGACCTCTGAGCCTGAGCCCACCCACTGGGTGCCAGATAGGGCCTGCAGACCTCATAGACTCCGCCTCCACCTTCAGGCAGGCCCTGGATCACGGATTAGCTCCCCACAGTGTCCGAGTGGAGTAAGGACTCCTCTTGACTTAGCACCTTGCTCTAAGAACACCCCACAGGAATAGCAACTGTTAGTTCTGTGCTTGGTCCCCACCTGGCCTGCTCCAGGTGATATCCCCTCTCACAATATCCCAGGACCACAGTAACTCAAGATGAAGGGGAAGAGAGTCCTAGACTTCTGGATGGTGGGGTTAATAGCTTTCGTGTGTATTTGGGGAGACTGAACTGAATCAGGTGGAAGCTCCCTGAGTTGGGATGGCATTAATGACACCACTACATATTTCCATGTGAATATACTCGTGTGTATAAGTGCATGCCAACAATGGTCTGAAAAGACATATACTTCTTTAGTAAGAGTGGTTACCACTAGGCAGAACTCTGGAATTGCAGAAGGTGGTCAAGGGGAGTTTGTTTATCAAAATTTTATTTTGATTAAACCCAGGGTACTTTACCACTGAGCCACTCTACAATCTACAATCAGCCAAGGCTGACCTCCAGCTTGAGCTTCCTGAGTTGCTGGGATTACAGGTGTGTGCCACCACACCCTGCTCAGTTTATCAGTTTATTATTTTAAGATAAGAATGCATTCATATGCTACTAATGCAATGCAATAAAAATTATTTTTGAAAGAGATCCAAAGAAAAGTAAATTGTTAACCATGATTTTCACTAGACAGGGGAATTATAAGTAATTAACTACTTTTACAAGTACTTTTCTATTAGCACCAGCAATAGAACTTTCTCTGATGATGGAATGTTCTGTATCCCTGCTGTATAGTACATCGAGCCACTGGGCCCACGTGGCTGTTGAGCACTTGAAATGTGGCTGGTGAGATTGAGGCACTATATTTTTAATTGTTGAAGCACATGTTACTTTTATAATTGGGGGTGCTATAAGAGAGACAGCAAGAGAAACCCTTTTTCTAGACAAGTTCCATAATTAGTAGCAAATTTAATAATATATAAAATATCCTCCACAGAATCTTGATTTATAAAGGTATCAAGAAGAGAGTTGGACTGATGGCTAAGAGTTCTGACAATGGATTCAGAGAACTAGACAAATCTCAACCCAGCAAGTCACAAAGCTGTGTGGCCTTCAGCAAGTACTAACCATCTTTGCTCTTTTATTTCTTTGCTTGCAAATTGCAAAAATAATATTATCATCTCACAGGATTATCATAATGATTAATAAAATGATGCTTGTAAAGTCCATAATACGTGCCTGGAATATGGTAAGAGTTAATAAATGTTGGTTACATTGGTATTATTGGTATTAAAATTAGGTGATGACCTTGAGAATACTTAGTCAGTTTAGATGTTTAATAAGCCACTCCTATTAAAAAGCATTCGATAATTAATTCCCCATTCCTATTCCTTCCCTATTCCAACACTGATCAATTCTTATGAAGTTCTTCTCTAATGTCTGTGATCATGGCAGTTTTTCTTTCAAATGGTTGGATGCCTCGAATGGCTTTTAGACTCAATTTAAGGACCAGTTTGCTTGAGTGTTGCTAAGAGAAAACGCATCTAATATGCCAAAACCAAATTAACTCCTAATACACAAGGGGGTATACTTAAGCAGTAGGCAGTTGATAAAAATATAAGCACTTATTCTTCTTGTTCCATGTGGACTTAAATTTCATTATTAAACTTACATCTGCATGTCCAAACAAAGCACACACAATTAGCACAATTTTAGAAATCCTATCATCTTCAAATTACTTATTCAACCAAGAGATAATACAAAGTCTTGGCAAATAATTTAATCTAACAATTTAGTTTTTTTTTTTTTTTTTTTAACCCAGCCTGGGAACTTTTAATCTTTTTTTTTTTTTAATCCATATCAAGTCTCCTTAGGAACATTGATCATATTTGGCTACTCCCCTCCACCCCTGGTACTGGGGATTGAATCCAGGGTCTTTTGCAGGCTAGGCAAGCCACTGAGCTACATTCTCAGCCCAACACTGGTTATATTTTAAACTAAAAGCTAGCATTGCAAGACATTTTGTAATTCAATCTCTTCCAGTTACAGCAGATCTTTCTTTTTCAATATAATGCTATTCCCTGTTGAGCCCTAAGGAAAAATTCGTCATTGAACATACAGGTGTAGGTGGGTGTGTTTCAAATGCAATCAATTGATTGACACATTACAACTGAAATGGCTCTGCTTGTTTCATCCCGGTTTTTCTAGCAGAATTTCTCATCAATAGCTGTATGTTGCAGATGTTTAGGATAAAGGTATTTGTTAGGTCACACTTGGCAATTTATGGCTTCCACTTAGAGCCTTTTAATGTACTGGTACCTGGAGTTGGCTTTCCACCAGGAGTGTACCTGAAAGGACAGTTTCCCTCCATCAGTGCTCATACAGTCATGGTCCTTTCTCTGCAGGTGATACCTCTTTTGTGTAGACAGCAGGCTGTGTTCTAGGGTTAACAAATCCAGAAAGGAACAATCTTAGCAAGATTCCTGCATCACCCTGAAAGCCAGGAAAGAAAACTGATATTCACATCACCACAGGGAGCAACAGTCCAAACATTTATTGATATTTGGAGATGTAAGCTTTAATTGTGGATGTTACTGGGTTGTCATGGGTGGGGAGAGGACTGCATTCCAGACAAGATCCAGAAGCAGAGGACCTACACCAGCTGCTTTTTCTCAGAGGAGCCCTGCTCTCCTTTGTTCCTTTATATTAATGGACTTTCTCTGATGATCTTCTAGATGGTTCTCATTCCAGCTGATCTTCAGGAAGACTGTGGGGGAGGGGCAGCTCTTCTTTCAAATTACTTGGGCAGACAGGTTTCTGATCAGATTCAAGGCCACATCCGGGGCATGTGGTTTCTATAGCTCAAAGAATTACTGATCCTAATAAACTTCTCTGAATTCCAAGGCTACTGCTGTCATATTGCATTTTCTGACCATTTCCAGGTTCCCCAATACACATTTAGACACACACACACACACACACACACACACATGGTTATACTCTTTTATCCATTAGATTCCATTATCATGTGGCATCCAAATAACTTCTCTGACTAAACACACTGTGGGAAGCTAAGCCAGCACAGCACCTGAAGCATACAATAGACACTCAAAGAAGGTGCATTGAAAGAAAAATTGTGGGGCCCTGGAGTTAGAGGCGGAGGTGGGGATTACATCTCTAAAATTCTGCAGTTTCTCACAGGGCACATGCCAGTGGCAGTCAGGCCTGAGGGGTGGCAGCAGGAACAGACACTTTTGAAACTATTCAACATGTGGTTCCTTGAAGGAAGAGAATAAAAAGTGAGTTCCCCACCTCTGGTTAAGTACAAGCCAAGGTTACCCAACCACCTGACATGGAGACTGTAAAAGAGAAATAAATTTCAAGGGGATAGTTGAATTAGAACAACTGAAAAGAGAAAAGAGGGGAAAGATGGAAAGGAAACGAAAAAATAAAATTTAAAAGGAAACAGGAAGGAAAGTCAGAGTCTAGGGACCATTCTGTGCACATGCCAAACATTTGGTCAGAGGTTGGAGAGTTCCTGAGAAGGTTGGCATTACATCCTGGTCCTGGGACTCCAACCCTACCCATTCCTGTCCTGTGAACAGAGTCTTTGGGCCTGCCCTCTCCCAAGGAGCACAAGGTCTAGCTGAGTAGGGCTTGTTGTCTGTTAGGAAGCTTGTTGCCAGACAGAGAAGAGGCTGAACCCTCAGCACCTCTACACCTTCCCCAGTGGGCACCCAGGATCCTTGGGAGGCTCAGGAGGGCCCCAATCCTGAGGACAGGGAGAGACAGGAAGGAATCCTTCTCCACACAGGAGATCCATGACCAGAGGATTTGGTTAGACTTAAACCACCAAGCACTTTCTGACCCAGTCAGGCCTGTACCCAGCAGCAATCCTATGGGTGGATCCCTGAACCAGTCCTAGGAATTGACTGGCAGGTAGAATAAAGCAGTTCCTTTCTAAAAGGTAATATTCCAGTGGGTGGGCTGCAAAGATAGGACTTGGTCTGGGACCTGGGCAGGGTTGAGGTTGTGGCCCTTAGAAAGAATTTTTCCTTCTGAAACAGCTTTGCTGGTCTAGGAAGGGGACCTGGGTCAGACCTCAATCAGGGCCTGTCTGACCTGGGTCCATTTAGTGTCTGACTAACCGAATTAGGAAGACCTGAAACTCACAAAGAGGGCATGGGTGAAGAGATCTGAAGCAGAAAGAGGGAGGAAAAGGATGGAATCTTTACTTGTTCCCCTCATTTCTTTTCCTTTCTTCTTCCACCTTTCTTCCTGGATACTTCCTATCCCTTGAGGGGATTCTGCTGAAATATATAGGCAGCACACCCCCAGCCTTTTAGGCTGGTGAGGAGCACAGCATCCACTCCCCCCGCCCATTTGTTCTATTTAGTTATACATTACAGCAGAATACATTTTGATTCATTGTACACAAATGGAGTACAACTTTTCATTTCTCTGGCTGTACACCATGTAGAGTCACACCATTTCTGTAATCATACATGTACATAGGGTAATGATGTTTGTCTCATTTCACCGTCTTTCCTCCCCCCACCCCTCCCCTCCTCTCATTTCCCTCTACACAATATAAGGGTCCTCCATTCTTCCCTTACCAGCGCCCCCCCACCCCCGCCCAGAATCCACTCTTGATCTTCCATCTCTCTGGCTCGCCATTTCTAAGACTATTAAGTCAGTGTACTTTCAAGTCTGATTTCATGTGTGTAACCCTCCCCTTGCATCCCATCCATGCATTATTCACTCCCCATTTGCAACTACAACACACACATACACACTCTTGGAGACAGGTTAAAGTGCCAGTTTGTTCTGTGGAATCAACCTGCCAGATTTCCCCTTTGCCGTTTGACATCATTTGCCTGCTCTGATATTTGTGTTATTTCTCTTGTGCAAGCCACAGCAGTCTTGGTCCTATGAACACACTGAACACACTGGTCCCTTCTTCCCTGCGAGCCCTTCCCATTCATGTCTACCCACTTCCCATTCCAAGCGGTTTCACCCCTCCACCCAAGAGTTGGAGGCATCAAGAGCAGGGCCAGATGCAAACACCTGGCAAGATCACAAGACGTTCAAACACGAAATCGCACAAAAGATCCCAACGCAAGGCTCCTAGGGATTCCTTCTTTTCGTGGTTGCCTCCATCATCCCGCAGGCCTGCTCCGTCACCCTCCTCTCAACCCTCGACAAAAAGTCTCCAAGCCCAGTTTAAATCGATTGTTTTATTGACTGTTTACATACAGACAAGCTTAGAAAAAGATGCGGGCTTCCGGGGGGCTACTCCGCCCGGGGCCACGCTTGTGCTGCGCTTCACGGAGAGGGTTGGTCCCTAGGCCTGAAAACCCGACCCCGACACTTTCCTTTAAGAACGAAAAATCGACCCCCGCGCCACGCCCACCCTCTCCCTCCCTCCCTCCCTCCCTCCCCGCCCACCTGCCTGCCCGCCCGCCCCGCTACCCTACACGGTCACACTATACAGGACACAGATTTCTCCTACACACCACGCTCGACTAGGACTACACGCCGGGCAAACACTATTCTCGCGGAAGGAGGGGCTGGGCGGGTCGGGGCGGGGCGAGGAGATGCGAGGACCCGGGGGCTTCTCCCGGTCCGGATCTCGCTGCAGTCACGCGCCGGCTTTGTGCGCACCAGGGCACCAGCCCTCCGGAGAAACTCGGCCCCAGGGAGCCACAGTTGGCTTCCTACGCCCCCGGCGCTTTCCGGCTGGAGTCTGGGCCCGGTGGAGCCGCGGAAGAAGCTGTAGTGCATGCCGCTTTCCGGAAACCGCCACACATGGACAACGAAATTGGCCCCGAACCAAGCTGACCCCTCTGCCGAAAAGGGGCGCGTGGTTCTGCGGCGCTCTAAGTTAGAAGACAGGCGGGAGGAAACGGATTCCCTCCCACACTCCCTGACACACGTACACCCAGTTTTCCCAGAGGTTGGAAGGGAGTGTTAGCACCAGACCCAGAATGTCGCTGTCTTTGAAAACAACGAAAATGTGAAAACCAGAACGTGGAGCTGAAAGGCGCCCCAGGCACCGGGCTTGGCTCCAGCTGGACAGAAGTAGGGTTGGGGTGGAGCGGGGGGACAGAAGGATTTGGTTCTCTGTCGGGCTTTGAGATTAAAACTAGCCGGCTTCTGGGACGGGCAGCCCTGGAAAGGCGGTGCAGGGTCGAGGTGAGACCCACAACGCTCCACTATGGGGTCATCTACTAGAGGTCCGGGGCCAGAAACAGCGATGCCTCCAAATGTTTCCAGTGTCTTCGCGTGTTTCCTCCGGCTCCAGGGCCCACGGGTGGGACGGGCTGCGGGGAGGAATTCGCAGATAATCGTGATAGAAGTGAAGGGATATAGATCTCGCCTCGCTGTCGGCGGGTTGTGTCTTATATGGGGAAATAAGAGTGGGACCTGGGGGGTGGGCAGAGCCCACCGGGATAAAGACGGCCACGAGTGACCAGGGACTAGTGAATTCGGCCCGATTCCTACTAGAAGTTCCTAGTAGTCCAAGGGTGCGGAGTAAGTGAAGTTTGAAGGTGGTGGGGTGCAGGGGATAAATGATAAAATCTGCCAGCCCTAGGTTTCTGCTCCCGGGCACCCAAAGCGGGGGCGGAATGGGCGGGCCAGGCGGGCTGGGGGCTCAGCCCGCCGTCTGCCTGTAGTTGCCGTTAATCTCCTGGGCGATATTGACTGCCTCCGCGCCCAGCGGCAGCCGGTCGCTGTACTCGGAGCCCGCCTCGAACTCCTCTTGGTTGGCCTTAGACTGGGACTCCACCAGTGAGCATGCCGCCAGGCTCTCCTCCCTTTGCAGGTCCCCACTTGGGTCTCCCTGCTCCGCGTCTTCATCAAGGCCCTCCCCTGGCGCCTCCTCAGGCTCCTCGCCCCCCGCCTCGCCTCCTGCTGGATAGCTTTTCTCGGACTCAAGGTAGGAGGCCCGCGGGTCGAAGTCGGCAGCGATGCGCTTCTCCATCGGGTCTGGGACCTGAGGTCTCAGGATTAGACGGTAGGGCTTGCCGGGGTGTTTGGCCAGCAGATGGCAGCAGGCGGCGCCCAGCAGGGGCACGGTGGCCAGCACCAGGAGGAATACACTCACCGCCACGATGACCAGTAGCGAGGGTAGCTCCTTTTTGGTGGCGAATACCACTTGCACGTGGCAGGCCTCGCCTGCCAGTGCCAGACACACTGAGTAGTTGGTGCCTGGCCTCAGGCCACGGAACCAGTAAGCATTAACGCCTTCCTCCACGCGGGACCACTGCACTGCCGCGCCGCCCCCCGCTGGACACAAATAGAGTAGGCGCAGGGGCCGCCGCCCAGGCCGCCCGCTTCCGGTAGCTCCGCCGGGCCCAGGACCCCAGCGCGCCGCCAACGGCGTCAGCTGCACCCTAGCTTCACGCTCCGACACATCCAGCGCGATGACGCCCAGCTCGAAGACGTGCGATTTGAGTTCTGAGCTTTGGTTGAACGCATGATTAGACACGTACCGAGAGGGATCCCCGTGGCCGCAGTGCTGCTCTTCGCCTGGGTCCACAGGAATCTGGTCTGCTTCCTCTCCTTCACCTATCTCCTCCAGCTGTGCCTCTGTCTCACCAAGGACGCTGACCCGAGCCAGGCCTTGGCCTTTGGTTTTGCCCTCAGGCTTTGAGGGCAGGACGCTGTTGCCCCGGCCTTTGGTTGTGGACTTGCGCTCAGAAGTCGGGCCTTGCCCATCGGGCTCTCCCCCCACGCCAGGAGCGTGCTTAGGGGGCCCTGCTGCAGCTACAGCCACGCGTACTGATGTCGAATTGACACCCAGCTCATTGTGTGCACGGCATGTGTAGACGCCTGCCTCCTTGGCGCTCAAGACAGGCACCAACAGGGAACCGTTTGCGAGGGCCAGGAAGCGCGGGGTGGCTGGGGGCGCAGGCCAAGCGGGTGCCGGAGATGAGGTTGGGGCTTCGGTCTGCGTGGGCACGTCCCCATCTTCTTCCCCTTGCCCTTCCTCTCCCACGTCCCCGTCGTCCTCCCTGCTCAGGACAGGCGGCTCTAAGAGGACTGTGCCACCGGGGATCTGAAGTTGCCATTGCAGGCGGGGCGTGGGGTGGCCTTCAGCCACGCAGTGCAACAGGAACACTGTCCCGGGGCGCAGCGGAGTGCCGGGTGCCTCAGACAGAGACTCTGCACTCAAATGCACGGTAGGTGGTGCACAGGGCAGGGCGGGCAGACGGTGTACCGGCACCCCCTGCAGCGCCGGAGGCGTGGCACACGCAATGGAGTCGGGCTCTGGCAAGGAGACCCGAGTGCTCGCGGCCCAGGCCTGCAGCCACACAAGGCCGCAGCCACAGTGAAAGGGATTGTGATACAGTTGCAAGTGTGACAGAGCGCTTAGTGCGTCGAAGGTGCCAGGCTCCAGTGTACGCAGCCGGTTGTTGTTTATTCGCAAGGAGCGCAGGTCGGGCAGTGCTCCGAGTGCTTCCCGGGGCAGAGAGCCCAGGCGATTGTGGTTCATTTTGAGCAGTTGCAGCGCGCTCAGGTTACGCAGGTCGCTCCAAGGGAAGCTGGATATGAGGTTGTGGCTCAGGTCGAGGTTCTTGAGCTGGCTTAGCACAGCCAGTGACCCCTGCTCCACAGTGCGCACCTCATTGTGCGCCAGCCACAGCGACGTGACTTGCGTGACATTGGCAAAGGCCCCGCGCCTTAACACAGTGATCTTGTTGGCTGAGAGACTCAGCGTGGTCACATTGGCTGGCAGTCCTTCAGGCACCTCGCGCAGCTCTTTGTAGGCACAGTCAGCAAACTGGTGAGCGTACTTGTCTACACAGGCACACGGCTCTGGGCACGCTCCAGCTACTCCTATCAGTGCCCAGGCCAACCAGAGGGCTCGAAGGGGTGCCATCACGGTTCCTGCAAATGGAAGCGGGGCAAAAAGGAGAAAATGACTTATCAAACTCCAGCTTCTCTTCCCTAACAAGCTGTGTCTCCGCAAACCCATCTAGCACAGACTCCACAGCTCCACGACCTCCTGTACATCCAGGAACTTCTCTTGGGCATGAGCAGAGCTCACCCTCCGGACCGGACCCTGACTTCCTTTTCCTGAGGGCATGGACCATGCTCTTGTCTTCCCTACCCTCATCCTGGAGCTAGCCCTCCATAGGCTCTGCTGCTTGCCGTCTGCAGTGAGCTCTGCACTGACCCCTCTGTGTGTTTCTAAGTCTTCATTTAACCCCGTGAAATGGATACACAGAAAGGATATTTTTGCCCATGACTGGCTGTTCTTTCAGGAACCCTTTGTCCCACACACAGCATTGTCACACACGCCCATACAGGCACACAACAATACAAACAGAAGCTCAGGCATCATCATCCAGCCACCAACTAGAGGACCTGATGCTCTATCAGAAGGTTCACAATGCATTTTATAGACACAAACACATAGACACCCGGACACCTACACGATGTACCCCAGAGACCTCATTGTTCTGTCAACTGAACCCAGCATTTGTACAGTATTTTCACTACCATGCAAAGTGCTGTTCTGTTTGTTGTGAGAACTGACCCACAGGGACACAGGCCCATACTTTCATGTGCATTCACACCTCCTCTGAAACCTGAGCAGGCAATACCCCAGAACTTGCTGCAGGCTGACTTGAGGCATGGGATCTGGGGAAGTCCCTGATGGCATGTATACCCTTTTCCGTCCTAGGAGATGTCAGCCTCCCCTGGGCTATAGCATCCCCATCCCTAGCCAGGGTGGTTGGTCCCCCTTAAGTCTGGGAAGGGAAACCCCCCACCATGTCTGAACCAGATGCATAGTGGGAACAGTCACCAAAGCTTCCCCCTTGGGTCTTTCAGACCCCAGGTGCTTCCAGGGAGAGAGGAGTCCCCTGTCCACAGGTCAAGGAAGCAGCCTCTCCTAGCAAATGAAGCTGGAGAAGGTTTAAAATTCTGTGCCTTTCTCTTCATAGCCCCAAGATGCCCCTGGGACCCCCAGAAAATCTCATCTCCAGTCTCACAAACACATTTACATAGGCTCCCCCCACCTTGGGACACCTGTCAGGTTTGGCAGAGCCCCTCCCACACTGTCTTTGGAATCCCGCATCTTAGTGCTCCTACGGGGGAGCCCCTCCCTTCCCAATCCTCCCAGAAGGTGATGCTAGGGTTCAGTACTCTAGGCTGGACCCACCCCCCACCTGTGTTAAGGTTGCAGGGGCGGTCCCCACTGCTTACCCGCTGCTGGCTGACTCCCAGTATGCAGCCTTCGGACTGCAAACCCTTCTCCAGACTCGGTATGGCAGAGCTGGGGTGACAGCCCAAGAGAGCTTCCGGCATCTGTTGCTGCAGCTTACGGACAAAACGAGGGAGGAGCCGAGAAAGGGACAGGTAAGTTTGAGGATTCCCCTGCCCCTGAAGTCCCACTTCAGTTTTTCCTTTCGTGTCTGTTGGCCCCACTTCTCTCTGGCTGCAGGTTGGAGAGAGTACTCGCGCGCCCCCCGGACTCGGCGGGAACGCGCATAGCCTCTCCCACCTCCTGCATCCTCTGCATTTGTTAAAGCCATAAAGACCCTCCCCGAGGCAGAGATACGTCGGTCACAAAGGGCACCGTATGCCCGCCGTCCTAAGCTTGGCCCTTCCCAGCCCTCCGCACCCCTTCCCCCTATTCCCCTACATTTACTGCGCCGTTGACATTGTCCCTGTCCCTCGTCTCACTGCCCCCAAAACACACATTCTCTCTCCCTCCCCCCACTCTCTCCACACAATCGACCTTCACGTTAGAATTGTCCATCATCATGTAATAATCGCGTCAACGTGTTGAGCTGTCGCTATGTTCACACATATTTTCGCAAGCACACCTTCACCCCGGACACTCACGGTTCTCCCTATTTCGCACATGCACACATTCACGCGCACTCACCCTTGCGCGCCCGTCCCGCCAGCGCCCGTGAGCTTTGCTGATAATTGAATGCGAGCCGTTTTTACGCCCCGCAACACGTGAGACAAACCATCTTTGAGGAATTTGGGGGAAGGAAACGCACCCGACTGTAGTGGGGGCGTGTCTTTGCCTTTAAACACTTTTTGCAAATGCAGGCAGTGGCGCAGAAAGACCTCCAGCGGGACCGACAGAGCTGCGCTCAGCCTGGCTGGCGCGGACCCTTCTCTCCCGCACCCCCCTGTTAGCCGCCTCCTCCCCGAAGCCACGTTCAACACGATGCATAATTGATAGTGTTAGCAGAGCGCCTCACCCTCCCTGCCGTTTTTGCCTGGATCTGGGCAGATTCAAGCCCTAGTCTCCCCCGCCCCCTGCCAGTTTACCCCGCCAGACGAGAACGCGCAGCGGTGCAGGGAGCATGGGGAAGAGACACCCACCTCCCCAACCCTCTGCCGCCACTATCCTATTAAGCCGGAACTCTTTACGTCTGGTCTTTTGTAGCAAAACCAGCGCTTGTAGCCCACCGCCCAGCGTGCTAGCCTGTGCTCACCGCCGGGTGGGGTGGGGCGCGCAGGTATCAGCCTGCTTTCTCTCTGGAGGCTTGCTTGAGCGCACCCAAGTGCCTCGCTCACAGGTATTGCCAGCTCCAGACAAATGTGGCACCGGGGTTGTAGCGGTCTGTGGCAGCAACAGGGATGGTTACAAAACGTCTGCTCCTCTTGAGCACTGGGGGCTGGGGACTTAAGACCCGAACGTCCCTCCACCCCCGGTATCTTCACAGTTTTTCAAGCAAACATACAGTCAACCCCCGCTCTCCACACGATATGCCCCAAAGCCGTCTCACACCCTCACACAACAGCTGGCCTCAGCAGACTCGCGGACTCGCTGTTCCCTACTCTATCTCTGGCGAAACCCCGACATTTCTTTTAGCGACAAGGAGGCGGAGGCGCAGGGATGTCGAGGCATTTGGCTAAAATTCGTTTCCATCCCGTGTTGCCTCCAGTAGTCTAGGAGACTGAACTGCTGGTCCCAACCCGAAAAGGGGTACAGGCCCCGAGAGACATGCAGAGTCCCAGTCCCCAGTCCTTTCTGTTGACACTGAGCTCTTGGGGCGCATTTGGTTCCCCAGCCTTCACCCAGGGTAGCGGTCTGTCTTGATGGGTCGATGGCGCGTGTTTGGGGCCTCCGCGGAGATCAATACCCCGATTTGAGTTAAGCATTTTAATGAGCTGGGGAGGAGGTGGGGGAGAGAGACAGGCAAAGAGCGCTGCATCTAAAGAGACCACCCGGCCTGGGTTCTGAGGCTTCTTTGTAAATTAAATATGAACAGACTGGTGCACGCACACTCTGAGTCCCCTCCCTCTCTCCTACTCCTGTGGTCGCCAGAGGCGGCCCAGCGAGCTAGAGCCAGTACACGTCGCTCAATCAAGTTCGGAACCCAGAACTTCATGACACCTGTCCAGGCGGGGGGTCCCCACAGGCGACCCAGGAGGAGGAGGAGGTCGCCCTTCGAGGGAAGGCATCTTGGAGAAAGGCTGAGGGTGAGACCACTGTGACCCGTCCCCACCCGGGACCCTACAATGGGTCAGCCAGGAATGGGTCCCTAAAGCAGGAGTAAGTCCCAGAGATCTGGGCCGGACTGAGCCCGAAAGTGACACGTGGCACGGCCGGCGGGTCTGGCAGATTTCTTTGTCTGCAGCGCAAGGTGGGCGTCCTGATTGCGTTGCCGGCGTCTTGGGAACCTTGGGGGAACGTTCCTGGGAGCATCATCCAGAGAAGAGGGATCCGAGGGGACTGGGGCCCAGCAGCGGGACTAAGGGTCTGGTGCCAGATGGTGGGTCCTGGGGAATTTTCGGGACGGAGGGAAGGGAGCAAGGAATGGAGGTAGAGAGGGAGGCACTGGGGTGGAGGTTCATGGCTAGTACACTGCCCACCACCACGCCAGCTTTCACCTCTATTCTGGTTCTTTTTGCTTTCGGTGGAGAAGCAAGCGGGCCAAGGGACAACTTAGACGGAGCTAGACATAGGAAGACAGACTATAGGGAGTAGGTGGGAACTCCACAGCTCGCTACCCAAAGGTCCCTGGATGCTGGGACCAACGCCTTCAGGGTCCCGGAAACCTCAGGGCCCATGGGCTTGGAAGAACCCCCGTTTCCTTGCTCTCTTGCCAGGGAGGCAGAAGTCGGGGCGTTCTGTGGGGAGACAGCACTTCGGGTGCAGCAGCTACCCGCGGCAAGGGTGCTAATTCCCGCAGCCCGGGAGGCTTCCGCCAACTCTCCAGCAAAAGCTTTTGTTCCCGGATCCTTTCTGGGCAGAAGACACCCCTTACCCCTGCCTTTTATCTGGAGAACCCAGTGCCTGTTCCGGCAGGGCTGGAACCCGAGTCGCCCCTGGTAAGAGTCCACTTGGGCCTGGGATGGGAGCCACAGCTCCGGGTTCAACCTCCGAGTTCAGCTAGAAGATCACGCGCATCTCGCTCTGCGCCGCTCTGCGCGCAGAAGCAGATCTAATGCTTGTAATGTTAATAACTATACAGTTACTGAAAGGCCAGGGAACCGAGAGCGAAGACACCACCCCCGCCGCCTCCTACGTCTTTGATAATTAAAGAAACAGGCACCTAATCAGGTGCGTGGAAGCAGGAACCGGGAGAAAGGAGGAATACAAAGTTCCAAGGCGAGGAAGCAGAGGGCTTCAGCTTCAGTGTCTGTCAAATCCGAGCTTGAGCTTTTTACCAGAATGGAGTCCTGACTCCAGACAGATTCAGGGGCGGAAACTTGGAGCCCAGGGCCCCCTTCTGCGAATTGACCTCCAATTTTAACCTGGAGGACAGGGGATTGTCGGAAGGGTGTTGAGCTGAAATCCACAGGATCCCAGGACTTGCTCCAGGGGCCGGTGCTCCCCGGGCCCAGTCCTGGTCCTCGCACGCCCCCTGCTGGACACCTTCTGAAGGGTACAGAGGTAGGGCAATGGCGGGCCGGGAAGTTGGGGGACTAGGCAACCAGAGCGCTCAACCAAAGCCCCGAGGCTTCCCTCGCTACCCACCCAGGCTACGCCCCAGGAATTTGCAACTTCTTCTACCCTCATTAACACAGGCACGGCAGTTTTGCACCCCATAGTATTTTCAGCGCCCAGGGCACAACAGGCGCCCGCTGAATTCTCCCAAAGCCACTAGTCCCTGGCACAAGCCAATCAATGAGCTTAATTTTGCTCACCTTCTCCACTGTCCTCCCTGTGGCGGGAGCACTTTTTCTTCCCGTCCTAACCCTTAGATTCATAACTTTTTGAAGGGCCCATAAAATGTAGGAGAGCTAACCAAAGAAAATCTATTGGCCATAAGAGGGAAAAAGAAAACTGCAAAATCAGAAGCAATTGATGTTTGATTAAACGTTTAAGACGGGTAATGTGCAAAGGATTCGGTGGCAACTGGGTTCAAAATCCTATATGCCCTGAGTTTTAATGTGACACATGGGTGATTTAATGGACTTGCCTGGGGATGCAGGAAGGAATTCTGAGAATAAGAAAGCCAGGGCCCAGATGGACATCAAACATCCTTAGTACAGCAGCCTGCTCTGGAGACCTTCCCCACAGCTGCCCTCCAGCCAGAAGCTCCCTAACACTCACTCATTGCCTCCCACTTTTCAGTTTCTAAAGCTGAAAACACACACACACACACACACACACGTTCCCCCAGCCACCCTTCTCCCCAAACTGATTTCCTTTCCTAATTTCCATTAGAAAGATCACTTCTCAGGGAAAATGGCCATTTCTACACCACCGTCGCCGCCCCCTACGCTTAGCTTCTTTTCATATACACTCTATGTAGTGGCTGGGACAGGCTAGCATCACATTCACTGTATACTAGCAGTGCAATCCTGACCAAGTTCCTTAACCTCTCTGTGCCTCAGGAAAATAGGGCATAAATAAGAGTACCTATGTTTGGGGGTTCTTGTGAGGATTAAATGAGTCAAAATATGCAAAGCACTTAGCACATGGCACTTAGTGCTCATTAAAGAAGCTATTTTTTTTTTTTCACCAATAGCTGAATAGAATTAGCTACTGTGATTGCTGTGCAGAGTTGGATACAGGTATGAAGAGATGTGCGGCCACACACAACACCTACATGCTTGTGAACTGCCTCCTCCACAGGGAGAGGACCTTGGCTCTGCCCTAGACATCTCTCGTCATCACCACCCATTTGACACATACCCTATCAGCATAAGCAGCCATCAAAATTATTGCTATTTTTTGTGAAGGTTTCTAGTCTCACATACATACACACTGATATTGATGATGCCCATGGCTGTCACCAGCAAGCCTGCTTGGAAAGAAAGACCTGCAACTGCAGACTTGGTGGAGGTTTTTAATTAAAACCAAATTCTGTTTAAGTATTTATTGGGCTCTGTGACTTTAATTATTTTCTAGGGAAAAACAAAAACGTCCACATTGGCCTATGGGAAGGCGGTTGATTTCAGAGGAAAGTAGCAACCTGTGGCAGTTTGCTGGAGGCAACTGGGAGGAATTTCCTGAATGGTTCAAATGAAGCTTGACATTATTAATAATCCAGGATCCAGCCTATGACCTTACTCCCAGTGCTTTCATGAAATTAGCTTAACATGCTGGCAAGGCCATTTATTGCCATCAAAATTAACGACAGCTCTTCCAGTGGCAGCTCATGTAATTACGTGAGTCTGTGCTTGTCTCACTGATGCTGGGGAACTCCTTCCTGGAAGAGGTGACATTCCTGCATGTGAGGGGCAACATGGTGAGCTGTTGCACCCCAGCCTGGGCAGGACTGGCTCACTCAGAGCAGGAGAGCCCCTGAGGTGGCCAGCTCCTCCATGGCTAGTCTTACTACAGTAAAGAGGTGGTGGGATGACACAGTGTAGGGGAGGTGGGGATGGCGCATGATGCGTCCATCTGCTAATAACAGAGTTCCCAGTCCCACGGGTAGAGGCTGGTAAGTGGACCATCTCACAAAGCAGGAGGCTTCTGGACAGGTTGATTCCATGGCTTAATGACAAGAGCAGTCCCAGATTCACTTTCTCTCTCTCACACACTTAACAAGACTCCAACCCAAGGATTGTATCATTGATGTCACAGCAGCAGGAATAACATACTTATTAACAAGCTAGTGGGATGGGGAGACTGGATTCTCTTTTCTGAAACCATAGTCCCTTATTGGGTCCTGTTGACACATATTGGCTTAGGACACCCCATCTTTGAACCAATCACTGGCCAAGGGATCGAAACTGACTGACTTACAGTCAGTAATCACTAGTCCTGAAATGAATAGCAAGGAGTCTACCTCAAGATTCCCTACAAGAGTTGGGAATATAGCTCAGTTGGTAGAGTGCTTGCCTCACAAGCACAAGGCCCTGGGTTCAAATCCCCAGCACCACCAAAATAATAATAATAATAATAATAAAGATTCCCTACAAGCAAGGCTTCCTTTAAGTAGCAGGATTGGGGGTTGCTTGTTCAGAGTAAACAAGATATTGTGGCGAAATGAGAATGGCCATGATTATAATGAACCAGATTATATCTGGGTTCTTATGTGGAGATGAGGCCAGTCTATGTCCACACTCTGAATCCAGGGTCAGGACTTAGGTTAAGATCAGGGTCAGGGCAGCATGTGTGGCCAGGTCCAGGGAACTCTCTTTGCTGGGCATAAAAACCAGGGGATCCTCTGCTTTCACAGAATTCTTGAAAGGATGAAAATCTGTTCTTAGAAATGCCTGTGCTGGGATCTAAAGCTATTTTGGGAGCAGCAGAAGCTTCATTCGTTAGTTGGAGATTTATGAACAGGATGTTTATGAACTCTAGAGACGCTCTCACGTGGCTTCACACCCAAAGCACAGCACCAGACCTACGACAAGAGAGGCCCTGAATTGTCAGGTGGGAAACAGGGGGAAGAATGTTACTTTGGTCTTAGGAAGAATATGGAGGTAGCATGAAGCAGTGCAGGCCACTCTGGGCTTGGCACTCATGGCCTGAAAACTCCCTCTAACTACAGGCCTGCAGTGTGATCTTGAGCCATTTCTCCTTCTCTCTCCTTCTAAGTTTCCATTCTTGCCATGCTAGAGAATGGACCAGATGTGCCCTGAGATCCTTCCAGTGCTGCCCTTTTTGAAGCCTTGGTTCTGGGGGTGCTGTGACTTAGGAGCAGCCTGTTTGCAGGTTGAGTTGCACTTCAAGGGATGGGTTGTCATTGGAGGGGCTTCCTCAAGAAGATGTCCTCTGTGAATCCTGGAACACTGCTTCCTTCCTCCCCATGCTCTTGACAGTGTCTGTTCTGCCTCCCATCACACTGCAGCCTGCCTCATCTCTTGAGGTCATCTCCACACTTGGGCCCCAGGAGCTAACCCCGCTCCCCACCAACTTGCTGTGCACTGCTTAATGGGCAAAGAGAGTCCTTCTGTTTCTGAGTAGTTCCCTAAGACCCTTCCCTCAGGAGGACTCAGGCAGTGGGGTACCATTCCTAGAGATTAAAATCTGATCACTGAATAGTTCAGTCACCTGAGGTAATGACTGAGCAAGGAAGACCAAGGTCACCACTCCTCTCTGCTCTGTCATAGTCATTGCTCCATTGTCTAAGGGATGGGAGAGGGATCACACGAAATGCATACTTAGAGATTCCTGCACCCAGCAGATGCCCTGTGGGCAGATCCTGGAGGTCTTCTTTTCCATCCCCAGCTTCAAAGTTCCTGGAGGACTGCTCCAGGCCTTCACATCCACTGTCCCCATCAAAATACCTCAGAGTGGGTGCATGGAGGGATGGAATAAAACTTAATTTCTTCTCAGGTATCTTTGGTCTCTGGCTGTTAATGAACTCTTTTTGTTGTTGTTGTTGTTGTTGTTGTTTTTGGTTTTGGAAATGGTCTCCCAGAAACAGAACTGAAGCAATCTTTTGTGTGAAAGTAGTCAATTAAGGAAATGACCTGGCAGAATCCAGCAAGGTATAATTCTATATAAGAGGCACGATTCAGTGTACGGGGCTCCAGAGCAGGAGACCAGGGGCTAGCAAGCTGAATTTATTCTTTTATTGACTTCCTGTGAGACGCTGGAAAAATCTCTCTTTCTTTTGGGCCTCAGTTTTCCCTCCTGTGCTGCTGGGCTAACCATTCCTCCTGCCTGCCTCATCTTGGGCTCAGGTTGATTACATTCTCACTCCTTAGACCAATCCAAACTGAGGAGGGTGGTTCAGTTCAGTGCCTCCCAGGCACAACCTCTAGGCATGGTTTTTGTTTTTGTTTTTGGTACCAGAGATTGAGCCCAGGGTGCTTACCCACTGAGCAACATCCCCAGTCTTTTTTTTTTTTTAACTTTTTATTTTGAGACAGGGTATTCCTGAGTTGCTTAGGGCCTTGCTAAATCGCTAAGGCTGGCTTTGAACTTGTGATCCTCCCTGAGTCGCTGGGATTACAGGCATGTAACACCACGCCCGGCTGGCATGAGACCCTTTGATGTCCTCTTTGAAGTGTCCCAAATAGTCTTTGCTGGCAAGTCAGTGGAAACAGGCTGGAAGGGCTGTGAACGCCTCCCCTTGCCTCAGCTTCATTTCCCTGCATTCTTATCTCCAGACCCAGCTGGAAACTTGATGTATTTATTTGCTCCTCCCAGGGCCTCCTCTAGCCAACCTGCAAGTCTGCCAGTACTGTGAGAAAGTGACCTTCATGCAGATGGCCGTCTGGTAACCAGGTGGGGATGCAGAGGAGGGGGCTGCTATAAATCCCTCTAGGCTGCAACCCAGAGGTGACCCTGTTGGGGCAGAGGATGCAGGAGGCTTGGAGGGGGTGGGGATAGAGGAACCAGGAGAAGTGACTGGGGATAGTCACCTAGATCCTAAATGGACTAGAATCAGAAGAGAGGAGAGTAAGAGAAGGAAGGGAGGGAAAGGCAGGGAAGGGAAATGGTGGAGACTGGGGAAACTAGGAAGGAGCAGAGGGGTGAGGGGGCAAAATAGGCAGTGCTCTCTGGAATGTTCTGGAAGTCAGTACAAGCCTTTGGTATGGTGTTGGATTCTAGTGGTTTTTATTGTGTTGTCAACTTGTTAAGTACTTTATATTTGTTATCCCATTTAATCCCCAATTTGCATATGAGATCTCAGAGGTTAAGTAATTTCTCCAGGGTCACACAGCAGAGGTGGTATTTGAACCCACGTCCCTCCAAAGCCAAATTCTATATTACATGCACCCTTCAGAGGGTGCCTCCAGGGCACAGACCTCACCTCTCCTCCACCCTCTTCTGATTTGTTGCAGAATGGTCCAGCCTGGGGTGAGCCCCAACTTTGAATTTCTGGCTGTAGAACTGTAGGGGAGTCAGTCCTCTGCCTTCTGTCTGCGTGATGAAGGCCGATTAAGACAATCAGACAAGCCACTCTAGATTCCACAACGTCTCCTATCACACTTGTCTGACTGGCTTACTTTTTGGAAAATTTCTGTGGTTAGCTTGCTAGCTTTTGTAGTCTACTTGGCTATCAAGTTTGGGATATTTATAATATTTATAAGCTGACTTAAGCATAATCCAGGCAACTGGTATTTTAGAGAATTCCTTTGGGCTGAGTTTAAGGAAGTTCCTAGAGCCAAGAATGAAGGAATTTCCTCCTCATTTGACACAAATATATTTTATAAGGGTGGCTAGAGAGTTCCAAACTTCCTGTTGTTGTATTTTGGTTTTCTTATTTATTCATTTCTTTTAGAATGGGAGGAGTCAGGGGAGATTCTTCACCAGACTCTCCACTCACAGCTGTTTTATTCAGGTCCAATGGAGTTGAACCTGGATTCAGAGACAAAAACAACTAGTGGTACTGTCTCCATCCTTCCCTCAGCCCAGGCTCAGCCTGGGCTTGTACCTTGGACCAGGACCCAGGTCATGCTAGGGAAGCATGTTCCCTGAGTCCCCTGCCTATATGCTATTTCATCTCCCTCAGAATGTCCTCACCCTGTCCCCACCCTCATGGAGGAGCTAGCACCCCCACAACCACTTATTTGCATTGTAACTGGAGATGGTGACTTCCCAGACATCACTCATCCTCAATGGGGACAGTATCACCCCCATAAAGGGAAGAAATTCATCCTGGGTGGGCAGCTAACAACCTCAGGTATTGTAACGGTTTCTAACCCTCCAAAGGACCACGCTTCATAAGTATGTTGTGCACAAAATAAAATGATCTCATTTTCATACATGATCCTTTTTTTTTTTCTTAAACCCAGGCTTCACGCATGCTAAGCAAGTGCTCTACCACTAAACTACACCCCCAGCCCTCAGTATACCTCCAGCATTAAAATTTCAATGAAATTAGGGGGAAAAAAATCTAAAAAGCCTCCTTATGTGGGCAATAATGGAAAAAAAAAAAAAAAAAAAGGCTGAGAAACACTTCCCTAAAGGAAAAAAAAAAAAAAAAAAAAAAAAAAAGAACTAGGGTAAGTTCAAACAGGAGGACCAGAAGGCTGACAGGGTAGCATTTGGGCACCTGTCTTTCTCCTCACCTGTGATTGGCAGACCAGAAGGGAATAGGAAGGAGAGACCAGGAAACCTGCCCCCACTCAGGGGCTGGCGGCTGGGTCCTCTGTAGCGTGTACTACAGATGGTACCAGTCTAGACACAGGCTCCCTGTAGGCAAACCCCAGCTATGCCACAGGCAAATGTACTGACCTTGAACAAGATATTCAGCTTGCTTCCCCTATGTTCATCAGCAGGATGAGGAGGATGTCAGCTGTAGGGTGGCTGGGGGGATTGAATGAGATTACTTGTGCTAAATGGTTTAATAGAGTCCGTAGTATTTTCCTATTGTCTAACTGTGAACTTTATTCACCTGGTTGTACCAGGGACCCTCACTCCTGGCCACGTTTGTCCCTCTGATCCCAATAGTTGCCTGGGCCCCACTGGGGTTCTTGAGCTGAGGCAGAGGCCCTGCCAATGCTTCTGGAATGGGTTCTAGGGAGGGAAGCAGAATGCACTCCGGAAGCCACCTTAGCAGTCCTCTGCAGAAGCTCCTGCCCACGTGTCTATGGTTCCATGGACTTCTCAGTTGCCAAAGTCACAAAGACCTGTAGTCTGAAGAGAGACTCTGAATCTGTTCCTAGCTCTATTTCTAACCTTAGTCACCCAAATCTGATCTAATCCCAAATCCTATCCCAGTGCCCCCAGATGGGCCCTTCAGCCCTCACCCAGGTTTCTTTTTTTTTTTTTTTTTGTTTCTTTTTTTCTTTTTTTTTGCGGTGCTGGGGATTGAACCCAGGGCCTTGTGCTTGTAAGGCAAGCACTCTACCAACTGAGCTATCTCCCCAGCCCCTCACCCAGGTTTCTAACCCACCCCATCCTTCCCCTGATCTAACTTGGCCCTGACCTTAACTCTAACTCTCTCCCATAACCCTCATCTTAATTCTACTGGTAACTCAGAATTTCCCAAACTTAGGTCATTCACTTCTACTGTCACAAGTGTTGCTGTCCTTGTGCCTACTTCTGAGCTTGTAGTTACTTAGTATTTGTCCTAAGTGGATCCTGAAAGAATCCCACATTAGCGTCTGAGCAACTATATCTCAGAAATCATGGTTTTGATAGGTTGGTTACAGTGTTTCAAAAAGATGTTAAAATATAAAATGTTTAACATTTTGACACTGCTTTCCATGCACCCACTACCTAGTTTTCTCCCATTGCCCTGTAAGTGTGCATGGTACTCTAGAAAGGCTGAGCTATTTCAGCTTAGCCTGAGGACGCCAGTGCATCCCACTCACGCCCCTGCCTGGCGGCAGCCTCCTACCAAACCAGTGGGCTGCAGCGCCCTCTGCTGGCAGAGTCTGTGAGCAGTCCTAGTTCTGCTCCTTTTCTGCTGGATAGGTCCACAGTACCCTACCCTCTCTGATTCCACGCTGACTAGCTATGGCGTTCCATAATTGTGTGGAGTGAAGCAAGGCGAGATGCACGTGGGAGTGTGGTGTGGAGACAGGCTGAGGCCAAAGGAGGAGCTAGGATCTAGGAGCTAGGGGTCTGCTGGGAGGAGTGGAGTGAAGGTCAGACTTTGAGGTGGACAGAGTGGTCAGGGCAGGGTGGGTAGGATGGGAGAACAGTGGGACCAGGGGCCAGGACAAAATCTAGGTGTAGTACAGGTGGAAGGATGAGCAAGGATGGGACTAGGATTTAAGCAGATTTTTAAGTGAACTTCACTGAATTGTGAGTGAGCTGTTAGTCCCCAGAGGAGGCCCTGGGGCAAAATGGGGCTGAGCTGCCACAGGTCTTCTCTGTCCCTGGTTTTCTCCCATTTGGTGTGTCAGGAACACAGAACCACCTACTGCCCTGATCCTCCAAGGTAGGCCCCCTGCTCTTCTTGGCTCCTTCAGACCCCAAGGCCCCACAGTTGTCTGCTCGTCCCAAACCTCATTTGTGTGTGTGTGTTACTAGGGATTGAAGCCAGGGATGCTTAACTACTGAGCTACATCCCCAACTCTTTTTGAGACAGGGTCTTGCTAAGTTGCTTAAGGCCTGGCTAATTTGCTGAGGCTGGTTTTGAACTCTTGATCCTCCTGCCTTAGCGTCCTGAATCACTGGGATTAAAGGTGGGTGCCATCTCACTGGGGAAGGAGATAATTCTTGAAATTGATGCCTCTTTCCTTCCACATGGCCCTTCCCTTTGGAAATGATCCTGAGGCAAACTTACCCTGGATTCCCTACTTGCAATGGGGGTTCACATTCTGTCAATCCCTGAAAGACCCCCCTCATGGCATGGCCGTGCTGGGCTAATGTCTGCTCATCCATGCCTGGGAGAGCCCCTTCTTCCCAAGGAAGAGGTATCTCAATGGCTCCTCTGGGATGGACTTAGCAGTTTGTGATTGGAGCAATTGGGCTTTCAAGATTCATATCTTTATTAAAGGTTGTGACAGAGTGTCCCTTTATTATAAAGCCTATCATCAGTCACATCTGAAGACAGCAGACATGGTGGGACTGGGCCTCAATAAGCACTGCTCAGCCCAGGACTAGGCTAAGGACAAAATATGAGAAGTGGCCCCAGCACTGCCTTGCCATTTGCCAAGAGGGTCAGAACGGCCAGGCGGGGGCCCCTGCTTCCCTTCTCCTTCATCCACTGGCCTGTTCAGAAAAAGCTTTAATGGGCTAATATTGCGATCTTATTTTAGATGCATTTTTCACTGTTAAGAGCCAGCATAATGGGAGCAAGTTCCTATGGAATGCCTTAGTGGGTCTTCAAGCCCACCCAGTGGGCACACAGACTCCACCAGTGTGAAAGTCCATCAGTCATGGAGACTAGAGGCCTGGGCTGTCTGGAAAGCATGCTAGGAGTCAAGAGCCACAGAGGAGGAATGGGACAGGGGGAGGCTAGGGAAGGCACAAGAGTTCTGCTAATCAGCGGGGATGGTCCTGACTTCCTGTTCTGCTGCTGACCTCTGGTGTGACCATGAGGTTGGCAGCCAAAGACTTAGGATGGAAGCTAGGGCTTCTTATCCACTGCCTCAGAGACCTCCTGTCCATGCCTAAAAACTCAGGATGGCAGAGCAGGATGGGAACTCTGAGGCCATGCAGGCCACTTGGCCCATTTCACAGATGGGGACACTGGAGCTCCAGAAGAGACCTCTTCTTAGTCACATTCAATGCACAGGGTCAGGGGCAGGGACAGGACTTTCTCAGCCATTCTACACTGTTTCCCCTTGGGGAGGTGTCTATCAGAGCAGTGGTTCTCAAACTTGAGCATGGACCAGGATCACCTGCTTAAACAGATTGCTGGGTCCACACCCAAAAATCCTGATTCTGGAAGCCTGAAATAGAGCCCATGGATCCACATTTCTAAGACGTTCTCAGGGGAGGCCAACGCCTCAGGTCAAGATGGGGACATCCCTTGGGACACTGCTGGGGGCAGCACAGGGAAAGTGAAGGACCATGTTGAGGAGGGGGTCTGGTGGTCTGAGGACCAAAGAGTGTAGTCACAATGGAAGGAAGGCATTTTCATGGCTGGGAGAAAGGAAGCACGTTTTGAAGGGTCAGACTGCAAGCAGGTGAGCAATGGCTTCTAGCTTTCTCTGTTGATCTGAGGCACCCTTGGGACAAAAATGCTCCTGAAAGGAAGTGAATGGAGAACTGATCTCTGGGCAGACAGAGGCTGGGAGAACCCAGATTCAGGAGGGGTTTAGTTTGAAAGGCACTTTGGTACCCACGGGGCTACTGTTGTTGCTGTCGGTCTCACCACAGATGGCTGTCTGTGGGAACTATCAGCAGTGGCTGGGGGTCAGGAAGGTGGGGTGGTTGGGGCAGTATGGGCCACTTAGAGAGCCCAGAAGTCATGGCTTCTTCACTGAGGACCTCCCTGGTTCTGGCTCCTGGAGAGAGAGGCCTGGGGACTGGGGTTCCTGGGGGTTGGGGCCTGGCGGTAGGGGCTGAGTGCTTTGCCGCCTCTGCAGGGTTTTTAGAGAGGAGAAATTTGGTCCCCGAGAAAGGGAACTGATTCTGGACCAAATGATAACTGAATACTAGGTACTAGGACCTGGGAATGCTGTGATGGGCGGGGCCTGGCTCAGGGACCCCCTCCCTCTCTGCCTACCAGAGACCCTATGCCAGTCATCCCCTCCTTTCAGCTCTGCTGGGGGGCCTTTTCTGCCAAGCTGCGGCCAGTGAGAGTGGTAGAGCTGCCTTCTGCCCGTGCCAAGGCCGGGCCCTCCAACAGACCTTCCAAGTAGGTGCTCAGAGCCTGCAGGTAGACAGCAGGCTGGGCAGGGGGTGATGAGGTGGTCTGCAGGCTCAGGTAGCGGCTGTACCTCTTCAAGCCCCGCTGAGGGTTACTGCGGTATGCGGTCAGCAGCTCCAGGAAGCTCACATTGTGCAGGGCCAGGAGGCGGGCTTCAGCCCGGGGCAGGACGGATGCCTGAACCAGAGGCTGCAGGGAGGCGAAGCATTGCAGGCTGTTGAAAGGGTAGACGTGCTGGGCCAGCTGTGGGCCCGGAGAGACCTCAAGGAGGCGGCACAGGTCACGCATGGCCAGCACAGCAGCCAGGGCACTGCGCTCACTCATGTTTCTCGCTAGGTAGGTCTTAGCCAGATTCTTGAGTTTGAAGCTCCTGGCCCCGGGCACACGCTCCCGGATGAGGGGCAGAGCAGCCAGGAAGCCCGAGATGGCCTCCTGGAATTCCCACAGCTTGTTAATGTCCTCCAGGGCCTGGAAGAAATTGGGAAGTCCGGGCCCCCATAGTTTATAGCAGGCCAAGATGGGGCGGCGCATAGAGCTGAGGAAACTGAGGAAGTGCTGCAGCCCCACCTCCAGGGAGACGGCCTTGGAGTAGATGCTGAAGGCCTCCGGCTGGATGAGCACACGGAACTTGCTCTCCCGGTTCACAGCTGCCAGCTGGCTAATCTTCTGGGCTGGGCAGGAGAGAAGGGCAGGGTGAGGCCCCAGGAGCACTGGAGGGCTGGTGCAGGGGGACCTCGTGGGGCTACCAACCCACCATCTAGAGATAACACGTTGGGGCCTGCTGGCAGGAACCAAACATCAGCCTCCAGATGCAGTTCTCACCTGGCTCTGATGGGACAGAGGTCAGAAGGGGAGGTAGGTTGCCTAGCTTGTTCACCTGGGGATCTAGCTCTTCCCCACTCCACCCACTGCAGTTTGCCAAATCCCCAGGACCGAGATCCCTCCTGTCTTCTATCAGCCTCCGTGACCCCAGACTGTTTCTTTCCAGCCCTCTACTCCACACTCCTGCCTCCAATCCCATCAGTCACTTAGCTGAGGCTCCCTAGGGCACAGAGAGCAGAATGCCCAGTGCATTCCACTGGGACCATGGACCAGAGCCTCCTGCTGTCTGCAAATGACTTTCCTGCTCCATGAAAATACCTGCTGCTTCTCTGGCCCCAATGTCAAGTTCATGTTGCAGGGCAGGGCCCAGGGCTTCTGGTTTCAGGAGGGGCATTACAGAACCAGGGAAAGCATGACAGGGAGGGAGAACAAGGGGCTTCTGGGAGAAGGGTTCAAATGATCTGTGAGCTTGACTCTGTTGGCCTGTGCATCCACCTGTGGGATGGGCCTGGTACTCAGAAATGTGCAGCCACAGCCAAGGTCTCACAGGATTACTGATCTCAGCAATGAGACACACTGTTTACGAGTGTGTCCCCAGCTCTCTAAGAGAAGGTCTGGTCAGAGGTGAACTCATGGAGGAACTTGCCTCCTTCCCAAGTGCAAGACTGCTCCAGGCAGTGACTTGTTCAGACCTCCAAGTCATGCATGCATCTGGGAGCACAGGTGAGCCCAAGAGCTCTGTCCCCTGTGGCTGCCATCATAGGCTGAGCTCAGGGCTGGCCTGGGCCTCACTGAGAGCTCTGTGTACACTTCTTTTTGGGGACTCAGAGGCTAAGCTAGAAAGGGGTGGGGGTGGCTTCAGAAGAACCCACTTTCATTGTCAATCTTGAGGTCAAAGAAAACCAGGGGCCTGTCTTCTGCTCGGGGGTCGGCGAGGCTCTCATCCAGGACCCTGAGGGAGCTGGGGCCCTCCAGCTGGAGGTCACTGGACTCGCTGCTGCTGTCATCCAGCTCTCGGGAGGACTGCAACACAGAAAAACCAACAGGTCAGGGGTTCAGAGGCCTGAAGGATGGAAATGGCAAGGTGAGCATGTGCCCAGGAGCAAGTGTGTGTGTGTGTGTGTGTGTGTGTAAGAACAGGCAAGAACTGGGTGTGTCGCATGTGAGGGCCATGAGTGTGAACTAGGGCACCTGCCTTAGGAAAAGACTATGTGTGGGGGGTGAGCTCATGCAGGCAATCAAGCATGCAAGCTGTGGATGTATGGAAATGAATTCAAGTGCCAAGCATCAGTGTGAATCTGTGGACCTGTGTGGACACAAGCAAATGTGAGAAAATTCGAGTGTGTGTGGGCAAGTTGTGCTGTTTGTGGAGACTCAGGGAAAGGGTGACTTGCCGTGGTGCGCAAAGCCTGAGATAGCTGCTAATTTCATCTTCCTGCACAGACTCAGAAGAAACATCATAAACTTGGGACAGGAAGAAGGAGCCTCATATGGAACCCCAGGAGATTTTGGGAAAGAGGCCAGAAGTCTGGTTTTCCTTGTCCCCAAAGCCAGCTGTAGGGCCCAGTGTCCTATGCAAGGAAAGAGAACTAAGTGCTCAGCCTCCTGAATACCACATCTATGTGGACACACAGGTTCCAGGCAGTGAGAGGGCAGTGGAAGGAGGTCAGAGTCTTGGAGCTTGTAGACTGCTTATCTTTTAGCATCTAAGCCCCAGCTGCACAGAGGAGCCTGGGTGTCCCCTGGCTTGGCACTTGAGATTCTGTTCTCCAGCACCAATGTTAGTCCTGGCTGGAACACTGTCTGAAAGGCCCCAGGGTGGGGATCCTTAGGAGACAGAAAGGGCTCCAGAGATTTTTCTAAGGAGCTGGGGCTACAGAGGGGGTGAAGCCTCTGGTGATAATAAAAAGTTAATTGCTTGTCATGTGCACAACTGCCAAACCCAGATGTCTCATCTTTGGTGAATGTCCTGTGAATGCCACCAAGAGGAAGAGACCAAGAGGAAGTGGCATGGCCAGTGTCTCAGCATCAGCTGAGGGCACTCCTGGAACAGAGCCCCCAAAAGTCCTCAGGTCTGACCTCTTACGTACTATCTCTGGCTTGTCAATGGAGTTGGTGTCACTTGGGGCGTAAGCTCTATTTACTTTGGGTTCTGGCTAACACCCCTGGCCTGGGAGTCAACTAGCACATTCCGGGGGCCCCCTTCACTGTCCAGGTGAAACATTTGTTTTCCACAAAACTTCAGCCAAGAGAAAAGTCCTTATTGCCCACAAGCAAGTTAAAATGGGGTGGATTTTCCTCGGAGTGGCTGCTTTTTACTCCACTTGCATTTTGTGGCCTCACACCAGGATCTCCAACTTCTTTCCAGTCACTGACAGAAATACATCACTATGGATCCATCTAGAGCTGGGTTTGCCTCTTTACAGCTAAGGATCTGAGGAAAACTGGCCAAATGCCTTGCATCTCTGCTTCCTTGCTTGGCCACGTGGTCAAAAGTTGATTTGACATCCTGCTGAGTGACCTTACACTGCTTCCTCCATTTGTGGGGACCCTTCTTTGAGGAGTCCTCCTGGTTGCTAGCTGGGAGACCTTAGACTCTGCCTTCTTGTTTTTCTTGGAGAAATCAAGTTGTTTTCCATCTCCAGGGCCCTGAGGGGTGGTGCTGTCCTGTTTGGGCTGGTGGAAGGATCTGGGCTGCTCTCACCAGGTCCTCCCCAGGACTCAGCTCCCTCTTGCCACTGGCTGAAGAGCTCTTTCCTTGGCTGCGCCTGTTCTGCCACCCACTGATGTGGCATAAGGGGTTTTCTCTTCTCCATTCTTTCTTTTGCTCCAAACATAGCTGCAAATGCCCCTTGGTGGCCCCGAGCACTTCCATCTGGTTCATTCCTTCCAGCAATGTCCCTTCAGGTCTCAGAGTCAGGCTCCTTGCCTTCAGATCTGTCTTACAAGAGCAGGGTTCCCAGAGTGTAGAGTCACACAGCAGAACCTTTGGACCCCTCCCCCATCTTCACAGCAGGTCATTTATGGATGCCATCAGAATCTCACTTACACCCTCCCATTGTTGTAGACATGGAACTGTGCTTTGTCCTGAATGAACTGAAGCCACCTTCTCTAAGGGAGCACTCACTGAGGGGCTTCCTCACTAATAGGACACTCCCTTCCCTGAGCTTGTCATTGGAGGAAAGGCAGGATATTTCAGCCCTGACACTTGCTCCTCCACTGTTCCTCTTTAGGGATTGCCATAGAGAATGGCCAACCCATGGGGCTGATCACACAGGAATGCCTTGTATTTAATCCATCCAGCTATAAATTTGCAATCTCCCCTCCTCCCCTTCATTCCCAGCAACACAGCTGGGATGTGCTAGAATATTTAAACAAGGCTTTTCTAAAATCTCTGGTCCACCAGAAGGGCAATTGGTATATAGAAAGTCTGGCATCAGACATCTTTCCCTCCCTGCTCACTAAGGGAGAATCTCCTGTCCCACCTAGCAGGTCCCACAAATCACAAAGCTGGGTGTGAGGGGCGGGGGTGCACAGAGCCGAAAAGTCTTTGGAAAAAGTTTGCTTGGAAGGAAAGGGAAGAAGGCAGTGGGGCAGAGAAAAGAGATGCCTGTCCATGGGTGAGGAACAGAAAAGGAAAAGGGATGAACTCTGGAGTGGGAGAAAGGGGAAGAGGACTTTAAGAAATGCTGGCAAGGGTTATAAGCTGGATTCCCTTTACTATTCTCTGAAAGAAAAATAAATACTGAAAGGTGTTTCTTTATTATACTGGTTAGTGAACTGTTTCTCTGAAAGCCAAACTCTGTTTCAGATAGAGCCACATGGGATCCGGGACTTTTCAGGATATAAAAACAACTAGGATACACCTGCAATCTAGCTTTCCAGCTGTGTCTTCCTCACTCTTGCTCATCACAGATCTCGAGCTGCGGCAGGTCAGCTATGATCCAATTCAACACAGCAGGTCTGACCGCTATACCAAGGGTGCTCATTGGAAGTGCTGGGTTGACATTGGAGTTAGCTTCCAAAAGTCAAGGTTTATCCAGGAAGATGCCTAATGTATCATATCCAGTATGAAAGCATCACACCTCCATTCAGGACTTATACACAGACAAATGAGAGTATTCTTCTGACACGTGTGCAATTGAATCCCCCATTCAGTGGCCCTTGACTTTGACTTGGCATTATTTGCATTGAAAAACTCTGGAAGCCCATGCTGTACCCCAGACTAATGGAATTAGAACATCTGGAGGTGGGGATCCAGCAATCTATAGTTGCTAAAACTTCCAGGCTTGAGAATCACTGTCCTAACTTCAGATTCAGTTCATGTTTAGTCATCAGCCAAATATGAGCCAAACTCTTTGATAGTCATCATCCAGCCTCCTAACGGGATCTAGTGTCTGACATTAATGCTCAGCAACAGTCCCTGAGCTCCCGACTTTCTAAGCACCCAAGCTTCAGCTATAGCTGGGATCATTTTGGCAGCATTTCTGGTTTTTGCAGACACAAACCCCGGCTCTTACAGTCTTGAAGGCTCTGGAGACACAGCACATGTGCCAGTGAGTGTGGATCATCCCATTGGCTAGCCTGTGGCCTCTGCAGCCCTTCCACCTGCTGCTCCGGCTCCTCTGCAGGCAGCGCTGCCCCTCAGCAAATGTGGCTCTCACCTTCTCAGCCAAGCACCCAGGTCTCTTTCTGCTATGCACACTCACCAGCACCACGGCCTTCCCCTGGACCAGCAGCTCCCCACAGGCCTCCCTGTGGTCACACTGCCATGGCTAACACAGGCCACACCTCTGCCAGGTCCCTCCTGTTTCCACTGGTTCTGCTGCTGCCGCTGAGGCACTGGAGCCAGTCATCCGTCACGAACGTGAATCAAAGTATCTATCTTGTGTTGCTTTGGATCCTAAGACAGGGCCCCTGATAGAGGCCTTGCTGACCCACCTCTTCAGTGTTTAAATAGTCCTCATCCCACAGCAGGCCTGGGACTTGCCCTCCACCCCATGACCACAGCCCTACTCCCTCCTCCAGCAGGGGAGAGCTATTTTGGCATACTCCTCTTTGCTCAAAGTCTCTCACCCAAGTCCCAGAAGGGCAGAGTCCAGCAACAGACACAGCCGAAGTCCATGCAGAGTCCCCTCTTCATCCCAGGGACACTTGGAAAATGTGCAGCTTCAGCAGGCTGGTATTCTACAACTTTCACTCACTGTAAAGCTGGATAAAGGCTGCAGATGGGGAGGACACGGGAGGGGGCCACCTAGAGCACCCTAACACCTCCCTCTAAGCTGGGGAGTGGGAATTTGCATTGGAGATATTGCAGGTACCCTAGGGACACCAGGGCTCTGGAAGGGATTGTGAAAATGAGTGAGAAATGCAGGAAGGGGACCTAATATTCGGTGTAAATACTACATATTTTTAAAAGTTTGGGGCTCCTGTAGTGATCAATTTTTTTTTACATGCTCTTCTAAAGAATATACATGCAAAAGCAGTGGGCGTCTGGCTCTCTCCCACACCTCAGGTCCAGCTCTAAAGCAAGCAGGCCTCTGGCTTTTCACTTCTTCATAACCCAGAATATGCTTATCCCTCCAACCTGATTAACCCTACATCCCTACTGACTCCTTGTGGATAGCTGGGGGTTGGATGGATCCCCTTCTCCCCTCTCTGCCCCCACGTATTACTGGTTTCAGTTCCTCAGCTCAACTCTTCAGAATACGAGGTGAGACTACTGGCATCCCCATCCTCTACTCCACCTTTCCTTCCTAGGCTTCTACTTCCACCTGAGGTCAGTGGTCACTTTAACCTTACCAAGATCAAAGGATGGAAAAAAGCTCGCAGGTATCAAGAATATGGCCCGGGGAAAGACATGGGCCGTTAGCTGGATGTGAGGAATCCTAAAAAAGGAGGGGTCCTGGGTGAAAACAACGCCTTGGCTCTGGACAGCTGGCAGGGCAATCCTTGGAGAGGACAGGAGAGGGGATGAATCTGGGGTACCTATACTGCATCCCAGTGGAGCTTTCAGAGGCCACTGGACATGCTAATGCAGCAGCAGGAGTGAGCGTGGGCATCAGATACCCCTGGGCAGTAACTGGAATCAGGGTGCAGCTGAGATCATCATGAGAATGTGAGGACTAAATAAAGAGGGTCTCAAACCAAAGCTGGAAGAATGCCAACATTACAAGAACAGAGACCCGAGAATGGAGTGCCCACAGCAGCAGGTGCAAGCAGCCCACACTGGTCAAGGACACCCAGGACTGAAGGGACCGCTGCACTCAGAGGCAGGGGATTTCCTTGGGTCAGTGGGTAGGGTTCATCGGCATGGCAGGGAGGTGCAGGGAAGTGGGGTGAGGAAGGAGCGGCATAAAACCTCAAGGGGAAGGGTTGGTGGAGATGGACAAGACATCTCCCAGGGTGTGAAGTTCAGAAGGAAGTGAAAGCGTTAGAAGATGCAGGGGAGGTGATGAGGATGAGGAGATGGAGTAAGGCTCCAGGGAGCTGGGCCAGGACACAAGGTGAATCCTAGAGGCAGGTCAACATCCCCTCCACCCTAACAAAAGGGACAGGTGAAGCGATATGACAGGGTCAGGTAAACCTGTAATTAGGTAGCAAGATGTCCACCATTCCTAGGCCATCAGAGAGCTCCCTTCTTCTCTCCAGAGCAGGAGATAGTCACCAGCTGAAAGTGAGGGTCAGGATGAAGACCAGAGAAGTGGTGGTAGGGAGCTGTGGTGGAGAGCAGGAGGGTGTGACATTGAGGGGCACCAAGGGGCCCTCAGAGGCCTCAGAGGCTGGACACCGTCCTCTGCAAGTTTTCCTCTCGGTGTGGCTTTTCTCCAACAAATCTCGCCTTCAGGGGGCAGCAGAGAGGCAGCAAGCTCCTGCACCCTGCCAGGGCTCTTTCTGCTGGGCAGGCCTAACCGGAGGTCCTGTGAACTGGGAGCTGAGATCCTGATAAAGAATGACTGAAAAAGGGACAGTGCTGGCAGATAGGACCAAGGGCTCAAGGAACCCAGGACTGCACTCTGAGTGAACCAGGTTAGAGAATGGTAGTTCCTTGGCAGTGGAAGGTGCAGGGTATGGCCACAGGTGTGTTGGCAGAAGTGGAGTGAGATGAAGACCCTTGAGAGGTCAGGGTGAGGGATGCTGAAGACAGTAAGAAGGCAGGACCTGAGCGGGAGAAGAAATCTAGGCGGCAGATGCTCACATCTTCCCTCGTGGAGGGTGGGGGGTGGACATCTGAGGCAGGGAGAGTGGGGTACACCCCAAGAATTGTACCTCGAAGGCACAGGGGGTCCTACCACATGGTGGGGCTGGGACAGTCCAGGGGGTGCAAAGGGCCTTGCCCCACCTCCCACCTCTGATGCTGAGAAGTGTGGGAGGAAGAGGGATGTGGTATCCCTGGAGTTCTGAGAACCAAGTTTTCTGCAGGAAGGAGACAAAACCACCTGCAGGGAAGAGCTCAATCCGCCAGGGAATCTGATGGTCATGGAATAAGGGTTCGCAAGGGTGATCATTTAGCAAGAATTTATTAAGCAGCCACATCTGCCAGGTCTTGGAATGGACACAGTCCCTGCACACAGGGCTCAGATCCTGGCAGAGGCTCAGGGGACAGGCTTGGGTGGGGGATGGGGGTGGGGCTTGGGACACAGGAGGGTACAAAGGGCAAGAGAAGCTCCCCCTTGGGCAAAGAGGCCTGTGAGGAAGGGCAGGCCGAATCTCAGCAATGCCTTCAGTTTCCCTTCAGTCAGGGGGCCTCATCTCCCTACCCAGAGGTCCATTCATTCCTTGGTCCCTTCCTTGATTGGGAGTTAACCCATGCCTGCTTTGCAGGCTTTTAGGTATGTGGGGTGACAGAGGCAGGGAGGGGGTTCTGGCTGCAAAGCTGGGATGGGGTGGTGAGCAGTTGCAGAAGGAGGCACTCAAGGCTCTCAGAGGCCTGTCTTAGGAGGATCCAGGCCTGGGTTGGTGGGGGACCTCTTGTGAGGGTGGGATGTTGGGAATGCAATTGGAGAAACTCCCAGTGGGACTTTCCCTGGGAGCTCTGTCAGAATTCCTGGGGGGAACTCTTGTCCCAAGAGTCTGGGGTGCCTGGCCTCCCCGTGTGCCCCTCATGGAATCCATGTAGGAGCGAGGGAGGGCAAAAATATTGTTGAGCCACTGAGCTAAATGGCGTGAGCCCCTGAAGGAGCGGCAGCGGGATCGCAGGGCCCTGCACACCTGGCGGGGTGGGCTGATGGCCCTCTGCAGACGGGGAGGACACTCCTGGGCATTGGCAGGATGGCCAGGAGGCCCTGCTGTGGTGGAGGTGGTAGCCTGGGCTATGGGGGAAGAGCAAGTCCACATGGGGGCATGATATAGTCGGGGGGGCAAGCGGAGGAAGCGGTGAAGGCGGGTGGCTCTCTGTGCCCTGCACGGGTGGACGCTGATCCCACGGTGGATGGCAGCATGCTCCTGGTGATCGGCAGGCTGGCTGGGAGACTCAGCATCGGGGACGGCTGCAGACTGGTGGGGAGGCCAGGCTGGGGGGCGGCCTGTGCCGTGGGGCTGCTGGGAGGCCGGATGGGGGTGGGTGGCTCCTGGCGCTCTCAGCAGGGAGTGGGCTGGTGAGGAGGGTGGCTCAGCGGTCTCCGGTGGCTCCATGCACTTTCCAACACAGAACCTCAGACTGAGAGCCGGAAGGGACCTCAGGGCCACCCAGTCCAACCTTCCACTCGATTCAGATCTCCCTTTCCCTGGAAAGGTGACAGCCCAGCCTCTAACATACCTCTAGGGACAGGCCTCTACCTGTGAGGCCACTGGTTTCGTTGCAGGATGGCTTTAAAGAAGTTCTTTCTTACATGGAGTCAAACTTGCTTGTCTGGCCCCAGCACAGTGCTGCCCGGGGGGCCTCACGCCCCTTCCCTCCCTCCGTTGGCCCTCACTGACTGCAATTAACCAGAGAAGGGGTTCTCATCCAGTACTCCTCACAGAGGACTTAGAGGCCAGAAAATATGTAAGGAAGCTCCAGACAAAAGCCTTGGACATTCCAGAGAGGAACCAGGGCTCTAGAAGGAAGCACTCTAGCAAGCCTTTCAAGAGTACATATGCCAACTGAAGGCTCCTGCCCTGGTGTGGTGAGAGGCATACAGCTGGATTGAAGACTGTCGTTGGGGCAATTTAGGCCTTACTGCCTTGCTGGAAAATTCCCTAGGCGCAAGGCAAGTCTGAGAGTCACCTGCTGTGGCTGTGGCCCCTGGGACCTGGAATAAGGGGTGGCTGGAGTCCAGGGCCAAACTTCTGGGCCACTCACCGAGTTCTCAGCATCTGAGTCTTCTGAGCTGCTGATCACAACGATGCGCTCCTCTGAAACAATGAGGGGAGGTAACATTAGGTCCTGTCTGGGATGCATGCTGGCTAGGGTAGGGGGTGATGATCACTAGGGTGGGTGGGGGTCCTTGCAGGCCAGTGGGCTGCGGGGTGATGGAAGCATTGTGGGGTGATGTAGACATTCACCATGTGCCTCATCTGTGAATATTTAATGAGCTACTGGCCCTGAATTCAGAATTTGTTCTCTGTACAGGAAGCCTGACAACCACCACCTGGTTTAGAACCTTTTGTGATTTTTCTTTTGCCCCAGAGACAGGGTCTTGCTGTTGACCAGGCTGGCCCTGAACTCTAGTGGCTCCATGTACTTTCTAACACAGAACCTCAGAATGAGGGCCAGAAGGGACCTCGGAGCCAGTGGGCTGCGGGGGTGATGGTTTGTTCCACTCTCAGCCCTGTGAGCTCAGATGTCTAGAGTTAAAAGTTCTTCATCTAGTTAATCGAAACCCTTTTATAACCAACAGCATTTGTGAGTAAGGAATAGCAGTCAGGGCTCAGTCTGGGAACTACAATGAAGAACAAAGCTGAACTCTGGGTCAGGCAGATCCAGGAAAAAAAAAATCTCTTATTCCAGGATCCTTAGTGTTGACCTCAATTCCTGCCCAAGGACTCACACTGTCTGTCTGGTGGAGTCCATAACAGATATCTCATGAAGACAAATGAAATACTTAGGTAGAAAAATTGGGGGAAGTGATGGATATGAACTTTACCCAGGTCCTCTTTGGGACTGTGCTAGTCACTCACCAACATTTCTTGGGGATACCCACCCTGTGCACAGGAACAGGCACTGGAAGAATGTTCTGGGCAAAGGATTCATAGGACTATGCATGCTAGCCCCTCAGGCTTCCAGCTCTGCATCACAGCAAAGAACATGATAAACTGTATAGACCCTCATCCCTGGGAAAATCATATACTGTCCCTGACCTATTCAGTGGCAGCTCAAAGAACAACACACAAGGGAATCTTGTTGATTTGGGGATCCAAGGTAGGGTCAGAATGCCGAAGGGGCCCACCCAGACCCTGAAGGACAGCACGCAGGCCTCAGCTGCTGCTGCCCTAACCCACCTCCCTACCTGCCTCCCCAGTGTCGCCAGTCACGTGGTTGTTGTTGGGCAGGAGGACCTCTTTTCCTATGATGGGGCTCTCAGGGCTGGGGGGCCCATCCAGGTGGGGAGGTGAGACTGCCTTGGAGGTACTGGGTCTGGGCTGCTCCGGGGAGCTTGGGGCCAATCTTGCCTCATTCTCCTCCTCAGACTCCAACTTAATGACCTTCCTGGAGCACTGGGTGTGGCAGGACTTCCTCTTCTGGGGGGTGGTTGTGTTGGAGACCTCCTGTGCAGGGGGAGTCACAGGCTGGGTTAGGTGACTCTAGGGTTAGAAGCAGAGATCCCATCTGGTTGCTGGAGTCCAACGGTTGTGTTTTTCCTCCCGATGTTCCCTCTGCCATTCAAGATGCCCCTCTTCAGACAGGAAGCCCTCCCACACTGCCAAGCACGCTGCTCCTAGCTGCTCACCACCAACCTCTACTGGTCTTTGACAGCCCTGGGTGTCCCAGCACCCCAGCTGGGCTGGGAGTGGCTCATGCTGAGAGGGGAGCTTCCCGATGGTGCATCCAAGAGCAAGGGAGGGCACAGAGTAGGTGTCAAGCAAACACTTCCTCCTGAAGAGATTCTGAAGGCTGGGATTTCACCCTGGCTTCAGTTCACTGTCTTGGTAGAATGTGGGCCTTCTGAGAGAGGCCGGGGCTGGGTAGAGGCTTACCTCTCTGTAGGAGGAGCCTTTGATGGAGAAGGCATACAGTGGCACAGGGTGTGCTCCGGGCACCGACTGTACCACAGCCACAGATTGTGCCTCAGCCAAGGCCTGGGCCTGTACCCTCTCTGCCTCGTCCGGCTGTGAAGTCAGGAAACAAGAAAATCAGAAATGATTAAGCAGCAGGTCCCAGGCCAGTGACCCCAGGCCTGTAGCCAGCCTCAGTTAGACTCTCTGCTCTCAAGCTCTGAGCCCACTGGGGACAAGGAGTTCTCCCCTTCCATGACTTCACCTTCTCCCGACCTTGGTTTGCTGGTGTCCAGGCACCAATTCAATTCCTGGGTATCCTAACCAGACTGAAAGATACCTCAGGGACTATACTGCCCAACTCTTCCTCAAGACATGGCCACAAGCCAGCCCGGCTTCCACATATCCAGGGATTTGCTGCCAAGACTGCAAATTTCTAGCAGTGAGAAATCCTCCCACTGAGCAGAACCTGGCCTCTTATGAACGTGACTCTGCTCCCTGGACCTTTCTTCTACCTGGTTGGCTACTACACAAGTTGGACAAATTACTTAAAACTAACTGAGCTTCAGTTCCTTCTGTAAAATGGGAATAATAACACTTACCTCAAATGGTGGTGTGGAAGAAATGTATTAAATTCAAGCAAAATGTTTAGAAGAGCACCTGGCACTTAAAAAGTACCATTAATAATAGTGATGATGATGATAATGATGATGATTAATACTGTTTTTATTACTACTCCATGCCAGGCTCAGGGCCAAGTGCTTTGTGTACCTATCTCAAGATAAAGTAGGAGTCATTGCTCAAACTATCTCTAAATATTTCATGACACTCCATTTTTGGGTAGTATTTTTATATAGACCATATCTGTAAGCATTACTACTTCAATAATAATTGTTATAATTATCACATAATTTTATGCCTTTTGAAGAAACTAAGCAAAGAAAAAAAATAAAAGCAGATATTTAGAGAAAAAAAGTGAAACAAAGAATTGACATAAAGACCCAGTGATCCTACTCCAAAGTATATGCCTAAAAGAACTGAAAACATGTTCAAACACACACCTGAACACAGAGCTGGAGGTGTGGCTCGGTGGTGAGAATGCTTGCCAAGTATGTTGGAGGTCCTGGGCTCCATCCTACCACTGGTCCGGCTCTATCCTTCCCTGTCTGGCTCTGCAAACTGCTGGTATGTAAGAGGCCCTTTTCCCACTTAGGCCACGAACTAATTGGGCCTGCTTCCCTCCCTTCCTGACACCCCACCCACCACTAATGTTAAGAAAGAAGGGGTTACACAGAGGGACTCAGTAAGAAAAAAAAAATGTCAACTGCTTTATGGTTGTCTCAGAGTTTTAAAATAACAAATGGACTTTTTTCCATGAAAGCATTATAACATCACTATGAAATAAGCCTGGAAGAAATAGAGGAGGGAAGATAATGGAGCCACGGCTCCCCTCATATACTCCTAGCTAAGCCTGTGGGTGTGCTTTCTCTTCCTCTCTTCTAGGCACAGTTGCAAAGAGGCAAACAAACCAGCGGCTTCAAGAGGGATGAATGTTAGAGCCAGGAGGCCAATTCCTATCTCCTAAGGCAACAAAATGGGCTGCCTCTCTCCTGGCAGGGGAGATGGAGCCACACTTCCCTGGGGCAGCCTGCCTGTGCCTGTGTCACCTGACCTTTGCACGTGCACACACACACACACACACACACACATACACACACACACACACACACACACACACACACACACTGTTAAACACTTCTTTCCCTCAACTCCACTCCCAGTCCCAAGTAATGACCAAAGTAACAAGCAAGAGGCTTTGCCAAAAGAACACTGCATACATGCTCCAAGTTCAAGTTCAAGCTGTCATAGCTGAAGGTGAGGCTTCTTCTTTTCTGGCTTTATTGAGACAAAGATGGGACAAAATGCCTAGACCTGTACACAAGACTGTACGGGCTCACTTACTGTTCAAGAGCCAGTGACTGGCACCTGGAAGACAGCTGAGACTGTGGGTCCAGGGCACTTTCCCATTATTATTTCATATTGTTTCTTTGTAGACATTAGCCATGTTAGCACTGTTTGTGATAGTAAAACTACCTACAACAGGGAACTGGCTACACAAAGCACACTCCATCCATTTAAAAGACCACAAAAAGGTGGCAGGAAGATACCAGGAAGTTTCCTAATACTGACTTCCTGGCAAAAAGGTGCCAGGAGCTGGGCACGGTGGCACACACCTGTAATCCCAGCACCTGGGGAGGCTGAGGCAGGAGGATCACTAGTTCAAAGCCAGCCTCAGCAACTTAGGAAGGCCCTAAGCAACTTAATGAGACCCTGTCTCTAAATAAAATATTAAAAAGGGTTGGGTGTATGACTCAGTGGTTAAGTGCTCCTGGGCTCAATTCCAGTATATATAAAAAAAAAAAAAAAAAATGCCACTAAAATATTGGAGGAAGCTTCCCAGTACTGACAGGGTAAGAATTTTGGAATATATCATTGAGCAAAAAAGTCCAGAGTACAATACCATATATATGTGGTGTTATGCTATCTTTGTACAAAAATGAAGTAGAAAAAGCAAGTATCTATAATCATATTTTCTTATAATTGCATGAAGAAATTATATAAAGGATATATAAGAAATGAAAAAAGATAAGTATCTGGGCAAAAGAATTGGACAAATGGCAGATGAGAGAGGAGCGAGACATGCTACTTGTCACTTTCTATGTTTTAATTTCTGACAGTGTGATTATATGACCTATTGAAAAGTAAATTAAATTGCCTTCTTTTTATTTTTGAAACTATGTATACAGGGATGTAATACCCAAGGCAATTTTAAGAGTTGGCTTTTAATCCTGTCCCTAGCTTGCTGTGTGTGGCTTTGGGTAAGTCACAGACCCTCTCTGGGTTCAGCTTCATCCTAAGTAAGAGGGGCTTAGACTCCATACTCTCTTTTAGCTCTAAACCTCTCAGACTTTAAGTGCTACCTCCTTCAGGAAGCCTCCCCCATCTGCCTCAACCCACAGCAATCTCTCTGTCTATGGATCATACCATAGCCAAGCTTACTGTCCCTGTCCCTCACCAGAGGACCTGATTTCCAGGGAGGACTATTTAGTGCTGAGCCTAGACCCTTGACAGGCACACACAAACCAGAGTGACACATTCCAGGGAATGTGTGGGGAAGAGACACATTCCAGGCCCAGGAAGGAACTGAGAAGGCTTATCCTGGGGAGGGGAGTCATGCCTGTGAATGCTGAAGGGGTAAGCTAAGGGATGCCACCACTCAGGAAAGAACTTTCTAAGTCAAAGCAGTCAGAGATGGGAGTGGCTGCCTCCAGAATGAATGACCTTCCTGTCCCTGGAGGTGTGCACGTGAAAGCTGGACACCCACAGGTCAGGGGTGCTGCCAACGAAAAACCAACATGAGATGGCATATGGGTGCCTTCCAACTCTGAGAAGCTGTGGCTCTTAGGTATATGATGTCCCTGGAGTCATACAGTGGAAGCTTGGCTGCTGGGATGGAGATCAGACTCCTGGCCCCATTCTCTCAACCAACGACCATGTGTGGGGGAAAGATGAGGATAAAGTCCACCTAAGTTGACCCCAGAAAATGACTCACATGTTTAGAGTGGGGTACGGGGAAGAGGGAGGTCATCTGTCACATCCAACAAGGCTGCTGCCAGTAACCATTTCCTTCACCACTTACCACCTCGGGATCTAACCCCTTTGAACCCAGCTCATGGCCCATCAAGAGCTACTTTGGCAGAGCCAAAGCTACTTTTGGCCAGAGCCAGCTAGCCAATCCCTCCTTAATGCCTTCCTCCACTCCCTTCCACTAAAAGTTCTAGTCCAGCCACTTGATGTCCCTCTCAGGCACTCTTCCAGACACAGGGACACCACTGTACCACCTCCCCTTCACATCTCAAGCCCCTCTCACCAAGTCAACATCAAAAGGCTCCTTGGGAGTTCTAGAAGTCTCTGGGCTGGCTCTCCTGGGTACAGCTGCATCTGGAGAACACAGAGAATGGACAGTAGGTCAGAGACATCCCAGTGAGGGGCATCCTGGCCAGGAACAGTGACAGAGAGGAGTTCCTGTGGCTTTCTCTGGACCCCCATTCTCCAGGGCATCTCTGTGGAGGGGCTGGCAGTTGGAAGGAACGCTCCCTTGGCTGCAGTAGGCCTGAACCCACCAAAAGGGAGAAAGGGGTAGCAAACTCCAAACCCCAGGTGTACATTTCTCCATCTCTAAGTCAACAGCAAGGCAAAATGCAGACAACCATTTCTGCTCACTGATTCCTATAGGGTGAGAGCTCCATGATACTCTTCCTGACCTACTGCCTGGCTTTTATTAAATCTAGTGTAAAAATTTCTCATGCTTCAGACTAAAATAACTCTTCCTTCTGTCACTGACCAGTTACGTTATCCAAAGCAACCTGCTTAAACTTCGGGGTTATTTCCCAGATATGGGGAAATACTCACTGCTTAGGTGGAGAAGGCACAAGTTCCTGCTCACTCTAGATCATACCTTTATGAGCCAAAGTTCATCAGCTCCAGGAGGAGTGAGTGAGCTCTCCATTACTGACTCCTGCCCAGATAACTTTGGATTCTCCCTCCCCTTTCCCAGGAAGAGCACCCTATACCACTTGCTCAGAGCTCTGATTCCAGCTTAGAGATTTAGTCAAAAAGCCCTGAAGGCAATCTTGTGCCCTCCCCTCCTCCCCCTACTCATTTTGAAAGACTGGCACAGAGCTGCTTCACTTCCTGGACTCTGATGCAAGGCCAAGCACTGTGTCATTCTCCAGCTCCCAAGCGCCCAGTACTAGGCAGAGTCCATAGAGGTTGGCAGCTGGTCTAGTGGCAGGTCATCCCAGGGGCAAGGTTTTGAACAAGCATCCAATCACTCTCCAGAGGTTTTCTTAGCCCCCAGGTTCCAGCTGTCTTCTCTATTGCTGGGAACAGGGGGCTGAAGAGAACCTCCTGGAGAGGGCCAAAATGATACCAGGTTGGGTTCTCAGGTGTGCAGTCTGTCAACTTCCACATGTTCCCTGAGTCACAGCTATTTCATAGGGTCCTATATATTAGCAAAATGTGCCCTCTTGGGGTACCTGCAACCCATGGGCATGGACTCCTCTCCCCTTTATTCTGCACTCTGGAACTTAATACCTGCGGAAATCCAAAGGATTTAATCGAAATTCAGTTTCCTTTTCTGTCAAATGGAGATGATCTTTTCTGCCTCGACTTCCCCAGGAGGCAGCAGCAAGGCATAAATCCTCAAATGACCAGAGCTTACCTGTTCCATGGGTGATGCAAGAGATGAGGTCCTGTACGCGCACCTTGAACTCCTCAAAGCAGTCAGTGCGCAGGGTAGCTTGCGGGCTCTGGGGCTCCTCCTGGCGCAGGCGGCTGAGTGCCTTGTGCACGAAGTCGTGCATGTCCAGAACCTCCTGGTCGGAGGCGTAGCGCTTCATCCTCTGTACCAGTGCACCGCCAGTGCGGATGCGTTGCAGCACAGCATCCAGGCGACCAAGCTGGCAGGCCATCTCTTCGTAATCTCGCTGGTACCGTTCATTCACTGCCTCCAGCAGCTCGCGCTCCTGTGCCAGCACGTGGGCTACCACTTGGCGCACTCGAGTGCTGATCAGCTCCTCTGTATCTGCGCGCGCGCGACCCAGCTGGCCAATGGCTGAGCGCATCTGTGCGTGCGCGGCGCTGAAGGTACTGTCCTGCTCCTGCAGTGCCTGTGTCATAGCGTCCAACTCCTCCTGCCGCTGCTGGATCTCCGCACTGATGTCGCACTTGAGGTCGCTGTGGTCTCTGTCCAGGAGCGCGCAGGAGCAGCACAGTGGCTTGGAGCAGCCTCGGCAGTAAATGCTGTGGACACACAAGTCCATCCCCGGGTTAAGGCGCTCCTGCCATTTTCCCTTTAAATTTTCATTATTAAATTCCTATTCCAAAACTACCAAACTTTGCAACATGACATGTTTTTAGATTCGTCCTTTTCCCAATTCAGTGTTAATAGTTATGTTGACAGAACCTAAACTACCGATAAAACAACAGTCTTTTAAAAGTTACTACAGTAACAATTTCTCCATCCATGCAAAGATGCAAAATTATACAAAAAAAAATAAAGTAATAATCTCCTTCCACCATTTCTAAACTTCCCCACCTCTGAGGCACCAGGTAAGCATGATAGGATGCATCCTTCCCTCCTTTCTCCACTCAACTCACCTTACACAAATGCCCTGGCTGCTGCTGCTTGTAGAATTTTAAGGACTGGACAGAAATCATCCCATTTAACCTATGCAAGAGCCCTCCAGGTGAGAATTATCATTATCCTTGTTACACAAAAGAAAAAACCCAAACAGATATCTAAACAATTTGGAGAGTTGCTGAGTGTTCTTTAAAAAAATGAAGCCAGGCTAGGTCCAGTGGCAACACCTGTAATCCCAGCCAATGGACAGGCTGAGGCAGGTGGATGGATCACTTGGGCCTAGGAGTTGGAGGCCAGGCCTGGCAACATTGCAAGATTCTGTCTCAAAACAAAAACAAGATTATGCTACATCATCACTTTGTAACTTTTTCCTTTAGTTTTCCATTTAGGACATTTCTCTAGTTCTATAGGAGTTGATCTAATATATTCTCATATTCTCTCTTTCTTTCTCTCCCTCTTTCAGTACTGGTGATTGAATGCAGGGGTGTTTGACCACTGAGTTACATCCTGAGTCCTTTTTATTTTTAATTTGGGGACAGGGTGTCACTAAATTGAAGAGGTGGCCTCTGAACTTGCAATCTTCCTGCCTCAGCCTCCCAAGTCTCTGGGATTACAGGTACATGTTACCACACCCAGTTCGTATTCTCTTTAACGGATCCACCATTTTCCAGATAGACAATGGGTTCAGTCATTCTCCTTTTGACAGACATTCTGTGACTTCCTGTTTGTGAATTTTCTCTTTCCTTCCTTTTTCTTTTTCCAATATGAACAATGATTTAATAATATCCATGTTATTAAATGTTTTACACACTTCTGTTTCTATGAAATAAAGTACAAATAAGAGGATTGCTACATCAAAGAGTGTATATTTGTAATATTCTATGTACTTTATATATTTAATTAATATTTAGTTTGTGAGATAATGGCTATGTTAATTAGGAGGATTTAGCCATTTCACAATGTATACATATTTCAAAACATCATTGTGTACACCATAAATATATACATTTTTTATCCATTTAATATATATGTATTTTTTTTAGCTAGCAGACACTTTCATAGATTTTTACCATATTAATTAATCCTCCTATCAAACCTGTGAATGTTACTTTACATGTGGTAGGGACTTTGAAGGTGTGACTGAATTAGGAATCCTGAGATAGATTATCTGGGTGGATCCAATGTAATCCCAAGAGTCATTATAAAGGAAAGAGGAGGGAGGCAGGAAAGTGAGAGAAGATGTGATGGGAGCAGAGGCTGGAGGGATGCTATGCTGCTGGCTCTGAGGATGGAAGGGGTCATGTACCAAGGAATTCAAGCAGCTTCTAGAAGCTGGGAAAGGCAAGGAAAATAATTCTCCCCAAGAGTCGCCTAAAAGGAACAAAGCCCTGCTGGCCCTTTAATCTCAGACTCATTTGATTCATTCTGATCTCCAGATGGACAAGATAATACATCTTTAAGATAATACATTTTTAAGTCCCAAAATTTGTGGCAAAATGAATTTTGTTATAGAAGCCATATGAAATTAATATAAAATCCCAGGCAGGAAGGCTAAGTTCATGCCTTTAACAACTGCAATGTTGCTTCTTCAGATATTGCCAGGAAAAATATTGTTAGCTAATTTCCCAGAAATATTGCTGTAATTTGCTCACACCAACAATGGTAAGAAAAAGTCAGCCCACCTGAGACCAGGAAAAGGGTCTTATCTGGGGCTACTTTGGCTTAAATTACCAAGATCAAATTTTTCTGGAACTACTAACAGCTTGCTGACGAGCCTGACTCCTGACTCATGGCACCAGGCACTGGTCCTCAGCTTCACCAGCTCTCAAAGTTCCCAAGCCACCCTAGGTGGTCAAGTCTCAGGGCTTGATCCTCCTGACCAAACACTGGAGACTTATTCCAGGCCAACAGAGGCTTCTGGAGAACAGAGTGTGGGAGAGAGGAATAGGTGTTGTCAATGGATCATAGGTGTTTAGCTCCTCCAGCCTTGGGAAATCTGATCTAAGTAAGACAGATCGTCACTCAGAGACAGGGTCTATGACTAAGGTAAGCAGCACCTGGAGCAGAGATAGGACTGGGTAGATGTGGGTCTGATGCTAACTCTATGCCCTTGGCCACCCACCCCCTAGAGCCCCCAGCCTTCTGATAAGACTTTGCAGCCCTCTGATAAGAAGTGCAGACTTTGAACTGGAGTGACCCATCCAGGAGCTCCCCTCAGGACCAGGAATGACCTTCTTAGTTAACTGACCTTAGTCATCCAAGGGACACTCACTGAGTCAATACTGTGTGCTTGGCAAAATGGGGGAGACCATAAGTGAGGCAGGCACCTGCCCACAGGGAGCACCTCAGCAAGAACCCAAACCCAACACACACATAGGGGAAGGTCTCTTTGGAAAGGCAAATAACTTACTTGTTCCTGGAATATTCAAAAGAATAAACAATTGCTCAGCAAAGTGGCTAGATTGTAATAGAATTAACAGAGGGTTGCGGTGGGGGCGGGGTGGTGGTGGTGGGGGATGGTGCTTAATTCTATCCCAGCAAAGCAAATGGAAAAAAATATAGGGGCTGGGAGTGCAGCTCAGGGGTAAAGTGCCTGCCTGGCATGTGCAAGGTCCTGGGCTCAATCCCAGCGCTGAAAAAGAGAAAGAAAAGAAAAGAATGGGGGAAGGTGCATGGTCCCATTCACAACAGCAATACCCCTCCACAAAAAACTACAAAATACCTAGACATAATCCTAACATGATATGAAGAAAATGACAAAAAACCACTGAAAGACTAAAAAAATCCAGAAAAGTATAACAAGGTCCCAATTAGAGATACCAAATAGTATAAGATTAACTCTCAAGTTAATATAAAGAATTAAAGCAATTTTAGTCCAATTGCAAATGAGATTTTGATACTGAGTCAAATGAATGGATAAACAGCAAATAGCTAAAAATTTTCTGAAAAATCAGAATAAGGAATGGGACTTTTCTTAGTTAAAAGACACTTTATATAACTGCCATTATTAAAAGAGTGTTGCTAGGTGTAGTGGCACATGCTTGTAGTCCCACCTACTTGGGAGGCTAAGGCAGGAGGATCAGTGTAGCCCATGAGTTTAAGATCAGACTGGACAACATGGCAAGACCTCATCTCAAAAACAAGCAAACAAAAACAACAACAAAAAAGAACACGGTACTCAAACAGCATCCCAAATTAAAGGGATTTTCAAGAATGGGAACCAGGAAAACTGGCTGGCACTGGGGGAGAGGGGGCAGGAACCAAATGACAGACTTGCTTCTTTCTTCACATGCAGATATATTTCCAATGGATTTTGGAGTTAAAATGAGAAAAACAACATGTGAAGGAGAAATTGTAGTCAACTCTTTGTCTCATGATGGTAAAGAACTTAAAATTGCCCAAGAAATGGAAGAATCATACAACCCACAGATGCTACTGCCTAAAAATTCAAAACTATACTTTTTTTTTTGCAAAGACATTCATGATTTATGTAATGCCATAAGAAGGCAAGTTATATGACATTAAGTGTTGTTCATTTTGTTTTAGATGATGACAGGAGACTACAAGAAGGGAAAAGTCTATGGTAATACAGTGGGAGTGATCTCTTCTCCTTCCACTCCTTTTCACCAATTTAGATCTTCCAAAAGTTTCTATAACCAATTCTAAGCCAAGGAATTTGGACTTTAAATAGGAGGCAATAAAGAACCCTCAAAGAATATCCCATGTAGGCATTACAACAAAGCTTTCTCTCCTTCCCTGGAATATAGTTTTGCTTATCCCTTTATGACTGTTCAATGAATTTCCAACCTTGTTAATATTTTAATAGAAGACTTGACAAGTTTTCTGGGTTCTCAGCTTCCCCATCCTAAAGTTCCCATGTCTAAACTGCCACACCAGGGCCACGAACAGCAGAAAAGGTATGAATTCCAGAGGAGACAGCTGGAACTGAATCTGAGCTCTCCTAGTCCCTAGCTGACTCTTTGAGCAAAGTCTCTCTGAATCCTAATTTCTCCACCTGCAAAACAAGAATGATAATGCTTCCCTCATAGACTATCATGAGGACAAATTCAGGCTGGTATATATGATGTGCCCAGCACAATGCCAGTACACACTGGGCATTCTGGAGCTATCAAGGAAGAGGGGGCAGTAGCCACACACATACATGGTGGAGGTAGCCCTGATGCTGAAGGGTGAACCTCTCCAGCTCAGACAGTAAAGAGACAGCACCACTGAATGTGTTCCCTCGGCTGTCCCCTTCCCAGCATACTCATGTCATTCCGGTTCAGTCACACTTCCTGCTGGAGACAAAGGAACAGGTCATCTCTGCTGTTTTAGAAAACAGGTAACTAGAATACAGGCAGAAAAAGCGCTATGAAAATAGAATGGTGGAGCTGGCACCAGAGCAGGACGCCAGGGAAGGGCCTGGTTTGCCTGAATGGCCCCCCAATCCTCCACCTCCACACGGCAACTTGGAGCTTTCACTTTGGTGAAGTAGCAAAGGAGCAACTCTTTTGGAAATTCAGATAAATACAGAGCAATTAAAGAAACCCATCAGTCATTTACACAGTAGTATGAATATTTAACCAGAACAATTTCATGCTATCTCTTTGGTGCCAAGATATGAGGAAACAAGATTTCTAAAGCCAGAGAGAGTCATTCTAGAACCTGGATTATTTTAGAAGAGTGAACACATTGTTTCTACTGACCTCCCCCCAACTACTCATTGTTTTTTATTATTATTGTTGTTTTGTTTTTGTTTTTGGTACTGGGGATTGAACCCGGGAGCTCTTAATCTCTGAGCCACATCCTCAGCCCTTTTTATTTTTAATTTTGAGACAGGATTTTGCTAAATTGCCAAGGCTGACCTTGAACTTGAGATATTCCTGTGTCACCTCCAGAGTTGCTGGGATTAACAAGCAGGTGCCAGTGTGGTTGGGTATTCATTGGTTTTGAGAAGGTGAGGGAGAGACAAGAAAGCCTGAGAACTCAGAGAGGAAAACACAAGAAGTTAGAGAAGCAACAAGGAAATAAGTGAGAGAAGGAAGCACTTTCTCTTTTGCATATCTTATGCTGCCCCTGCACACAAGAATGAGGAAGAGAAAGTTCACTTATTCTGTAAGTAGCAGGTATGTTGCTGCATGCAGTCCTGCTCCTCTTCCCTTCATTAGGGCAGTGAGTGGCACTACCATTTGGCAGTCACTCAAGCCAGGGACCACAGGGTCATCCCAATGGATGCTGGATCACTTCAAAAAATGATTCATCATTAAGTGTCCTGGGTGAAAACTTTTAAAAATTATGGGAATGGGAATATAGCACAGTGTACAGCACTTGTCTTGCATGTATAAGGCCCTGGGTTCAATCCCTACCCAGAAAAAAAAAATTTTAAGTGATGAATCACCACTTCATGAAGGCAAGAGCCTGGGGTGCAAAGATGGTAAAGTCAGAATTCTGGCTCCTCAACCTGTCACATCAGTTCCCACTATTGCTGCCTTTGTTCTTGCCTTGATCATTGCTCATCTCCCAGGGCACCATCTTATACTTGGCCTTCTTGCCTTGGTCTCTCCAATCCCAATCTACTTTCCTTAGTCATCAACATGGAATTTTTTTTGGCAGGGGGAGTACCAGGGATTGAAGTTAGGGGTACTCGACCTCTGAACCACATCCCCAGCCCTATTTTGCATTTTATTTAGAGACAGGGTCTCACTCAGTTGCTTAGCACCTTGTTTTTGCTGAGGTTGGCTTTGAACTCATGATCCTCCTGCTTAAGCCTCCCAAATCGCTGGGATTACAGGCATGCACCACTGTGCCCAGCTCAACATGGAATTTTAAAAGCATGATTATTACCATCAGAAGCAGAGGTGATAGCAATATCACCCCTTACAATCAAAATTGTGTCTGTCATATCTGTTATATGCTAAGAAAGGAAATTCAATTTTTGGAAGAAAGTTAGATCACCTGGGGAAATTCATTGACTTTCCTAACAATACACCACAATTATATAGTATTAAATGCAGGCAAACATTAACATAATATGGATTTGCCAGCCAGTAAACGTTGTAAGAAATAAAACAAAGCTTATTACCTAGAAAATACAGTGATTACTGTTATTTTTACTTAAATCTGATTTGCTTTCAGTAAGTGAAATGTCCAAAGAGATGGGAATAGCTAAAATAATCAGTCAATTAAAGGTAAGCACAAGTAAAAAGATATTTCATGTTTAAGGTAACAATAACACAACACTATAGTAGGCAAGTAACATAACGGTTAAAAACAGTTCCATTTAGTTGTGCCAATCTTGAAGTACCTCACCAACCCTAAAAGCTTTGGCAGAACATATCCCTAGTGTAAAATCTGGATAGCAAGAATTTGTTACAAAATTCGATTACTAAGTTAATCATTAAATGTTAACTGAATCCAGTAATGTAGAAAATAGGCAGTAACTCTGTATGTGACATAAATAATTCTGATATTCTCAAGTACTTTTAGAAAAATGTGTGCTTGCGGTGCAAGCACAAGGCCCTGGGTTCGATCCCCAGCACCCCAAAGAAAAAAAGAAAAATGTGCAGAAAATTATTCTTATATAGCTTTGATTGTATATGGTGTTCTGATATTGGTTACTCATTCAATAGTCGTTAAATAAATAAGTTCCCTCAAATTGTAGTAATATAAATGTTAGTTTACTAATCTGAAAACACTTAAATCAACAAAACAATTGTAATACTAGTGGTAATAATCCAAGAAAAAGAAAGCAATGAGAAGGAAGAAAACAAAGTCAGAGGAGGAGGAGTAACAACAAATTTCATTGAAGGAACAGAATTTTTAGATTGAAGGAGCATTCTGTATTCCAGAATAATTTGATATGAAATGCTTAACACCAAGACAACTTAGTTAATTAATAAATTTCAAGAATTTATTAGATTTCAAGACAGAAAAAGCAAATCAGTTTGGCCTCAGCCCTCTGTTCATGAACATTAGATGATCAAAGACAGTGTATCAGTGTCTACAAAGAAAAGACTGTGACCCACGACTATTATACCCAGCCAAGATGCCATTCAAGTGTAAGAGTAAGCAGAGACATTCTCAGCACCAAGAGACGCAAGGAACTCAGAACACAGAAGACCTTCTTGAAGAAACTGCTTGTTGATAGCATCCATTCAAAGAAGAGCTCAACTGGAATAGAGAATTTGGGGGCCAGAGATGTAGCTCAATTGTGGACTACCTGCCTAGAATGGGTGAGGCCCTGAGTTTGATCCCCAGCACTGAAAAATTAAAATAAATAAATAAATAAATAAATATAAACAAAATTTGCAAAAAGCAAGGTTAAGATGAAAGAACCAGTGCCAACTGTTATAGCCCTTTTTACATGGACCCAAAACTAGAAGAGTGGGAACTGAATATTCCTGATCTTTCATAGCCAAGATTCTGTTACTACTGTTTAATATGGAAGCATTTCATTGAAAACAAACTAACATACTTAATGTCTTAGTATTTTTTGTTATTAATCTTAGAGGGATCTTTTAAGATTTGTTTTGAGGTGCTGGGGACTCACATATGCTAGGCAAGGGCTCTACCACTGAGCCCCAAGAAAGATATTTAAGAAGATATATCTTTGAAGCTTGGCAAGTCTATTTTTCTTTTCTTTTCTTTTCTTTTCTTTTCTTTTTTGGGGGGGAGGATTGAACCCAGGGGCTTGTAACCACTGAGTCACATCTCCAGCCCTTTTTATTTTTTATTTTGAGATGGGGTCTCAATAAGTTACTAGGGCCTCACTAAGTTGCTGAGGCTGACTTTGAACTTGTGATCCTCCTGCCTCAGCCTCCAGGGTCACTGGGTTACAGGAGTAAGTCTAATTTTACATTAGTTCTTTTTCTTCTGTTAAATTCAAAGAAAATTAAATTTCACATTGCTTAAACAGAAAGCTTACTTTTAATAATACAAGTTGAAGGGAAAACACAGTCTTGAGTTCTAAAGAATGAGGAGCAGAATTCTTTCTGCAATTCAGCCCCTATTGCTTGTTGCAGGAGCCTAAAGGTAGAGGCCAGCATGAGCGAAACAGGTGCACCTTGCAGCCTGTTCTCTGCAAGCTCTCCTTGTGGGGTAGCTCCTTGACCTCTCACCTCCTTTGTACAATGGAAATAATTTTCTTCCCCTACAATCCTGTAGGAGGGTGCTGAAATTAAGATAGCACACGGAAAACATCTCAAAAGACAGGATCTTGCTCTACTGTGTAAAGAAGGAAGGTGTAATCCAACCAGAACAGTCCATTCCCTGGCCCCATTGGAAAGGGGCTGCCCAGGTCCCCAGGGGGAGTCAGGGTGCTTTGCCTGAGGCTGGCTTCAAATATATCCCCTGTAATCTACATACCTGGAGTACTTTTCCTTTGCAGTAGTCATTTTTCTTAAGACATATTAAAGGCGCATTCTATATTCTGGCATCATTATGGAATTGGACTTCCCTTCAGGGAGACACACACTCCTAATTCTTGGTCCAAGAACTTTTTGGGAGCATATGATTTGGGCATAAGCCAACCTGAGTGTCCCCCAGCAGCCTGAGCAGTCTTTCAAGGAGAGAACCTGATCCAATTGCAGACACATTGAAACTTGAAATTCAAGGAGAGATTCTCACTGTCTTCCTCTGGATTTGAGATTGAGGGTGTATAGCTTCTGGCAGAAAGCCAAGTCACAAAAAATTCAGAGAACTTCACCCTGGGACATGATCAGAATATCCAATTGGGTCAGGTAAGAGACCAGCTCATCCTTATTCACTTGTATGTCACCCACCATTCATGTTTTTGTTTAAGCCACTAACTTAAAATATTTCTCACTAATTTAAATGATTTATTATCATCAAAACTCACAGAAACTAACAAACCTCTTCAACATACAGCTCAATGACTAGAAAACCTCTTCAACATATAGCTCAATACTGACTCTTTTACCAAGGTTTTCCTAATTCTCCACCTAATTAAGTGCAAGGTCTTCCTTCTTAAAATTGCTGTGGCACTTCATCTGCACCTGTGGGTCCTTGACATGCAGCACAGAACTGTGCATATACAACTTATCCACGGACTGAAGCTCTCTGTAGATTCAGACTCCAAGGACACCAATTCCCATTCATCCAGCAACAGCCATCCCAACACCAGGCATGGAGAGATACCTCATACATGATTGCTTAATGGCTGGCTGGGCAAATGGACTGATGTAATTCCAGTTAGCTTAATTTTATCAGTTCAGAATCAACTGCTAATTTCAATCTTGTGTTCAACGCTCTTCTAAAATGTCCAAGGCCTCCATACCTAAGCAGTGGGGCCCATACCCACAGCTGGAAAAGGAGAGATCAGTCTCCATGAGAACTGAGACAGGGCCCCTAGTCCTAACCCTGATCTTGGCTTAAATTCATTGCTTTTTTCTCTAAAATATCAAAAAGGACTGGTGGATGGAGCCCCTTTTATCCACATATTATTCTACCAAATGGAACTTTGAGGTTCCTTTATGAAAAGGAAAATAGTTGCTCTTGCTCTAAAACCAAGTCCCTCAAGTAAGTTCAACAGAAAAATCTGGAAAAGAGTCATTTATTGTTCTTCCGTCTTGCTGCCCAGCTTCTCCCAGCAGCCCTTCTTCTACCATGTGGTGTTTCTCATGGATCAAGAAGCAGTCCTGGTATCACCATCCCCAGTAAGATGAAATTTACTCAGCACTGCACGTGGGGCATAAGGCAGGGCTGGGACTGAGGCAGGGCAGCAAGACGCCCAGGGTGCAAACTTTAGGGCAATGCTCACTGTAGGTTCATGAGGGCAAGGCAGGTGAGGGCCTCCTTAGAGCTCGCACCTTCAACAGCAGGTTGGCTCCATCAGTCCTACCCCACTGGCATCTGTCTTTTCTTTCCTTCTTTCTCTGCCATACTGGGGATACTCAGGAGCTACTGAGCTACATCCCCAGCCCTTTTCATCTCTCCTTTCTTTTTTCCTACACTCGCCCTTTTCATTTTGGGACAGGATTTCCTTAAGTTGCCTACGCTGGCCTTGAACTTGAAATCCTCCTGCGTCAGCCTCCCAAGACACTGGGCTTACAGGCACACATCACCACGCCCAGCCAGCATCTGTCTCTTCCAACTCCTCTTTAGCCAGCAGCCCAGCTCTTCCTTGCTTTGTCAGCAGTTTTGCCACTGAATGTCATTGACCTCTGTCCTGACCCCTGCCTGAGGTTGTCTGGATGCCTTTTAATCACCTGTTGCCAATCACTGTAGCTTCTGGTCTTTGGAACTTTCTCCCACTTATGATCTGGCACAGTTCTTAAACTCGATTAATAGATCTTTTGTTTTCTCCATTGAAATACAATCCAAGTTCTAGGCTTTGATGCCCCTGGATTAATTCCCCTATCCCAACGGACCAAGTTTTAGACATAGAGGGACCTCAGCTCCACCTGCAGTCCTAGGCACAGACCACTATTGGTGAAAGCCCCCTCACTCCCAGCCAGTGCTTCCCAGGGCTCCCTGTGGTCCTGCATGCCCTGGTAATACGAGACACCGACCTTCCCTCCACCCTTCCATCTCTGCCATCTTACAGGCCTCATCCCTAACTCCAAATGGGGCTCCTTTTCTCCTGTCCAGATTCTTCAGCTTCAGTTTCTGAATATACTCAAAATATGGTGTAAATCCCATCAAAATCTTTGTGGAATGGGGTGAAATATAAATAAGTATGCAATTAAATAAATAAATAGTGATCTCTCTGCTCCTAAAGTTGCCCCATTGAGTCAAAGTAGCAGAGTACAGGGAGAGGATTTAGCCATGCACTCCCTCCTCAACACCCATCAGTGGGATTCATGCAGTAATCTACCGGATATCCACTGGTAAGACAAGGGCACGTGCATGAGAAAGGGGTAAGCTGAGCACGTCCAGTATTCTGGAAATTGCAGGTTAGAGTCCTAACTCCTTCCAAGCCCTGTCTGATCCCAGTTCACTGTTTTTGTCCCTGTTCTCATGTAAACCCCATTATCACCGTTCCAGAGATGCAGACTCACCAGTGCCTCTGCCTTGCACACATAGCCCCTCTTCTCTGTCACCTGTCTTTCCTTACACAGCATGCCGAGTGTGACATCTTCTTGGAAGGCTGGGCACATGTCTTTTCTGGGGTCACTGGCTGTTGTGCCTGCCTGCCTTCTTCCGCTGTGCTCCCACAGTTGCCTGAACACACACTGGATGTCAGCATGTGCTGGTCAAGGGTTACTGCCACATAACCCCTCTATGAAAACACAGGCACAACGGTCAGCAAGTGACAGAGGCTTCCTCATGCCACTCTGAAGTCTTGATTGTTCATTGCCAATTTGGTTCTTCTACCACATGGTAACCTCACAGAGGGCCAAGTTTCACTCTAGCTGTTCATATTTATACCCCATTTATCACCTAGCAGAGAACATGCCACAAAGTAGGTGTGACACGAACATGTGCTAAGAGAATAGGCTCCACAAGCATGTTGATCAAATGCCAGCAGCCAGAGGTTACCCCCACACCCACACCAGTCCTGGGTTTAAAGCCACCTCTTGGACTGCTCCCCAGTATGGGCCCCAAGTCAGCTCAGTAGCAAATGATGGGGTGGTTTATTACTGACTTGAGATCAGAAGGCAGTTGTGGGTAATTCATGGAACTGAGGTTTTGCAAAGAAATATTGAGTTTTCCCTATAACTACTGGTAAATAGTCAAACAGTGAGCTGGGAGTATATGTGCATGGTCTGTAAACAACATGGCCAGGTTTTTTTTATAACCATCCTCCTTGCTCAAGGGACAAGAATCCTGCCTTCTTGCTGGCTGGACCAGCCTTGTCCAGTGTAGCGGGTCAAAACATGCCACTTTGGCCCACTATTATTCTGAGCTGGAGGCAAATGAGAAACAACAGATACAGAAAACAGCCTTCCCAAAGCTTCCTTTATATGAAAAAAGCAGAAACTTCTGGGACATGAGGGCTGCTATAAATCTCCTCTCTCAGGGAAGGTTTATGGTCATGACGAAGATAGAAAGTTGGCACCAAGACGGGCCGCACAAACAACCCGCACTCCTTTCGTTTCCATGTTTACCTTCCTGCAGTTGCCACCTTGGAAATCTTTTCTTTCTTTCTTATTTTTTCTTTCTTTTTTTTTTTTTTGTTGTTGTTTGTTTTTTTGGTACCGGGGATTGAGTCCCGTGGTGCTTAACCACTCAGCACATTCCCAGCCCTTTTTTATATTTTATTTAGAGACAGGGTCTCACTAAGTTGCTTTAGAACCTCGCTAAATTGCTGAGGCTGGCTTTGAATTTTTGATCCTCCTGCCTCAAACTCCTGAGCCGCTAGGATTACACTGCACTGGCCCTTTTCTTTCATCTTATCACTTCTTTAAAACTTTGTTTTTCTTTTGTTAAGGTGCTATATAAGTCGAAATTCTAACCGACTCTTATTCCTGGATACTCCCGTGCATAAGAACAATATACAAGCTAATAAACTTGGCTTTTTCTTGATTATTTGTCTTTTGTTGATCTAATTTCAGGGCCTCAGCAGGAGAACCTAAAATGGATAAAGACTTTCCTCCCCTCCACTGGGGACAAATACACCTACTCCTCCAGTGGACATGGGACTACTTATAAGCCGAGTCCATCTGGGGCTCTGGGAACAGCTCTGGCCTCACTGCAGGGGAAGGAAGAGTAAACTGTGCTGTTTGCAATTGCTGCCAGCCCACATCAGCTGCCAATACTGAACAATCTGAATGTCAATCTTTATGTACATGGTCATGACCCAGGACCTACACAGAAACCAGCAGTCAAAATGGAAGACCTGACAGAGTAAGTCTCTCAGCCCCCAGTGAGAAAGGGATGACATAGGAAACAAAACTTTGGTACATGCTGACTTTTTTTTTTCCCAGAAACAAAACTTTGGTATGTGCTGACTTTTTTTTTTAGTACACTGAGAAAACAAGAAGAGGCTGTCAAGGAAAAGCATCCTGAGAACACTAAGCTCTTCTGGCAATTAAAAAACAAAACAAAACATGATTGCTGGGGAATAAAAACAACCCCACCCAGGTAATAAAACACTGAAAAATGTCTACAGGAAAAAAAAGGAGTTGATGAATTAGAAAATCAGTTCAAGGAGCTCTCTGAGAATCTGTGCGGAAAAAGGCAAAGTGATGGAATCTATAGGAAGAAAAAAGGAAGATGATATACAGGATGGATTTGGAGTTCCAAATATAATGATGTACGGTAATATCCATCCATATAATGATAGTAGTAAAAATCAAAACAAATAGGGAATTCATATATAAAACAATAGAAGACAAATTTACTGAGCTGAAGACTTGAGTGTTCAGATCAACAATGGTCACGGAGGATTACTGGAAGAAGAGAAAGACCTGTACCCAATACACCTTATCAATGATTTCCAAGAAGAAACAATTATATAAGGATCCTTAGCAAGCAAAAAACAGACTACTGGTAGAGGAAAAATAATTAGAATTACTCATCTGAAACACCAGAGGCTAGAAATTTATGAAGCAATGTTTACATTTTCCAAGATGTAAGAATTGTGATTGCAACCCCAGAATTTTACAGCAAGCTAAAATTTCCTTTATGTGTGACAGCAAAATAAGGACATGCAAATTAAGACACTTAAGGTCCCAAAATAAAATAACTAAATTACTTGATGTTATAGTATTCCAGCCAATCACATTAAATATTTCAATAAAGGGGAAGACAAAGAAAGAGAGAGAGAGAGGGGCGGGGAAAGAAAGAAAAAGAGACAGATATACTAGAGAAAAAAATGTGAGCAATGAAACCAATTAAATCTAAGGTTATGACTAATTATAATGTGATTATGAAGCTTAATAATTGTTAAAATGGATATTTAAAATAGAAAAGGCAATAATCTGGAACCACAAGTTAACATTATTTCAACTCAGTATGAAAGTGGGAAGGGAAAGATAGGAAAAGAAGAAGTATGCTAAAGGTTTTATCTTGGCTGGAAGAAAAGTCATATTTTACTCTTCATAGTGACAGACAAAATAGGTCTAATGTGTGTGTACCTATACATGTATGTGTATGTGAATATATATGTGTGTATATATAGAATCTACTTGTAAGCCAGGTGCAGTGACACATGCCTGTAATCCCAGCAACTTGGGAGGCTGAGGCAGGAGGATGGCAAGTTCAAGACCAGCTTCAGCAATTTAGCTAGACCCTGTCTTAAAATTAAAAATAAATAAATAGGGCTGAAGATGTAGCTCAGTGTTAAAGCACCGCTAGGTTTAATTCCAGTACCACATACACAAAAACCCTACTTCTACACATACATATCATGTGCACACATTCAGTCAGCCCTCTGTATACACAAGTTTTATATCTGTGGATTCAACCAATCACAGATCAAAAGTAGTTTTAAAAATTACATCTGCACTGAACATATACAGGCTTTTAAAAAAATTATCCCCTAAATAATATAGTATAACAACTATTTAAATAACACTCACACTGTATAAGAATATATAGGTAGTATAAGTGACCTAGAGGTGACTTAAAGTACATGGCAGGAAGTGTCTTTGGGGGTGGGGGGGCAGGGACGGAGGAGTCCTGTGACCAATTTCCCTTGAAATGCCAACGAGGGAACATATTATCATATCCAAAAATATGAAAACTTACAAATTCATTAAAAGATATTAGTATAAAATGTATAAGAAAACCTGACAAATCACACACATTTCATTCAAAATTGATTACATTTACAGCCTAGCACAGTGGTACATGCTTGTAATTCCAGCTATTTGGTGGGATGAGGCAGGAGGATTGCTAGTAGGTCAGCCTGGGCAACTTAATGAGACCCTGTCTCAGAATAAAAATTTAAGAAAGTCTGGGGATGTGCTTCATTGATAGAGTACTTGCCTAATAAATGCAAGATCTTAGGTTCCATTCCCAATACCACAAAAATCTTTATGATTACATTTACGAATACAGATAATAGCCTAAATAAAATATTACTAAATAGGAACTAGCTGTGAATTAAAATAATAGAATATCATGATCAAGTAGGGTTTTTCCTTTTGGTAATTAAAAAATGGTCAACATAAAGAAATACATCGATTTTAATTTTCAAAGTAAAAAGTGAAAGGACACCCTCGCAGAGTCCCAAATGACATCTATTCCTAAGGTAAAAATGAAAACTACTGGGGTTCAGGACGTGTCTCAGTGATAGAACATTTGCCTAGCAAGAGCCAGGCCTGGGTTTGATCCTCAACCTGCAAAAAACAATAACAAAAACAAAAGAATAGTAATAACAAAATTCTTAGTAAACAAGGAACAAAAAATAAATTTCTTTTTTTTTGGCGGGGAGTATCGGGGATTAAACTCAGGGGCACTCAACCACTAATCCATATCTCTAGCCCTATTTTGTATTTTATTTAGTGAGAGGGTCTCACTGAGTTGCTTAGTGCCTTGCTTTTGCAAGGCCAGCTTTGAACTCTTAATCCTCCTGCCTCAGCCTCCCAAAAGTAAATTTCTTAATGTGATTTTAAGAAATTTTCTAAGGATGTCAACAATAAACATCATACTTAAGAAAACATTAGAAACTTTCTCATTAAAGATAGGAACAAGATTAAGTTGCCTTTGCTAATCACTATTGTGCAATATTGTTCTGATGGTTCTGGACAATGAAACAAAGCTATAGAAAGTGGCAACATGTATAAGTACCCAGAAAATGAAAAACCCTACAACTTTCAGATGATATCATTGTTTACTTAGACTGTCCAAGCAAATCAATTGAAAAACTTAATAGAGCAAATAAAATAACTCATTGATGGCTGAATATTAATATATATAAGTTAGGATTAGTTAGGACTAATCATAATCAGTTATAAATTATAATATAAAATGATCTCACTATTGAGTATTACAAATTATAAGTTCAAGACCTATGTAACTAAAACTATAAAATCTAAAAGAAATAACCAGAGACGAGGTAAATTATCCCCAGATTTAATGCAATTTCAATTGAAAGTTTTGAAGAATGGGAAAAAGCACAGAAAGAGCATGGACAGTCACATTGGCACAGAACAGATTTATAGACAAACTCATGACTACATGGGCATTTAGTATAAGATTTAAAAGGGCATTTGAGATCAATGGGCAGAATGACTATCTGATAAATGCAGTGGGGAGAACTGGTTTTCCATTTGGAGCTGGGCACGGTGGTGCATGCCTCTAATCCCAGCAGCTTGGGAGACTAAGGTAGAGGATTGCAAGTTCAAAGTCAGCCTCAGCAACTTAACAAGACCCTATCTCAAAATAAAATATAAAAAGGGGCTAGGGATGTGGTTCAGTGGTTAAGCACCCCTGGGTTCCATCCCTGATTAAAAAAAAGAAAGAAAGAAAAAATTCCATTTGGAGAGAAAAACAAAGTAATGATTCTTATACCATGCACAAAAATAAAATCCATATAAATTAAAGACTGAATTATAAAAACAAAACCATGAAATTATTATTTATTTATTTTTGTGGTGCTGGGGCACTGAAGTACACCCCCAGCACCTAAACCATGAAATTACTGAAATAGAATATAGGAGAACATTTTTAACATTGGCATGGTGGCAGGGGGAGATCTTTCCTGAGATGCATAAAAGCCAGACATCATGAAGAAAGAAATGGACAAATTTGACTACTTAATACTAAGGGCTTATCTGAAACACTATACTGTGTACTAAATGAAATGACAAAGGTGAATGATGGGAAAATATATTTGCAGTATAACAGCTTCTTACACAAATAAAGGGACTAATTCCTCCAAGGGGTGGGGGGGCAGGCAAAGGAGCTAAATAAACAACTCACAATGTTGCTTATTTAGGAAATAAACAGAGGAAACCCACAGGGCTAATAAACAGAGGTGGGGGGAACCACTCAACCAAAACGATCAGCAAAGAAATGCAAATTAATATTATAAGCTGTTCAGGAAAGGGGGACAGGTAGTGCTCTGCAATAAATTCAGCCGATATTGCAGATTATCAGCAAAGTACAGTAGTTTTCAATGTGTCAGAATGAACAAAGAATAACTTCCCATTGCACGTGCTCCCCAAGAACTAATACAGTACATACTAGGAAGAACCCTATATAAACTATCTATTCCAGTGGTCAAAAGTTCATTTAATGTATGCTATCTTATTGGTTAAAAGGGAGGGAAACAATACCTTATAAGACTACCCTGGGCTGGGGATATAGCTCAGTTGGTAGAGTTCTTGCCTCACAAGCACAAGGCCCTGGGTTCAATCCCTAGTATCAAAAAAAAAAAAAAAAAAAAGACTACTCTACCTGCATATATGTTCACATAGAAACTGCAAAGAAACATTCAAAACTAGTAACAAGAACGATCACAGATGGAGGGAGGGAGAAGAGATGGAAATTAGGCAGACAGGAATAGAATGGAGATGGTGCAAATTATTTGTGAACCATATAAATGTATTACCTCTTCAAAAATGAAATGAGTACCTGCTATTTAATAAAAATAATTATATGTGGATTTGGCATTTTTTTGTTTGTTTGTTTGTTTTTTCTTTTCATGTATACATTCACAGAAAGCACAGCCCAGCGTTAGGATTTGGACTTTTCAGATAGAAACAAATAACTGTGTCTGATCCTAGAACCCAGCCTTATTGAGATTCCCTGTTGGCACTTTATGGAAAATTCCATTATAAGACTTTCTAAAGGGTAGTTTGGTAGTATATTTTTTAGTGTAAAAACGTAAAATTTTTATACTCCACCTATCAGTGGTCCTTCTAAATATTTATCCTAAAAAACGACGGATAAGGGTGCAATGATGCTTCAGCAGCATTATTTACTGTGGGCGTGGGGTTGGAAACTTCACTATCCACCCACGTGGCAACTTATTGTAAAAACTGGTGTCATTGCCACAGAGCCTGCAGGTCCTTGGACCACATTTTGAACTGCGAAGCCCTAAAAGCTCCTTGTCTGCCTTGTGTGACTCTTTTCATCTTTGCTCTACCCACGGGGCCACCCACCCAGGGCTGTACACTCACCTAGTCAGCGCAGGGGTGCGGTGGTTGGGGTTGGAGCAGAAGATGTTATTGGACTTGCGCGTGCCATCCAGGAACTCACGAGCGGACTGGCTGCGGAGCTCAGCCAGGGGTCGAGCCTCGTGCTTGAGGAACCACTGATGTGCCTCAAAGCATTTGGCACAGAGGAGCTGCTCACACTCGAAGCACCAGAAGTCAGCTGGCTCTCTGCAGCGGGTGCAAGCCGCCTGCACATCCAGGATCTGCCTGTACATGGACAGGCGCCGCTGCAAGCTCTCAAAGAATACGTTATCCAGGGCCGGAGAGTCAGCGCCCTGGGGCTGGGGTGCCTGGCAGATAGGGCACTGCAGGCCCGGCGCCTCCAAGCATCCTGAGCACAGTGTATGCAAGCAAGGCAGCAGCTTGGGGCACTTGGCTTGTGCCTGGCATCCCTGGCAGTGCAGGAACTGGAACTCTTCTTCCATGGACTGCTGGAGAACCAAAGAAGGAAGGTGAGGCCAGAAGTCCCAGGAGTCCCCGCCCACTGGCCACCAGCCCATTCTGTTGGAAGTCAGAGTGGGACCTCACATTCCATTCCAGGCAGTCATTTAATGATGCAAAATCCTGGCTTATCAGCATCCCAACTTCCCCATTTACTCAAGTTTTCCAAATCTCATCATACAATCTACTTTCCCATCAGACATAGTATTAGGCCCTGGCATATAAGAATGCGTAGAATACATCCTTGCCTTCAGTGAACTCAGTTTAGATGGTGAATATACTAAGCACCAACCTCTTTGTAAAATACTTAACACAGTTTGGGGGGAGGCTCAAAAAGTTAATCACAGAATTATCATATGACCCAGCAATTCCACTCCTAGATATATGCCTGAAAAAGACCTGGAAACAAAGATTCAAACACATATTTGTACACTAATGTACAGAATAGCATTAGTCACAATACCAAAAGGGAACAACCCAAGTGTTCATTAATAGATGAATGAATAAACTGTGTGGTCTACAACACAATGGAATATTATTCGGCCTTAAAAAGAAATGAAATTCTGATATCTGCAACAACATGGATGAACCTTGAGGGCATTACATTAAATGAAATAAGCCAGACACAAAAGGAGAAACACTGAGAGATTCCACTTATATAAAATATCCAGAATAATCAAGTTCATAGAGAAAAAGGTAAATTAGAAGTTATCAGGGAACAAGGAGTTATTGCTTAAAGGGTACAGGTATACGTGGTGATGAAAAAGTTCTGGAAATCGATGGTAGTGTTGGTTATACAACATTATGAATGAACTTAATGCCACTGAATTATACAGTTAGAAATGGCTAATATGGTAACTTTTATGTTATGTGTATTTCACCATAACAAAAAAAATGTTCCACCAAAGTGCTCAATACAGTAGTTGGCACATGAGAACTACTCATAAATTTTAACTAGTACTGTTAAGTAATATTATTCTTAGTTTTAAAATGCTAATAATATAAGTTACAGCAACATGTTCTCATGAAAGGGAGCAAAAGGGCCTGGAAAAAATATAGAACAAGGTGCCAAGTAGTTGCTTTGGGGGTGGAGACGAGGGTCCCCAGAAGAAGGCTAAGGCAAAACTTGCAAGAGGAGGACTTAACAAACTCCCTTGTGGGTGAGAGGTGGCCAGGAAGGGTGTTCCAAGAGAAGGACTGGGACTTCCTTGAGAAGAAATCACATGAGCTGCAGCTAGGCCTTGGCCAAGGTAATCTCTCCCATGTGGGACACAGTTCTTCACTTCTGATCTGGAACTTGGGTGTGTGGAACTTGGGTGTCCCATGCCTGGGACATGCCACTAGCCCCAGGTGGTGCAATAGGGCTACTACCTCCACTGTCTCTAACCTGAGGTCCTTCATCTGGGAAAAGCCAAGGCTCCAGGCTGGGTGGAAAGGAGGAAAAGCGGTCTGCTGCCACGGGCCCTCCGCATGTTTCCCAAACTGCTCAGTGGAGAACGACAGTTCATAGTGGTCCCCCCAGCTCATCTTGTTTCCTCTTCCTATCTATCCAGGCCTTTCGACTACCCCAACCAAGAGAGTCAGGACCCTGGTGTCTGGCCTTCGCTCTTCGTGTCACTCTTTAAGGTACTTGGCCTGATCCACATTACTCTTCCCAACTCTCCCTCCACAGCAAACCAACAAAGCCTAAACCCCTTCATCCCCAAACCCATTTATACCTCTGCCGGGCTGTGGCTGGGCTGGTGGCCTCCGGAGGGGGAGTCCGGGGGAGGCATTGTGGGCGTGTGAGGCAGGACAGGGTCCTGCTGGAGGCCGGGAGATCGGGCGGATGCAGGCTCCTGCTGCATGGAGCCCAGCGCAGTTTCGATTCTCCGTTTGGATCTTGGAGGGCGGGAGAAGAAACCCAACCCGTGGCGTCAGTCAGAAGGCGGTCTCCCGAACTGTCCCCAAAGGGGAGGTACCGGTTGAAGGCCCGCCTCCGGAGAGGAAGTGAGACAGGGCTGGGGCGGGTCTAGGCGCCGACAGGCGGGCTGTGGGTTTTGAAGACTCGCGCAGAACTGGGAGGAGGGAGCCCCAGAAGAGCAGCGGAGGCGCGGCTGAGCTCGGGAGAGGGAGCGAGGCTGAGCACTCCCCCAGGGAGGCTTTGAGTCATTCACGGTCTCACCTCTGACATAGCTTTGTGCCCACCCTAGCTAGCACCTGGGGCCCTGGGATCTAGACATGAACCACACACGGCCAGTACTTCAAAGAACCCCAGATCTAGTAGAGGAGCCAGCCTCCAAACGCGCAGTACTGGGACTGGCAGGAAAGAAGATCACTCATCTGGGATTTGAGGGAGCAGCGGGAATTCACCAGAGATACAGGACTGGCGGCAGGGGGAGGGGGGCACCTTAAACGACAGCCGGGCAGAAGGTATGGAGACTTGAAACAGGAGAGCCTGTTTGGGAGGTAGTTTGGGCCACTTTCAGATTTAAGAGGGAACTCATGAGGAATGTGCTAAGAAGACTGGACCACCATGCCTCCTGAACCTCTGAGATGGAGGGGGAAAGGGAGGAAGTGTGGAAAACTAACTAGCAGGTATGAAGAAGTTAAGGAGACAGTACGTTAACTTTTGGCAGATGAAAAGCAGACCAGACCCTAGCCGGTGAGGATGGAAGGGTGCAGCTCCAGGCAGCTTCCCTGGGTCAACGTCTCTGGCTTCAAACTTCAAACCATCCCAGCCACTGCACTGGTCTCTGCACGCACATCCAGTACTAAGTTCCAACATGGAATAGAGTAGAAGGGATGTGACAGGGCCTTGCTCTTCTAAAGAGTAGAGTCTGAGGTACATGTGTGAGTCAGGGACTGGAAGGAGATCCAACACCAAGAACTGTGAAAGGCTTCAGGAGAGTGCCATACCCTCCAGCCTGGTCAGTGCCCCCAGGCCTTCACAATCAGACCACCAAATTAGGACAAGTCAAATATGGTGGGTAGCGATATGTAGAAGGGATTTGGAAATGGGCTGTGCTGGGTGTTGGGGGCAGGATGAAAAGCCCAAGGAGACAGAACTGAGAAAACTTTATTTGCTAACTTTGGAAGGTAACCTGCTCCCAGCCTGCCCCAACATCTTATTGAAAGTTAACATTTCTCAGAATAAATTTGCTATTTGCATTTGGGTTTTCTAAAGACATGAAGAGGCAAGTGCCTTTAGTGCCTGGATCAAGGGGTGTGCTGCGATGCTCTGGTGATCCTGCCCTGCTAGCTGTAGGCTGTCCTTTCCTTCTGCAGTGCTCCCTAAGGTCTGCACGTGGAAATGTTCTTTTGGTGCCAAAGTTCAGCCCTTCCCGCTCTGCTCTGTCCACAGTGACCTGGACCATCATTCAACAATGTACTGAGACCTGCTTTGGGACAGGCCCTGCTTGCAGAGCTGTGGGGACACAAAGCAATTATTTTACACTCTATGCCCTAGAGAAACTCTAAATCTACATAAGACCTCCCTTCGTTTGTGAGATTGAATAGAGAGGGTTGAGAAGACTGAAAACAGCATTTCCTTGATTCTGGAAATTTGGCTCCTGAATCTCCTCTTATGAAGCCCACCTTCCCTCCTCCATTTCTAAGTTCGGGTAAGATCTGGGAGAAGGCCGGCCGCTGTGCCACATACCTGTAATCCCAGCAGCTCAGCAGACTGAGGCAGGAGGATCTTGAGTTCCGAGCCAGACTCGGCCAAAGTGAGGCGTAAGCAACTAAGGGAGATCCTGTCTCTAAATAAAATACAAAATAGGGCTGGGATGTGGCTCAGTGGTCAAGTGCCCCTGAGTTCAATTCCTGGTACAAAAAAAAAAGATCTGGGATAAGGTGGCAATGACCCCCGGGTTGCCAAGAAATCGGGCCACGCCCCCACGCCTGAGGCCGCAGTTCGGTCCTCCCAGCGCAGGGGGCGCCGTGTCCCCGCGGGCACAGACCGGGGTCGGCCTCCAGCTCCTGTGCCCGGCCGCCGCCTGTGGCGACGCAGGTGAAGCCGGAAGCGGCGGCCGGCAGGGGCTGGGGCCGGCCGAAGCGCGGGGGCGTGTCCCCGTTAGGAATCATGCTTGGCAGGTCCGGGTATCGGGCCCTGCCTTTGGGGGATTTTGACCGCTTCCAGCAGTCGAGCTTCGGCTTTCTGGGCTCGCAGAAGGGCTGCTTGTCCCCGGAGCGGGGCGGCGTAGGGACGGGGGCCGGTGAGTGGTCGCCCAACAGGCGGACCGGGGGAGGGGAAGATTGGACGGTACCCACAAGCCGGAACCCTCTGCCTCTAAGGAGTCGACCGGCCTTGCGGCCTCGCACCCTAAGAGAAAGGACCGAGAAGGGAAACGACGTGCGATTGGAGAGGGGGCTGGGCCCGTTGCTGGGCTGCTTTTGCTGATCTGCCCTCCCTAGGGGCATGGCACTGCAGCCTCAGAGCTAGCGTAGCTTCCATCTTACCGAAATGAACCACATCACATTTCTCCTTGGCTTTTATCAGGCAGAGGTGTCAGGTTCCCATTATGCATAGTTCATCAGCACCCTACAGGTACCTGAAGAGAAATGGAAGAATATTCACCCCAGGGTAGAAACCCAGGGACCTGCCATCTACTTAGTACCTGGAGAAGATGCACAGAACAAAAAGGCAGACCTTCAGCTACCCATTGTCTGTCCTCTCTCTGTCTTGCTCCAAAGCTGTCTGTGGCTCCTTTGGGCCCCAGGTTGGCTCCCGTACCTCTCAGCCTAACCTTGGAGGATTTGGTCCCTCCCTGACCCTTCTATACCGACAGCTGCTCCTGTTCAAGAATTTCTTTCCTGCAGAGGTCACAGTGGATCAGAGCCAGGCAGGAAGTGAAACCTTGCTGTCCTGGGCCTTGGAAAGCCCACTAGACATGAACTTCATGAAGGATGGAAGCAAGGCACCAGTCTGCTTCCTGTCCAGAAATGGAAAAGGAGGAGCAGAGAATAAGCTCATTCCAGATTCTGGGGCTTTCCATCCTGTACTCCTGGCTCTCCTTGGTTTGGATGTAACTCATCTTCTTCTACCTCCTCCTCCCTACCCCAACTACCACCACCACCACCAAGCTGCTTGAATTGAAATATGCAATTTTGTTGGTTCTTAGGGCATTGAAGTGGGGTGAGGAGTAGAAAAGAAAATTTTATCTGCATCTCATGCTCCTATTAATGAGCAGTTAATACTGCACTCTCTTATTAATGAGCAATTAATGCTGCATCCCCATAGGGCTAAGGCATTGTTTCCATAAGGACCCCTTGAAAGCACACTTTCCGGGACTGTTGGTAGAGGAGGAATGTGTTATGCCAGCAGCATTCAACTCAAGCCAGCACATGTTTTTCAGATGCCCAGGTATTCCTGGCTCCATGACTAATCAGTATAAATTCGCATGACTAATTGGCATAAATTGACAAGGGATTGATTCCTGTTCAGTCCAGTAAGGACAGCATCATATGAGTTGTACTCTCAGATGCAGTGACTTGCCTAGCAAAGAATAAAGACTCATGAGGGCTGTACTTGGATCAGATTAGTTTTGATGTATAGGGGGAGAGAACAGTACCTAATGAGCACGTGTCCAAAGATATGATTGAGAACAGTGAGACCAGAGTGTATGAAGGGGAAGGTGGGCAAAATACACCTGACCAAGCTCATTGTACTTAATAGCTGTCCTGCCAAGCCATCTGGTGTTCCTTAACCACCTGTGCTCTCTCACCCCCAGATGTACCCCAAAGCTGGCCTTCCTGCCTCTGCCATGGCCTCATCAGTTTCCTTGGGTTCTTGCTGCTGATGGTAACTTTCCCCATTTCGGGCTGGTTTGCCCTGAAGGTAAGACTGGCTGGGTCACCTCTAGGGTGGGTGGGTCATATTGAAGGGTTTGGCATTGATGAATGAATTCCTCATATTCTATATCTCCTGCCTCTATCACACCTCTACAAAAGGGGTAATGCAAGAATTGTCTCTTTCCGTATTTCAGATGAGGAAACTGAGGCCCAGACTTGTCATCATGGGAACCAGTAAGAAGTAGAAACAAGTCTTCCCAAACTTCTAAGTCCTGGGATCTGGTCAGATATCTTGGGTTAGGCCAAATTAGAAATAAAAACACCCAACTTGGCCCAGCAGGCAATTTGCAATAGGAAGTCAGACTTCATTTTCAACAAGATTTGGTACAGATGGAAAAAGGATGAATAATAGAGCTCTAGTTGTAAATCACACCTTCATGCTGTGGTCAAGGTGGAAGCCCAGTCAAGCCCTCCCCTTTGTGTGGCCCAAGGAAACAGTCAGCTTCTCTAGAAAGCCTGTAGGTTTCTGTGATCTGAAAGGGAGTTCTTAGATGGTTCTAGATCATAATTCTGAAATGCTACTAGACAAATACTGTGTGACCTTGGATAAGTTACTGTGTACTTCTGGGCTTTCAGTTCTCAATTTCTTCAACTTCTTTAGGACTCCATGGATCTTAAGTTGGAACCCCTTTGTTTGGGGTGCTGTTAGAACAGACCAGCCTTTTCCCCAACTAATCCAAGGGCAGACAGTTTCCTTGTATGAATCATGTTTATCTTTAAAGAAAGATGAAGTTTCTCTATAAATCAAGTCAGTACAATGTGGTGATTAAGACACATGGCCTTTGGAGTCATTCAGAATAGTGCCCATTTCACTTAGGTGCTGTGTGACTTCTGAGTACCTTTCTGAACTTGACCTCTCTGAGTCTTGGTGTTCTTATCTAAAAACAGCTCAGGATACCTGATTATGACCAAGGCAAAGGGGAAAGAGGAGAGGAAGGGATCTGGGGAAATGTCATTGGTAAGCTTAGGCAAACCACTTCCAACTCTTCCCTTTGCCATTGTGAACAGATTGTGCCTACCTATGAGCGGATGATAGTGTTCCGTCTGGGCCGGATCCGCACGCCCCAGGGACCTGGCATGGTTCTGCTCCTGCCCTTCATTGACTCCTTTCAGAGGGTGGATCTGAGAACACGAGCCTTCAATGTCCCTCCTTGCAAGGTGAGGGTCTTCTCAGCTGCTCTGGACAGACAGAATGGGGGCTTGTAGAGAGTGTTCTATGAGTGCCAGGGCATTGGCCTAAAAGTAACCTTCTGGGAAAGTGGGAGAAGAGAACAGAAAGTTAAGGATAAAGGCTTGGAGGGCATCCTCACTCTTTACATCTGACCCCATGTACTTGGAGACACCATTTTGCCTTTAAGGAGCTAGCTGTCAAGTGGGTGGGTCAAATTGGGTGGTCCCAGTGGGCCTAACCTTGTAGCCCAGGCCTCCTGAGTGTCCTTTCTCTTTCATGGCCTCTCCCAACAGCTGGCCTCTAAGGATGGGGCTGTGCTGTCTGTGGGGGCTGATGTCCAGTTCCGTATCTGGGACCCGGTGCTGTCGGTGATGACTGTGAAGGACCTGAACACAGCCACACGCCTGACGGCCCAGAATGCCATGACCAAGGCCCTGCTCAGGAGGCCACTGCGGGAGATCCAGATGGAGAAGCTCAAGATCAGCGACCAGCTCCTGGTAGGCAGCTCCTTGCAAGGTGGAGCTCAGAGGCTGGCACCTGGTCACTTTGAGCAAACAGGTTGCTCTAACCTCAGTTTATCTTATGTGCCGAGAGTGTAACCACCTCTGCTGAGCCAGTGATCTGAGTTGAGGAACGGAAGATAGCTTAGACCATAACCATGCTGGGCACACATGGTCCTAAGAAGGGGAACTACCCCAGTGGGAATTCCTGGGGCCCGACCTCTGTAGGCAGGCAGACTGCTGAGGTTCTGCCTTTCTTTGCTCTGATATCAACATGAGGTCTCAGGGGCCTCTGCAGTCCCAGTTGGGTTCAGGACCTGACTCTCAGTGTGTGTGGTGGGTGGTAGGAGGGGTTCCCTAGGGAGTTCTGTACTCATGAGGCAGCACATGCATTTTTGTGGGTTGGTTTTTCTTGTTTGGAACAGAACAAAGAAACATGAAGACATTTGAATCTTCTTCCTGGCTTCTCTCCATGTGTATGAAAAATGATCTGCATGGAATTCACCTTAAATCCTTGTACTAAAAGATAGGGTAGATGTAAATGCATGGGCAGTGGCATGTGCCTCACAGCCACGCTCCACTCCTGCTCCCCCCTTTTGCTTGTCCTCATGGAGGAAGGTGAGAGAACTTTTCCCTCTTTCCCTGCCACTCTGATCTAACCCCAGGGGAAATGGGGTTAGAGGACATGGAAGAAGTGGGATAATGCCAGTCCTGGAGCTTCTCAGTCCCTTCATCAAGAAAGTCAGCAAGCAGCCAGCTGGGTGAAATTCCTCAGACCCTTAGTCCTGATTGTAACAACTGCCCTCACATATGCTGTCTGTCATGGTTCACAGAGTCCTGTGCCCGCCCCAGAATAGCTCAGCTTCACATTTTTTGCAGCAAGAGGGCCAGTATTACTGGAGGGTGAAAACCCAGGCTCAGAAATGTCTCAGCTTGCCTCTAAGAGCCACGTGGCTGGGCATGATGGCACCTGTAATCCCAGCAGCCAGGGAGGCTGAGGCAGTATGATGGCAAGTTTGAGGCCAGCCTGGGCAACTTAGTAAGACTGTTCAAAAAATAAAAAGAACTGGGATATAGCTTGGTAGGGGAGCACCAATCTGCATCTCAGTAGACTGAGATGTAGCTTAATCCGCAGTACCACCCCCTCACCTACACACAAAGAGTCATGATCAAGGGCAGAACTGAACCTGAGCCAGACCCCTTGGTTCCCCACCCTCAAAAAAGTACTTGATCTAATACAACTCAGACAATAATTTTTTTATTCGTAAAACCCTATACCCCATTATAATTCATCTTTAGGAAAAGGAAAGTGGATCTCCGCCCTGTTGCACATTGCTTTGGTGTGAAAGGGGCATTCCATCCTGTGATGTGAAAGTCACCCAGACTGAGTGGGCACCTGGCAGAGTATGGGCAGTGCCTGAGGTAGAAGCCAAATCTCCCCACCCTGGTTAAGGCGTATGTTCTCATTCTCACTTCCTCTTTTGCCCACTTTTCCTCTGAAGGGATTGCAGGCTGCCCCCTCACTTGCTGGCCCCTGCTCAGTGACTCACCCACTAGTGCTCCCAGACAGCTTCACCCCTCTGCTGCCTTCCTGCAACCTGGCCCACCCCGTCGCTCTTTGCAACAGGTCCTGCCTCTTTACACACAGGAGAAAAAACAAAAAGAACAACAACAACAAAACTCCAGGACAGGAATCTTTCAGCTTCCTCCACCTTCAGCCTTCACTTCCCACCCTCTGCACCTGTGCTGCTTTTCCTTACTCATTTCCCGCCCACTCGCTCTTCCTGAAGCTCATCCCTGCATGGGACAGTACTCTGGTCCCTACCTCCTCCAACACTGTCCTCTCTTTCCCTACCTCTACCTCTCTCCCTCCATTCAGGTTCACTATCTCTTCATTCTTTCTTCTCTCTTTTCTGCACAGAAACATGTTCTCCTTTTGCCCTGCTCCCCCTCTCCCCCCTACCCACCCTCTCCCCTTCCCTCTGGAAGGCTCCCATTCCTCCCATCCCATCCTCAACCTAGGCTTCCCCCAGCTCCTGAGATAGCTCTGGTGGACGTCGTGGTGACCTCCCTCTTCCCAGCCCAGCAGACACTTCTCAGCCTTCCCTTATTTTACCTGCTGGCAGTGTTCGTCTGCGTGACTCCTCCTCCTCCTCTGCTCCCCTTGACCTTGCTGGTTCTCCTGCCTTTCATTGTTCAGGTTCCTGAACTCTATCCCCTTCTCATCAGTCACCTTTCTGAGAGAGCTGAGCCACCCAGGACTTGTTTCCTCTGGGCACTGGTTGTTCACAGCACGCTGCTCCAGTCTGACTCTCCTGAATCTTGCTCCCATTTATCCAGCTGCCTGCAGGACACTTGCTGTCCCACAGACACCCAGAGCTTACAGAATTAACAAATGAACGAAAACCCAGTTATCCCCCGCCCCACCTCATCCTGTGTGCGTATTCTCTAAGTGAATACCATACTCTTGAGCCCAGAAAAATCTCACCAGAAGCCTGCCTCCCCCTCCTCTGTCCTCTGTGCCATGGCACATCCAGGCAGCAAAGTGGCACTCCTCTTGTGCCTGCTGCAGCTTGGCGCAGTTGGCAGAGTTGTACCCCCTCAGTGTATCTGCTTCACTGGACCCTCCTGCCTCCCACCAAATCTGTCTCCTTTCTCCTCGCAATCTGAAATAGTGCTTTACTTACACCCCAAGCCTCCATCATCAGCCCCATCCAATCCAGTGTCCACACAGCAGCCAGGAGGGTGTTTCCAAAAGGTAAGTCTGCTCTGTCACTTGCATAAACTCCTCTCTGATGTCCTTGTTGCCTCAAGAAATCCAAGTAAGTAGGAAGAGTCCACCTCTGACACCTCAGCCATCTTCGGTCCCCCAGCCTACACTTTAGGGACTGACTAAATGGAACTGCTTGAAGTGCCCAGACCTCCAGTTTCTCCTCTCTGAGCTTTGCTCATGCTGTTCCCTTTGCCTGGAAGGTTCTCCACCTGGAGAGTCCCCGACAGTGTCTCCCTGACTCTTGTTTGAGCACTCACACAGCTGGACTGTCAGTGTCCCCTGCCTGTGCTCCTCAAGGGCAGGCATGGGACCTCCAGGTCTACCTGTGGCCATAGTGGCGCACTCAAGAAGGTGCTCGGGAAAGGTTTATTGCATGAATTCCATTTCTCTCACACTGTCCTCCAGCTGGAGATCAACGATGTGACCAGGGCCTGGGGGCTGGAGGTGGACCGAGTGGAGCTGGCAGTGGAGGCCGTGCTGCAGCAGCCCCAGGACAGCCCAGCAGGGTCCAGCCTGGACAGCACCCTCCAGCAGCTGGCCTTGCACTTGCTGGGAGGGGGCATGAACTCAGTGGCAGGAGGTACCCCATGTGCCGGACCAGGTGAGGAACTTGGGGACAAGGGGGAGGTGCTCTCGGCTTGGCCTGGAGCTGACTTCGCTACTTGCTCCCTTAATCAAGCACCTCTGCACAGTGCACTCTCTGCCTGTCTGTCTGGACCACGCTGATTCTAGGGACAACCCAAGCTAGGTCTGTGAGAAGAGCCCAGATTGTACGAGTATGGAGAGACATGTGGCAGGCACGGTGAGAGGAGACAGCAGTACCTCTTCCTGCAGCTGGAAAGAGTGTTCCACGTCTGATCTCAGCACGAGCAGCTGAGAAACAGGATTCAGGTGTTTAAAGTAGAAACTTAGGGGCAGTCTCCTGACAAAGAAGGGAGTTGAACGGAGGCCAAAAAGGGGCAGAGGCCAGCTGTCCCTGGGAACACACTGACCTACCTGCCTCTCTGCCTTCCTGCCCAGCTTTGTTGGCCACCCCGGCAGACACCCTAGAGATGGTGAGCGAAGTGGAGCCACCTGCACCTCACAGCCTGAAGCAGCCTGTGGCCGAGGGGCTGCTGACTGCTCTGGAGCCCTTCCTGTCTGAAGCCCTGGTCAGCCAGGTTGGGGCCTGCTACCAGTTCAACGTCATCCTTCCTAGTGGCACCCAGAGCATCTACTTCCTGGATCTCACCACAGGTGCAGCTGCCCCTGCCTCTCCCTCACACCCAGTTGCTTGTACACCTGCCCCCCCATGGCTATGTTTTAGACTGCCCCCATACCCAGTAGGAGCAAGGCTTCCTACTCCTGCCAACAATTTGGGTGAACCCATGGCAGTCCGGGGCTCTGACACCATTTCTAGACAATAATTATCTGGGCCTTGCTCTCCCTGCTGTGGGAGGACATTTGAGATGGCTAGGCTACCGATACCAAGAGCCCTGCACATACAGCAGACCTGCCACATGCCAGGCTCTGTGCTGAGCACTTTTGTGCATTCTATCACCTGCTTCTTACCATGAGCTTAGGTCCCCTTCACAGATTTGCACTCTGAGGCACCAAGGGGCCTATAGGACTTGAACTCAGGGTATTAGAACCTGAATGGTTTGTGTATATGTGTGTATGCTGGTGATGGAGCCCAGGGCCTCATGCATGCTAACCAGGTGCTCTTCCACTGAGCTACGCTCCAGCCCTTGAACCTAAACTCCTGACCAGTATTCTCTGCTCCTTCCAGTGGGACATGCTGACCTCTCCTTTCCTCCATAGCTGTCTATGTCCCATGTCCCTACTAATGCTCAGTTTTCTTTCCTCCCACAGGGCGAGGCAGGGTGGGACATGGTGTGCCTGAAGGTGTCCCCGATGTGGTGGTGGAGATGGCTGAAGCAGACCTGCGGGCTCTGTTGTGCAGGGAGCTGCGGCCCCTGGGGGCCTACATGAGTGGGCGACTGAAAGTGAAGGGTGACCTGGCAGTGGCCATGAAGCTGGAGGCAGTCCTAAGGGCCCTGAAGTAGCAGCCCTGGCTGACCATCCGTTGCCCAGCCTCAAGCCTGGCACCGAGCCAGGGGAGCTTCTTTTTGAAGGAGGAGGTGTTGATCTGCACTGCAGAAAGTTGAGACCCTGAAAAGTTCCAGGCCCAGCCAGGAGCCCACGGATGTAGGCTGAGGGCCAGCAGCAGCTGGAAGTTCCTGCCTGCGGCAATTTACTGAACAGGCCTTTGCTCCCACCGAGTGCCCAGCTGTGAGCTGACTACACAGAGTGAGGACAGGAGAACCAGGCCTGCCCTGCCCAGCTGACTACCTGAATGGAGAGGCAGGACACACAGAACCAGCCTGATGGCAGCTGGTGTGGCTTGTGTGAAGGACCAAAGTGCATGACTTGGATTGCAAGCTTCAGAGGGGATTGAAGAGGGTGGGGGAGGGAGAGGGAGGGTGGCCCCAGCAAAAGGCCCCTGCAACAGGACTGGGCTGGGCCCACCCACCTGATTGCAGTTCAGACCAGGCTAGTGGGGGAGGGCATGGGACAGCAGGGCCTGCTGCTTCTATGGTCCCGCTCCTGAAGACACCTTGCCTCATCTACCAGCTCTGTCCTGCATGCCTGACGAGCTGGGCCAGGGCAGCATGCAGGAAAGCCCTGCTCTTCCTGTACGCCTTATCAGAGGCTTAAAAGCCTCCAACGAATAAATGTGGTGTTTCCAATGTAGAGCAGAGAAGTGAAGCGTGGCTATGGGCAAGTAGGGTGGGCCAGGAGGGGCCAAGGTAATCCCCACCCCCCAGCCCAGGAGGGACTGAGGCCCTGGAGGCTGACCTAGAGCCTGTGGATACCTGTAGTTCTTCCTGGGTCTCAAAGCCCCAGTATGCAGGGCCCACGGGTGCTTTCTGTTCTTTATGGTTGGGGGTACAGGTTGCCAGGAAAGAGGGATGTGGTTCTGCAATCATTAACTCGATGCATGACAGGGTGAGGGTCTCGTATCACATTCAAGAGAGGAGCTGGGGCACTGCTAACTGCTGTCCCAATGCCTCTGCTGAGGGGAAGGGAACAGGCAACCAGTCCTGGCCCTGGGCCCAACTGGCTCTCCGCTCCAATGCTTCAGCTCACAGGGAAGTGGCCTCTGACTCTCCAGTGCTAAGAAATGAATCTCACTTCCTGGACAGACTTGTAGGGGAAAATCCAGAACCAAATGACAAAAACCAGAACTACCTCCTTGAAGAACAGCCTCCAGCTTGTCCCCTGGTAGCCTTTCCTCTGGGGCCCTTTTCTCTTCTTTGGCACCAGGCCCCCATCCAGTTTGCCCCTCTCTCCTTGCTGGCACCACACTGCCTTGGTGAGCCTTCTGCCTGGCCTGGGGTGCCTTCTTCAAGCCCAGCATGTACCCCACTGCTGCAGTCTTGGGGCTTGGTTGTCAGCTGTGGGGCCCTCCTCAGCCCCAGCCTGCCACCCCTGCTGCTGCCCCTCTCTGCTCACCTACAGGCCTCTCCTCAGCCTGCCCAGGGCTTTCCAGCTGGGACTTTGTTCCAGAGCCCAGGGCTTTCCAGCTGGGACTTTGTTCCAGAGCCTCCCCATCAGTCCCCACTGGCCACACTGCTGCCCCTGAGGCCCAGCAGGGCTGCTCCTCTTTGCCCCTGCCTGACCTCCCCTCTTGCAGCTGTCACTGTGCCTCTTCCCCACTGTCTGCTGCTGCACCTCCCTGCTGGGGTGTGAGCTCCATGCAAGCATGATTCACCTGCAGATGCCCTCCGTGGCTGCTCCACGCTAAGTGGCAAGTGCCCTGGGAGTACCAAGCATCTCCACCACGGAAGCTGGCTCTGTCTCTTGGTGGGGATCAGGGAGAGTAGTGAGGAAAATGAGATCACAACTTGAGAGAAACTGAAACTTCTCAGGTTTTCTTCATGGGTGTGGGAAGATGAACATAACTTTTAGGGGAAAATGAAACTTCTAGATGTCTGGGTGGAGAGTAAGGCCTCACATGGTCACTAAGTCCCCACCCTTGAAAGGAGGCAAGGCCAGCCCAGTAGGAAGAGGAACCTTAGGTTCAAAGGCCACCAGAATGGCTGGGTGAAGGGGAGGACATGGGTCAACCCCAGAAGACTTCCCTGAGGAAGCCAGGTCTGAGACTGCTGCTGCATGGGCCTTCAGAATAGATGGGTCAGTCACCCTGCAGAGGGGAAGTCCCTGCCAGAGCACAGATGGAAGAAGCAGGCTGGCACCTCTGGGGGACTGAAACCAAAAGCACGAGGGGGGTTGTGCAGGGACTGTGGTGAGGGCATGCTGAATATGTCCCTGTACTTATCTAGACATCCAAATAACTTACATGATGATCTACTATCATCCAAGGACTGACCCAGGGACCCTTTACCACTAAGCTACATCCCCAGCCCTTTTTATTTTTTATTTTGAGACAGGGTCTTGTTAAGTTGCCCTGGCTGACCTTGAACTCTTGAACCTCCTACATCAGTCTCCCCAGTAGCTGGGATTAACAGGCCCAGGTTTGATGTAATTTTTACATAAGTATTTTCATTTTGAATAGGTAATACATTCACATGGTTCAAAAATTAAAAAGAATTTTGGAGGCTGAGGTTGTGACTCTTATGTCAGAGCGCTTGTCTGGCATGTGTGAGGCACTGAGTTCAATCCTTGGCACCACATAAAAATAAATGAAATTCTTTTAAAAAAATTAAAAGAATTTTAAAAGACATACTATGAAAATTGTCCCTCACACACGACTCCACTATACCCTTCCCCACACATTTCTCCGTACAGGTTTCCCCTGCTGTTAGTTTAGTTTCTTGGTTGTTCTTTCAGGTTGGGGTGTGCGTGTGTGTGTGTATGTTGTGTACAGGGAATTGAAACCGGGGTGCTCAACCACTGAGCCACATCCTGAGGCCTTTTTATATTTTTTAAATTTTGAGACAGGGTCTGGCTAAGTTACCTAGGGCATTGCTAAATTTCTGAGACTGACTTTGAATCTGCCATGGCCCTGTCTCAGCCTCCTGATCTCTGGGATTACAGGTGTACATCACCACGCCCGTCTTATTTTTTATTTTGAGACAGGGTCATGCTAAATTGCTTTAGGCTATTCTCCTTCCTTAGCCTTGGGAGTTGAGAGTCATCAGGATTATAGGTGTGTGCCCCTCGATCCTGGTACTAACCCCACCTCAAGAAAAAAAAATTGTTGGTTTGTATTTTGACTTTGCTTATGGTATATTTCCATGAAATTAAATGACTCCTGAATTTGGAGACATAACAGAAAGACGGGGCTGGAGGTATAGCTCAGTGGTAGAACACTTGCCTAGCAATCTGGAGGCCCTGCAGGGGAAATAAGGAAGGAAATAAAGCAATTCCATTTTGAGACCATTAAAGAATTATATGTACTTCTTTCTGTTTTTTGGCCCACATAGAATTTAAATAAGCACAAAGTATAAAGTATGGGCCTACATTTTTTTTTTTTTTTTTTTTTTTTGGTACCAGGGATTGAACCCCAGGGCACTTAACCACTGAGCCACATCCCCAGCCCTTTTTTTCCATTTTATTGAGAGACAGGATCTCCCTGAGTTACTTAGGCCCTTACTCAGTTGCTGAGGCTGGCTTTGAATTTATGATCCTCTTGCCTCACTGCCGGAGATCCTGGGATTATTAAGACACATGCGCCCTGCTGGATCTACTTTTTTTTTTTCAGCACCATGCATTTCTGTTTATGGGTCTATGGCTGGATTTTCTGTCTGTTCCATTGGGCTAATGTTTATTCATGTTCTAAGACTACTTTTTAAAATATCTGTGGGATTAATTCTTTTTAATGCTTTTAAAGAAGGTCTTCCTGTCTCTCTTTTTCTTTTAAATGAAATTCAGAATTACCCAGTTTGCTTTTCTGTTTTTTAGTTGTAGATGGACACAACACTTTATTTTTATTTATTTTTTGTGGTGCTGAGGATTGAACCCAGTGCCTTAAAAGTGCTGTGCAAGTGCTCTACCACTGAGTCACAACCCCAGTCTAGTTAAAAAAATAAGTAAATAAAAAATGTTGGCATGTTTATTTGGATCACATGAAATGTGTAGAGTAACTCAGAAAATTGCAATCTTTATGACATTAAGTTTTCCTATTCATGAACATGATGTGTTTTTATTTCTTCTTTTGTATCCTTTAGAAAATTGAAAATACTGTTTCTATTGGTTTTGAACATTTCTTATTAAGTTTATTCCTAGATACTTTATCTTCTCTGATGCAGCTATGAATTAGATCTTCTCTTCCATTGTATTATCTGATCAAAATGCAATTGATTGCTCTGAAGTAATTTTGTATCTTAGTAACTTACTATTTTTAAATTTTATTTCTAGTATTTCATCTTTGGTGTAGTCATATCATCTGTAAATGGTGAAACTTTGCCAGCTTTTTCTGATCTTTACAATGCCTTGTCTTTTCTCATCACATTGGCTAGTGGGGGGAGGTATTTTTCAGATGGATGAGGTGTGAGACATAACCTAGTGAGAGGAAAAAGCCAGGCCCTTGGGAGGGAGGGAGAGAAGGAAAGAGAAAGAGAGTGACTTTCTAGAGGAAGAGAAGGAACTGGGGTCTGAGCCTTAGCAAAGGGACAAAGAAGTGATGTCTTGTCTTGGAGAAAGAAGGGAGGAAATATGGGGGTGGGTAATATTTGGGTGCAGATGGAAAATCTTGGTAGTTCAGTTCCATTTCCCAAGCACTGGAATGTTTATTAATTGGAACAATTTCAAGGAAAAGAAGGGCTAATGGTAAAATCTTGGTCACTGACAGGGCCCAACCTGGGTCAGCCTCTCTGTAGATCCTCCCAACCAAAATTCATAAAGTGAGAAAGATGAAGGGGCTGAGGAAATTTATTTATTTATTGGAGGTGTGGAGGCTGGGAGGAGTCAATGTCTGTCTCTTTCTAGTGGGTGGTTCTTGATTCTTTTCCTGGGCCAAGAGAAACCCAGCCAGGACAGCAAATCTTTTAGCAATGACCAAAGGCCAACATTATCAAGACTGGTGAGGGGGCAGTTGGTGCTAATTGAGGCCATGAGGCAGGGGTGGGTGACAGTCTGGGAGAACCTTTGAGAACAGAACAGGAAAGAAGCAGAAGAGATTTGATCTACTAGCTCACTTCACAGATCAGAAGACTGAGGCCCAGCAGACCCAGAGAGAATCCTCCCAGAAGGATTTGTGGCTGGTTCCTGAGCTATCTCATGGCTCCTAGGAATGACCATGGAGAGGCAGGATTGGCTTAGAATAAAAAGGGTCTCAAGATCCTTGAGTTGCTCTCCAAGTCTGACTCCATTGAATGGGGCTAGGTGAAGACTGTGGGGGTGGGGTCCCACCCCTGCAGCTCCAAATACTACCCCAGTCAGGAAAGAGGTAGGTGGACAGAGAGGAGAGAGGGAAGTTGAAGGTGATACTCTCCAGGCCCTGAAGACTTGCCCATCACAGTCCCTGATACCTCTGCAGAGAGCTGGGACTCCAGCATGCTTTTGTTAGATTTCCATCTGCCATATAATGGGGACTGGCAAGTGGTTTTTAAAATTAACTTGCTGAATAAGATGAAGAAATCTTGGATTTGCTGCAAAAGACAGAAGGAGAGAGAGAGGGGGGAAAAGGGAAAGAGGAGAGGAAGAGAGGAAGCATGGGGAAGTAAGAAAAGACAAAATGACAGGGAGCCAGGACAGAGGGAGGGAGTAGGAACCAGAAGAGAGGCAGAGACAAAGAGAGTGAGAGTAGAGAGACCTAGAGCAAGAGAGAAACAGAACTGCACAAGGAGAAAGTTGTAGTAGAGATGGGTCCAGACAGAACTGGAGAGGAAGGCGTGGCCTGTGGGCGGGAAAGATGGCAAGGTGCTCTCTGAGTTGTTCTGGGGCCACAGGACTCTGGTCCCGTTCATTCACTTTCCATTCCAACTTTGGCCTTGGAGCTGAGGATGAGAGAAACTGGCTCTTTAAAAGGGGGTCTGAGGCTCCCCACTGGCTTCTGGATCCCATGGGCCCCCAAACTATGAGGCCTGCCACAGGGGTAAGAAAAAGCCTGTAGGTCACACTGGAGGGGCCAGAGTCACCCCTGAAGAGAAGAATCCCTGGGAGAGGCACCCAGAGGCTTCCAGGGTCAGCCTTAGGCTCTTGGGCCTGAGCCTCCTGTTAAAGAACCCAAGAAGCCCAGTCTGAGCTTGTGGCGCCATCTTGTGGCACTGTAGGACATAGCTGGTTTCCTTTCCAGTAGCTTCAGGGGTCAAGAAGGGTCCTGAGGGGTGGTGGAGTGAGAACCAAGTGGGGGAACTTTGCTAAACATTGCTATCTACTTTCACAAGAACACAAACATCCCTGTTGTACCTGGGCCCAGGTGTACTTGGTAGGGATGAGGGTAGGGAAGAAAGTTGAGGGTGTGACTAGGAGAAAATGGGAGGTGCTGAACTAGTTCCTTCCCATAGCTTCTCAAACATTAAAAAGCACAGCATTTCTATATTAAATATAGCCCATTATTATAAATGCAAAGTGATTTTGTAAGTTTTCCTTGGGAATTATTTGACCAGGAGTAATTCACTTACAGCACAATTCTCCACCATTCCTCAGCTCTCCATGACCACTCATTCACATTCTTGATGTGCTAACAGAATTAAAAGCTATTTATTCTACAAATTCTTTTCAAGTATGAGGAAATTGTTATGAATACTACACTTAATAATTAAAGAAGGTGACATAGAATTTATGACATACATTAGCAATAGATAATTTATAGATAATTTATGCTTTATAGAAATTTAATCAAGCATTTATTAATTTTAATTATTCTGCAGTTTTTAAACTTTGGAGCCAAGATTTTTCAGATTTTTAATTTTTATTTAGGTCTCTGAAAAACTCAAGAGCTTTGGCCATGCCCCTTGGGGACTTATTACCATTGAAAAATAAGTGTTCCTAATGATACCTGCCCAGAGAACTATAAAGAATAAAAGTGGGACACTAGATGAAAAGCACTTGGCACAGAGCCTGGTATACTCTAAGCATCCAATAAAGAGATGTTGATACTATTAAACATATCTGAGCACATATACTCACATATTCATTTATTTATACATTTAAAAAATTTATCAGGCTGGGGACATAGCTCAGTGGCAGAGCACTTGCCTAGCATGTGCAAAACCTTGGATTCAATACCCAGCACCAGAAAAAAATAAAAATATTGAATACTCACTATGTGCCAGACAAGGCAATGATCCAGGTGGTAGTTCTATAGCAGTGAACAAGTTCAACCTAGACAATGCCTGTCCTTGTGGACTTTACATTCTAGTTGGGAGAGCTAGACATAAACAAGAAGCATTAAAAATAAGAAAGCTCATACAGTATGTTAGGAGGCCATCAGTGCCTTGGGAAAGGGTCTGGCATGTCCCAGAACAGTCGGGAATCCAGTGTGGCTGGCGCAGCAAGAGGTAGAGAGTAAGGCCAGAGGGGAAATGGGGCTCCTTCATGTGAGGCCTTATAGGCCATCATATGGACTTTGTGCAGGGTCCTGAGCAGAGGAATGTGAGAGGCTGAACATATGAAGGGAAAATACATAAAACAGAATTCTGACCCACAACCTGCAGCCACCTGCCCAGGAAACCAATCCTTTTATCTACAAAAACAGCCCAGGAAGCCAGAGCGCCATAAGTCAGACTTATAGGAAGCCAGATGCTGTCTCTAGTAACGATGTAGAGAGCAAAACAACTTCTGTAGCATGCAGCCCCAAATGGTCAAGACTTGATTAGTAACTGTTAGTTTCCCTAATTTTTGTCCCAACTTCCAAGTTAGGACCAACCAGAGAATGCTAAATTTGCACCCCCTACCCCATAGGGTACTGCTCACAATTATCCCCCTTCAGCTTCCCAATACCAACAGTCTCCTTCACACCCGAAACCCTCCTGTTTTTCCTACTGTAAGATTTCCCACCCTTCTGTCTGCCCTTGAGTCTCTGTTACAATGCAAGCTTTGGTGGTCAACTCCCTTGTTATGGCAATTTCTGAATAAATAGCTTTTGGGTTTCTCATTTGATTGGTTTTTAGTTATTTCTGCAAATGACAAATTCTCTTACATTTTAAAAAGCTGCTCTATTAAGAACAGACTGCATGTAAAAACAGAAAGACCCATTGAGAATCTGTTGCAATAATTTAAACAAGAAACAATAATGTCCTGGGCCAGGCTGTTAACAGGACAGGAGTTGTATTCTGGTTACACTTTTTTGTTGTTGTTGATGGTCTCACTGAGTTGTTTAGGGCCTCGTTAAGTTGCTGAGGCTGGCCTTGAATTTGCGATCCTCCCACCTCAGCCTCCCAATTGCCTGGGATTACAGGCATGTGTTGCTGCGCCTGACTCATTATACATATTTTAAATTTCTTTCTTCGAAGTAATTATAGCTTCATGAAATTTGCAAAGGAATGTACAGAGGAGTCCCATGCACCAGCTCATGTCAACATTCCATACAACCACAGTACAATAGCAAAATCATGGAATTAACATTGGCATGATCCACAGAGTTTATTCAGACTCAACAGTTGTATGCACACCCATTCGTGTGAGTTGTTTGGGTGCAGCTCCAGGAAATTCGAAATTGTATCTATAATGGGAAATACAGATGGTCCCCAAGATGGCTGGACTTATGATTTTTCAACTGGTGGTGCAAAAGTGATAAGCGTGCAATAGAAACCAGACCTTGGATTTTGGATTTTGATCTTTTCCTGAGCTATTGATATGCTGCCTGATAGTCTTATAATGCTGGACAATGGCAGCAAACTGCAGCCCAGTCAGCCACTGCATCCTGAGGGGACAACAACTGATCCCCTACAGTGTACTCTGTGTTTAACCTAGGATATTCAATAGATTAGGGATAATAGGATTTTCAACTTAATAATCTTTTTTTAACTTATCAGAATGAAACCTCTTTTTAAGTGGAGAAGTGTCTGAATATAGTTGGTCTTTATCCTGGTTCCTGGCAGAAAGCTCCAAAACCCCTCCTTAAGTTTCCTGAGTGATAGGAGAGTCTTTAGTTCTTGACAACAGGCCCCTCTCAAACCTCTGAGTTTATGCTAATGGTGGCTATTTGCAGAACCCTAGATGGCATCAGGAGGCAGGCAGGCCACTAGGAAGACCAAGTCTCAGTGATTAGATCTGGAGCTTTCAGCCCAGTTCTGTGGCCTCCGGGGAGGAGAGAGGAGCTGGAGCTGAGTTCATTAGCCAATGACTAATGCTTTAATTAATCAAACCTACCCAAAGGAACTTCCATAAATACCCTAAACAATGGGTTTTGGAGTGCTTCTGGATTGGTGAGCACATGGAGATGCTGGGCAGGGCCATGGCTGGAGTAGGCCCTCTGTATCTCTGCCATGGGATACTTCTGAGTGGTGCCTTTTATAACAAGTTGGTGATGATAACAAGTTTAATGTTTTTCCGAGTTCTGAGAACGATTCTGGCCAATAATCAAATCTGAGGAAAAGGGATCATGGAACCTCCAAATATGTGGTTGGCCAGGCAGAAGCATAGGTAATCTGGGGGCATGGTACTTGTGACTGACTTCTAAAAATGGGGGCAGTCTTGTGGAATGTACACCAGCTCTAGGTAGCTAGTATCAGAATAGAGATGAATCATCCAATGCCCAGTTAGGGTCTGAGAAGCAGAAAATCGATTGGAGTTGGAAATGATACCACTTGCTCAGTGTGAGGCAAACAGCACAGAGTAGGTCTGTGTGGGCTTCGTCACTTATGCAGCCTGGAGTTGCCTCCACCACAATCCAGATGTTCACCTGAACCATCCCCACAAAACTCCCTCGTGCTATCCCTTTAAAGCCACCCCCTCCCCTCCTAGCCTTTGCCCTTGAAAACCACTCACCTGTTCTCTCTTCTATCATTACATCATCTCACAACTGATACATAAATGGAATCATACAACGTGCATCCTTTTGAAATTGGCTTTTGTGGATACAGCATCCTTGTTGCTTGTATCAACAGTTCATTTGTTTTCATTGCCAAGAAACAGCCTATGGTATGCCTCACATTGTTTAACCATTCACCCTTTGAAGGGCATCTGAGTATTCTCTGATTTGGGGCTGTTACAAACAAAGTTGCTATGAACATAAGTGTTTCATAAATTGCAGGAGAATAAGTGTTCATTTCTCCTGAATAAATGCACAATAGTGCAATGACTGGGTCCTATGGCAAGTCCATTTTTTGTTTTGAAATGAACTGGTTCTATTTTAAAGGTAGAGTCTAACATGATTACCTGAAAAATTGGATGTGGGTGGAAAAAGAAGAAGTGTTGCGGGGTGGGGGCAGGGAATCGACAGTAGATGAGCAAACGTACTTGGAACCATGCAGGAGAACAGTAAAGACTTGGGGAACATCAGCCACACCAGAGGAAGCAAATGTGACTCAACAAGGAAGAATGAGAAAAGCCACAAAGACACTGTAAGCTGTGGACATTGTCTTGAAGGGTGTTAGGGGTCACTCAAAGGACAATTAGTGTATGGAAAACCCTTTGATTATTTGCATGTGCTTAAAGTGAGAGAGAGGAGTTGGCTTCTTCTTAATATGTAGAAAGCCACAGAAGGATGTCACTCCCATTCTAACAATAAGATAATTTGCAAAGAACCATGATTTCTTAAAGCTGTCAGAGAGCTGAGATCCAGGCAACTAGAGAACTCAATTCCAGAGTGACAAGCCCCTCCCAAGAAAGACTGGCAGGACCAGCTGTTTTGCCAAGGCAGGGCATGTGAGGCAGGAGTGTGCCTCCCTGGTGAGCTCTTTTCCACAGGTTTTCACTGAATGTAAAGGAGAAAGTCTGGGAGACAGGCAAGCCCCTGTGGTGGTGGCAGAAGGACAAGCTCCACAACCCACCAGCTTCCTCAGCACAGTTCTCTCAAGCAAAGACACAGCACTCTGACTGGCCCCAGGGCTGCAGGGGGAGAAGCAGAAACTGGATTAACAGTATATACCACCGCCCTGTGGGAGTGGCCGGAAAACTCCCCTGTCCTGGATCCACCAGAGATGGAAGGCACCGGCAACAGGGGTGGGAATACTGTGAATACCCCAGAACATAAGCTGTGCAGAACTAGGGCCAGGAGAATCACTCAACTTCCCACCAATCCAAACTCCACCCACACGCAGTGCCAACTGCCTCCATCTGCAGCATCTCTTACCACTAGGGGGCGAGCAAGAGCGCCGAGAGGGTCCCTCCATAGAAGAGATAGGCTGGGCATTAAAAAAGGGATGGAGCTGTAACCCAGGCTTATGACAAACTCATCTTAAATATAAAAGCCTAAGCAGGCTAAAAGAAAAGGGATGGGGAAAAAAACATGCCATGCTCGAAGCTGGGCATGGTGGCACAGGCCTGTAATCCCAGCTATTCCAGAGGCTGAGGCAGGAGGATTGCGAGTTCAAACCCAGCCTCGGCAGCTTAGCAAGGCCCTAAGCAACTCAGTGAGACCCTGTCTCTAATAAAATATTTTTTAAAAAGGCCTGGGGATGTAGCTCGGTGGTTAGCACCCCTGGATTCAATCCCTGGTCCAAAAGAAAAAAAATAAAAAGCAAGCAAGCAAGCTTGAGTGTCTATATTAATTTCAGCCAAAGTAGACTTAGGAGCACAGAATATTCCCAGAAGTAAAGAACAACACATAAAGGGGTTAGTTCATCAAGGGGAATATAACAACTCTCAATGGGTGTGCTCAGGAGAACAGAGTCTCAGGATACACACAAATAAGTCTGATAAAACAAACAGAAGAAAGGGACAAATCCACTCTTCTCTCAACAAGCACATAAAATCCACCAGGAGCATTGGGGATATAACTCAGTGGTAGAGTGCTTGCTAGCCTGCATTTGGCCTTGGGTTCTATCCCCAGGACTCAAGAGGTGGGGGACAGGGGAGGAAAAGAGAAAAAGAAAAAATCGGGCCTTATATGGGTAAATTGTACAAGACCATTAACCAACATAATCCTATTGACATTTATAGGATGCTCCACCCAACAACAGCAGAATCTACATTCTTTTCAAGTACACGTGGAACTTCACCAAGACAGATCGCATTCTGCTCCATAAATCAAATCTTGACAAATTAAAAATAATTGAAATCATATAAAATACATTCTATCATCCTAATGAAATTAAACAGTAAATCAGTAACAGTAAGATTCCTGGAAAAGTCTCCAAGTATTTAGAAAACAAATATGGTGCATCAAAATTAGTGGGACACAATTTAAAGCAGTGCTTACAGAAAATCTTGTGATCTCGTTTAGGTAAGGATGTCTTCGATGAGATGAAAAACACAACCCACAAAAGAAAAAACTGATAAATCAGTTCTCACCAAAATTAAAAACTTCTGCTCAAAAAGTACTAGTAAGAAAATGAAAAGACAAATCATAGATTGGGAGAAAATATTTGCAAAATACATAACTGATAAAGAACTTGTATACAGAATAGAATTGGAGTACTCTTCCAATTCAATAATAAGACAAACAAGTCAATTAAAAATGGGCAAATTATTGGGAGAATTTGAACAGAAACCTTACTGAAGAACAGATGTGATAGCCAATAAGCACAAAAACAGATGTTCAATGTTATTATTCACTAAGGAAATAAAAATTAAAACCACAATGAGATACCACTACACACCAGCTAGAAAACTTAGAAAAGGTGAGACAGTGGTGCTGAGACCATAGTCATAGTACTTTGGAAAGCAGTTTGGCAGTTTCTTATGCAGTTAAACATATGCATATTGTGTGACTCGGTGACCTCATTCCTGCTATTTATTCAGGAAAAATAAAAACATATGCCCACCATCCAGACACCTGAGTGTGAATGTTTAGAGTGTTTTGTTTTGTTTTTTCTATGATGGCCTCAAACTAGAAATAACCCAAATATTCATCTATTGGTAAATAGGAAAACAAACTGTGGTATGTCCAAGGCAGTGGGATAAAGTCACAAAGTACTGATATGGCAACATGAATGAATCTTGAAAGCGTTATGTCAGGCAGGAGATGTGTGCAAAAGCATTATGTGTTAGCTTTGTGTTGCTGTGACCAAAATACGTGACAACAACTTAGAGGAGGAAAAGCTCATTTTGGATCACAGTATCTGAGGTTCAGTCCATGATCAGTAGGCTCCTTTGCTCTAGGCCCCAGGTGAGGCAGAACATCATGGCAAAAGGGCATGAGAGAGGGAGGCTGCTCAGCACATGGCAGCAGAGAAGAAGTGCAGTGCCAGGGACAAAATGTAAACCCCAAAGACATGCCATCAGTGACCCATCTCCTCTAGTCACACCTCACCTGCCTTCAGTTATCACCCAGTCAAACAGTCCTTTCAAACTAGGATGGACTGATCAGGTTACAGCTCTCAAAATCCAATCATTTCACCCCTGAACATTCCTGCAATAACATAGGAGTTTTGGGGGGACACCTCAAATCCAATCAACAACACATTATGTCTCCTAAGTTTTTTCTCGAGATAGCACAGCATAGTGAATATAATAAATGATGTATGATACATTTCAAAATCCCAAGGGAGTAAATTTCAAAAGTTCTTACCACAAAAACATGATAAATATTTGAGGTCAGGGTTATGTTAATTAGCTTGGTTTAATTGTTCCACCTTCTACATCATAATGTCACTTTGTACCCCATAAATATATACAACTATAATTTGTCAATTTACTTTTTAAAAATTAAAAGTTTAAATTAAAAAAAGTGTTGTGTTAAGTGAAAGAAGCCAGATACAAAAGACTACACCCTGTGTGATTCCATTTATATGAAATTATGGAAAAGGCAAAACTACAGGGACAGAAAATAGCTTTGTGGTTGCCAAGAGCCAGAGGTGGTGGTTGGGACATTTACTATGAAGAGGCATGAAGGGATTTCTCAGGGTGGTGGGATTTTTCTCTACATCTTGATTGTGGGGCTATTTTTATATTTCTAGCTTTGCATATATTTCTCAAAACATCACACTGTACACCTAAAAGGGTGAATTCTGCTGTATGAAAATTCTTCCTTCATATATCTGAATTATATTGAAAAAGTGAAAGGGACAATTGCTGTGAATCAGATTCTAGATGACCTCTGAAGTCACATACCCTGGAAATAGTCATGTATCCCTGAAATAGTCCAGGGGAACCAGAGACCTGCTCCCCCTGGTGGCCTTCGGGGAGCAGCGACAGTCTGCTTCAGGCTGAGAAGCTCCCAGGCTGCTGGGGCCCAGGCAGAGGCCAAGGGCTCCTTCCTTGTGAGGCATGAGTGCACAGACAGCTGGATCAGGTCCTCTGGGCCCAGGGTTTGGTTGCCCAGGGCACTGCAGGTTCTGTCCCCAAGCTTTTTGGGGGTATGAATACTGATACAGCAAAGAGAGTCTTCTATTAGGATTTTATTTTGCAGTGAGGGGGCAGTGAGGACAGGGTCTCCCCATATTGCCCAGGCTGGTCCCAATCTCCTAGGCTTAAGTGATCCTCCTGCTTCAGCCTTCCTGAATAGCTGGGACTATAGGCACCACCATGTCTGACTAAATGGACTTGATCTTTTTTTTTTTTTTTTTTTGAGACTCAGAGCCCTGTGCATGCTAGACAAACACTCTACAACTGAGTCATATCCCCAGCCCAAGAACTTGATTTTTTAAATCAGATGTTATCCAGCCCTGCACAGGAAGAAAGCAAACTATTAAAAAGAAAAGCAAGCAAACAAACAAACAAGGAAAATCCCCACTTAAGTACTTTTCCAAAAGAAGAGAAATGTCAAATTATCATGCTCACAGGATATTCCAGCTAACCACAGTAGTCACCAAGCAGCAGCCATCCACCTGATAGCCTTCTTGTACAGTATTTTTGCTAGCTTTGCAGATTGGCTGCTTCTTACTCTCTGCTTTTTTTTTTTTTTTTTTTTTTTTGCGGTGTTGGGGATTGAACCCAGGGCCTTGAGCTACCTCCTCAGCCCATCTCTGCTTCTTAGGCACTTAGGTCCTAGGCACTTAGGACCACACAAAATGGATGTTATGTCCAAATTACTTGGACCCAGGTCTCAGCTCCCAGTTGCCCTAGCACAGATCCAAGGTACAGGAGACCCAAATGCCATCTGTACCAGGCAGTGCAGTGGTGTGGGCTCAGGTTGCTAGCCTCTTATCCAGCACTTTCAAATCCACAGTCAGAAGTAGGATTGGTCTGTGGTTGTCAACATGAGGGTGGGTGAGCTAGCATGGCTTCTTTGTCAAATTTGGTGTCAGGATTATGTTAACTTCATAAAATCAGTGAAGACGCATGAAAATCAATTCTTTATTTTCCCTATATGCTCTGGAAGTGTTTAAAGAGCAGAGAAATGACCTCTTCTTCCGGTTTGAAAGAACTCATTCTAAAACCTTTTAGGTCTGAGTCTTTTTTAGAGATGACAACTTTTACACATTCTTCTCTTTAATTGGTCTTTGAGTGTTGTTCATGCCTCAAGTCAAATTTGGCAATTTATATATTCCTAGAAAAGAATTATTTAATGTTGAAACACTCCAACTTGCAAGCAGGTATGAGTTCTCTTGCATTTCAAAAGTTATCTCATGACTGTACTAACACTCCTCTCAAATCCCACTTTTTGTATTATTACCACATTATGACTAGTTGACTGTTTACTTTAATTTGACCCTCCCCCATCCACTGAGAACATTCTAAATCTGAATTCTACTACATCCAGGAGAAATTATGCTTATTCTCCTTACACAGCCTCTTTTTTTCCCCCCTTTTGTACTAGGGATTGAACCCAGGAGTGCTTAACCACTGAGCCACATTCCCAGTCCCTTTTTTTTTTTGAGGCAGAGTCTCACTAAGTTGCTTAGGGCCTCACTGAATTGCTGAGGCTGGCCTTGAACTTGCAATTCTCTTGCCTCAACCTCCCAAGCTGCCGGGATTCCAGGTGTGTGCCACCGCCCAACCTCTTTTTGAGCAACTGTTTCTTTTTCTTTTTCTTTCTTTCTTTTTTCTTTAAATATTTTTTAGTTGTCAATGAATCTTTTATTTTATTTATTTATTTGTGGTGGTGAGTATCGAACCCAGGGCCTCGCACATGCCAGGCAAGCATTCTACCACTGAACCACAACTCCAGCCCTTGAGCAGCTGTTTCTGAGAGGAAGGGGATGAGAATTTGGACAGTGGTCTGGCTGTTCCCAAGCATAGATATCTGCCTTTATTTGGGTCCCAAGATTCCTTTGAGGATCTGAGGAAGATGCCTTTCTCTCCAGAAATGTGCCTGTGTTCAAATCCTGGCTCCCATTCACTAGTTGAGGGAACCAGGGCAAGTCACATCACCTCTCTGATCCTTGTTTTCCCTATCTGAAAATGGGGGCAAATAGTGCTTCCCTTATAGAGTCACAGTGAGGATTGCGTGGTTAACCTTTGTTTATACCTTTTAGAGCAGAGCCTGGCACGTGGCAAGTGTGTGAGAAGTTAGCTATCATCATTATGATTCTTGGTGTTTCTCTGCTGTGTCTTCTTCTCTTCCCCATCCATAGGAGTTCCTTGTGCTTGCCCACCCCAAGGACCAGAATCCAAGGTGACTTCTGTGATCTAAGGCACATGAGGGACAATGGAATGGTGATCCAAAAGGGAAGGGGAAAGGAGTGAGTCATTAGGCAGGGGGTGGGGAGGAAGCTGAGGAAAGAGGCCGGAGAGCTTCCCCAGACTCGGGCAGTGGCCTCATGGCTCTGCCAGCCGCAAGGACAGTGTTGCTCCTGGCAGTGCTCTGGAGAGGTGTGAGCCTCGAGGAATAAGGCTCTGTGATATCCTTGCTCCCAAGCTTTGCAGGAAGAAGAGACCCTTGGAGGTTCATTCAGTCAACCAGCCTGTGTACAGTGATGGGGAACTGTGGACCACAGGGTTCCCTTCTGATGTTCTGGATCATAGGGTCAGTCTCTGATGTTATGGCCTCAAGTGTGGGAATAAAATGACTCAGGACATTAAATTTCCCACTTGGTATCCAGGGGGGGCTCCAAACAGATTAAATTTGATTTTGAAAAATTTTGTAAGAAAAGCTATTTTTTACAGCCAGGGTCAAGGAGGACCCAAGTCTATCCCTGCTTCCTCCATTTTCTGTGTGTGGCATTTATTGTTACCATTCTTCCAGGACTTTCTCATTCTTCTCAGAGTCTGCTGCAACTTTCAGGGTGACATGTGTCATGTGCACCCTTAGGTACAGGATCAGGTTGCTCTCCAGATCCTCAAGCACAGGCTCCAGTGAGCCTTCTGGGATTCAGGCAGTGCCTCCCATTCTCTCTGCCAGCTGGTGCCAACCCTGGCCAGGTCTGCCCACAGCACTGCCTACATGATTCAGTCTGGAGTTTGTAACGAGGTGTGTGGCCACTTTCCAACACACTCTATGGTTGTGGTGCACCTGGATGCAGCCCTGACAGGGAGCCGCTGTGTTGGGTCCATCCCTGAGAGTGATCAGCAGGGGCTCGGAGGCTGCATGTGAGAGTCCAAGAGGAACTTGATCTCTCTTGCTTTGATCCCAAAGGGAAGGAGATTGCTGGCAGAGCTGGGAAGTAGTCCCCTACCCAAGGCTGGAGGGGTGTCACCAAGATCCTTTAGGAGGTGCCAAGGGAATCACAGCTAACACCAGCTGGCCCAGGGGCCAGGTATCAGAGTGGGCCACACATTGGGCCAGCAGAGGATGTCATGAAATTAAGCAGAGATTTGCAGTGCAGAGGAGAGCCTTGGGGTAAGGAGCTGTTGGGAACCTGTTTCTCCAGAGTCAAACATTGAAGGCTCTTTTGTCATGGAGTCTGTGAACATCCTGTGGGCTCCTCACCCTGAACTAAGCAGCCTGTGAAAGTCTCTCCTCAGAGTCATTTTGAGGATTATCAGGCTCTTAGTCTAGCAGTCCCTGCCATTCACATCTTAGTTACAGATGTCTCCTTAACACTGACCCAACTATCTGCGGATCAAGAAGAGACAGGATAGGGCCCTAGAAGAGGGGTGCCTCTGCCCTGAGTAGAGGGTACACAGCCTGGAGCTGGTCTGGGGTATGGGACAGCCGGGAAGGTAAAACAGTGGCCTGGGCAGCATCTGGTTCTAAGGCGTCCCATCATGCTGTTTTTGCAGACCTCCTACCCTGCCCAGGGCAGCTGGGCACTGTCTGTCTCCATCTCCTCCAGTGAGCCTTTCTGAAGGTTCCAGGCTCAGCTTCTGGTTTGAGGTCTAATGTTCCTGCTTCAGAACCCAATCTTGGCATCCCACAAACTGGGTGATGCCCCAGCTGGAACCGGGCCTCAGCCTCGGCAATCTTTCTGCCTGGCTGCCCGCCAAGCCCCTCTGCCTGCCTCCTGTCCGGGTTGGACCTTCCCTCTCACTCCCCTTTTCTCCCTCCCTTTCCTTCTCTCCCCTCGCCTCTCTTATTCTTTCCCGTCCCCTCTTCTTTGCCAGACTAGGCCTAGTACTGGGGGCCAAGGATTTCAGCCCCTTCAGGATGCAGGTGGGGACACTCAGGCCCCTTGGAAGGGAGAGTTAGGGCTACAGCTAGGTCCCTGCCACTGGCATTTCCTCTTCTCTTTCTGTGCTTTCCAATCTCCACGCATGTCCTTGCTAATGGTTATCACTTAAGGGATTCTGTGGTTCACACCGCAGGAGGCTTACTGCCCCTCAAGGGTTTCCCACACGCAGTGTCAGGAGTGGTGGCAAGCCCCTCGACACTGGGACAGAGTAAGGAGAGGACCCGGTCATTCTGGGCAAATGAACTCGAGGCCCTTTACAGCCCAGGTCGAGTCCTGCACACCAGTGCCCAGATGTGCTGATGGTCTCTGAAGGCCAGAGGGAGGTGCTGGGTCAGAAATGGAGACCATAGTTATGTGCACTTCGTGTGTCTGGCCTGAGAAATTCTGGAAGCCTCCTCCCAATCCATGTGTGTCCATGGCAGTGGTGGGGGTGGGAAAACCCTGGGTGAGCCTACATGGTGCACCCCAGCTTAGGAAGGGAGAAAGAGAGGCTAAGGAAGGATTCCAGGAGTTGGGGCTTTAACTGGTCCTTGAAGGACAGATGGGAGACTAAGGGGGCAGGCAGGCCTGCTTCCTGGCCTCCTATGGGATATCTCTCCCTGGGCCTGCGTTGGGGAGGGGTCCAGGGGATCCACTTCTCCCCAGGTGAGCACTAAGGAGGGGCCAAAACCAGGTAAAAAGCAGGACCAGAGCAGAGCATGCTGTTCCTCTCTGCAGTGACAGGAGTAAGGAGACACCTGCCTCCCACTTGGCTGTGGGCCTCCTGACTGCCACCCACCTGCCAAGCCCACTGCCACCTTTGCAACCCTTCTCTCCCCACTCCCAGGGCATGGACCCTCCATCCTGTAGGGAGGCAGAATACCTCGTGAGCCCTGCCCTGAGGCAGGGCTGTGAGGCTGCACCAAAAGGGAACTCAGACCGTCCTGGAGGGGCAGGGGCCACCGGGGTCCTGGTGCATCATGGCTGTCTTTCTTTTCTCTGGGTGGGAGCCCTCTGTCCTTTTCAGCCCCCACCCCAGAGATCTGTCTCAGGGTGTCCTGCCAGCATGTGGAGACTGGCCCAGGTGTCCCTACCCCTGAGGGCCTGACCTCCAGGCGGAGGGTTTGTAGGCACATGGGAACAACGTGTCAGTAAGTCTCTATGTTTGAGAGTCCCCCACCTCCCCTTGGCTGGATGTAATGAGCTTCTTTCAGGAAAAGCCCCTGCTCTGCTTCCCTTCCACTCGGTCTTGTTTTCTGGGCCTGATCCCCCTTGAGCACCTGCTAGATTACAGATCTTCCCTAGAAAACTTCATACGCCTGGCATTTGGCCCTGGCCCAGGACTCAGGGACCTGGGCTCCCGCTCCTGCGACCCCACACAGGTTCCCATCTTGGGTTTGTTTTCTGCCCTGGGAATTGAGGATGATTGACTCCACCTCATAGGGGCCTTCTCACTGTCTGCAATCGGGTGACCTTGTCTGACCCCTCCCTGCTCACCCCTGGGTGCAACTAGAAAGGTGAGGGGACAGGGCTGCAACAGGACAGCCCCTAAGAGGCACACATGGTGGGGAGTGCAGAGGAGCAGCGAACGCGGGGCCACTGATGTAACCGAGCCCCTGCTCAGTCTCCTGGGCCTCAGAGGAAAAGTGGCAGGCAACTATCCTGTGCCAGGAGAGTCAAATCCTAGCAAGACTTGGTTTGGGGGAAAGAGGGGCTGTAGCCATGCCCCTCTCCCTGCCAATGCCTGGGCTGGAGAGGGGCCTGATGCCTGCAGTGGGCTGGGGCCAGAGCCCCTCTGGAAGCCCTCCTTCTCATGCCATCAGAGGACCTACTGCCAGGGCCCCTGAGGCAAGGATAGTGTCAGAACCCGAAATAGAATCTCCTTACAGGATCTAAGTCCAAAGGGGCTGGCTGAGGTGCGGGAGCCAGCACCCGGAGCTCACCCAGGGCCCCTTCAGCAGCAGCAATTGGCTCTCCGTGGCAGCATTTGAGCCAGACAGGAGAACATTCCCATTTTATTGATGGGAAAACTGAGGTCCAGAGTTATAGCATATCTGGCCAGAATCACAGTCAGAATTGGTCTGGATTCCAGAGATCTTGTTCTTAGATCAAGTCTCTTTCCCTTTCTCACTAGGGTTCCTCTGGTGGGAAGGGAGGGAGCTGGCAGGAGGCAGGGGGTGCAGAGGAATTCTGAGGGCTGGCAGGAGAGGAAGGAAGAGGGGCTGTACCTCCTTCTGCTTCCTCCTGGCCCAGCCCAGTGTTCAGGACCCCTGGGATGCCATAGCTGGGGCAGAAGAGGTAACTGTGACTCCATCTCCCAATCCCACCTTTGACTCTAGGACCTCCTCACTGCCTTTGCTCAATGTTACACCCTCTACCAAGAACACCCTCCGCCTCCTTCCTGGAAGGAGGCCCCCTTTCATGTGATGGCTCCTCAGGTGCCATCTCCCTCGGTGTGACATGCACCCAGTCCCCGTGTGGTTGTGTGCCCTGGAGGTAGGAACTGTGATTCTCCCGTGTGTGCCCCAGCCCCAAGCCTGACATTCAGCAGCTGGGCAAGAACAAGGGAATAAGTGGCTGTGGAGAGAGTGACTGAGAGAGAGCACCCTTGGGAGGGAGGCTAGGGCTGAGGGGTATGAGGGCAGATGGAGGGGTGGGCATCACAGCAGGGCCCAGGGGGCTGGAGCCACCCAAGAACTGCTGGGGCCCTCACCCAGTGGGATAGGCTCCTTTTCCCAGGAAGTGGTCTTGGGCTCAACCCCACAGGGTTTCTGCCATGCACTTGACACCCTCAGACTCTGGGCACCTGACAGGTTGGTGCTGTTTCCACATTTTGCCAGGGGAAGGATGAAGCCTGAGGACAGCCCTGGAGCCAATCCAGTGGTGACCACACTGACCAGCAAGCCACATGCGGAGCCCAGGAGTAGAAAAACCTTGTTTTATTCAGCCCGGACCTGGGCAATCTTGCTCTGTGGTATGGCCAAGATATAAAAAATAAAAACCAACAACCGACAAAATAATGATGTAGAGAAGAGTTAGGTACAGAATGGGGCCTGGCATCCGGAATCCCTGTGGTTCGGTCCACGTTTGCTCCCTGAGGCCGGCAGGAAGGGATGCCCCTGGCGTCCAGCTACCCCTGCCTGTCGGTTGTGGGGCTGGGCTCCTCGGCAAGAGGCTGCCTGGGGAGCAGGGCCTGGTTTGGAAGGAGAGAGGTTTCTGTCTGTCCCTCTTGGAGATCAGGATCTAGAGGAAGAAAGAGAGCAGGTCAATGGTGGCTGCAATGTGGGGCCCCCAGGCCTCTCCAGCTGGGGCTTCCCTTCCCCACTCCAGACCCCATGAGGTAGAGAAGGAACAGGCTCCCTCAGGACTCTGGACTCAAGGGAAAAGGGCTAAGTCCTGAGCCCAGGTCCAAAAGAAGGGGTTTCATGGATTCCCACCCACCCAGGGCATAGGCTCAGCATACCCCCGGCCCTCACCCCAAGTCCAGATTGTTTTCTAGGCTGTCAGGAGAGCTGCTACTGTCTGGAAATACTTTCTGGCTGTTTTTTCTAACCTAGTCCTTTAAAAAAAAAAAAAAGCCTCCTTTTTCCTCTTCAGAAACATGATGGAAACCCACAGGCGTCAGTCCCTTGGCCTTTCTGGGAATGCTCCATCCGGCTTCCTGTGCAGGCTGGCCCAGCAGCCGCCTGTGGTCAGGGTCACGGGGACGCTCTAATAAGACCTGGGTCTTTCCAAGCACTTATGTAAAGAGCCTTCGGAAGGAAGGGCCTCGGCCTCTGTAGCCCACAGGATCCCGGGGGGAGCAGAAGGGAGGCCCGGTTGCTCCTTCATCTGCCTTCTGAGGGCCCTCTTGGTGCTCAAGGTGCCCCTGGGACTTGGGATACTGTCCCAAATCACATAGAGGGTGAGGCAGGCTCCCTGTCCTCCTTAGCCCTTAACAGCTTTCCTTCCTTTCAAGCTCCCTAGAGTTGCTTTCCAGAAACCCTCTACCACTGTTAGCCCCTGAATGTGGAATGACTGATTGAGATAGGCCTCCAGAAGCAGGAAGGTGCTGGAAACTCAGTTCTGCAAAAACACCAAATTGCTAGTGCTGGAGCAGGAGTCAGTGATTTCAAATACCCTCTGTGCCCTGGGTAATTGTGACCTGATCCTACTCATTATTGAACGAGCGGCTGCTGTTCCCATTTTTAATATTCATGGTGTGGCATGTGTGTGGCAACGGGGTGGGGCTGCAAGGTTGTAAACAGGTTAGTGGTAGCAGCCAAGGGTGAAAGAGCTGTTTCTAAATGAACCCTGACCTTGGCCATAGATAGAACCCTGAACCTGGTGACATACTGAGCCCTGACCATGGCACTAGATTGAGCCTTGACCCTGGTCACAGACTGAGCCCTGATCCTAGTCATACACTGAGCCCACATTCTAGGCACTGACTGTGGTCACACATTGAATGGACAGGCCTAACCTTTCCTACCTACCATCCACTAATGAGCATACATTTAGGGGGCAAAATGTTTCTCTGGGCCTTGAAATCTCTATCACCTGTCCCCACTTGATGGATTAAAGCTAAAAGTTCCAGGATTACTTTTTTCTTTTTTTAATGGAAGTGGGGTGGGGATCTTTGTGAGCTTGTAAGCAGGGGGTCCCTCTGCCAAGTGCTTCATGTGGGGAATCACGAAAGACACTGAGGAGAGCCAGCCTGGGACAACAGGAGCAAAGGATTCTGCCCATCAGCCAGGTGACAAAGCCTGGGCCCAGATTTTATTAACTTCCTCCACAATGGGGACTTAGAGACAGACAATGGTCCATTTTAACCAGAATTACTTCTAATCTGGGCCTGTTTAATGGTCACAGCTGCCATTCATTGAGTGCCTCTATGTGCTGGCCCTGAATGTGGAATGGCTGATTCCACATTCATTGAGCTGCCATTCATTGAGTGCCTCTATGTGCTGGGCTCTTGAACATGCAGATGTCAGGCCTGTAAGTCATCATCCCAAGCTTATGTGGGAGGTACCTGTTTATCCTTAAGAAAAGTAGCTCAGAGGGGAAAAGTGAATTATCCAAGGACACAGAGAGAAGTCACAGAATTCTCTGCACTTCCACTTGTCTTGCACTTCCACTGAACCACTCTTTCTTCTGCTGGTTTCCACTTAGGAAATTTTAGGGAGCCACATCACTGGGCCCCAGATCAGCACCCCCCAGCCTGAGCCCCACCATGAACACTCAGCTTGGAACACTGGCATGGTCTAGGCACTTCCTGCTGGGCCCAGCCATAGCTATGTTTGGTGAACCCAAGTGTGGGTGTCTTAGAAATTTCAGGTGGCTCTGCCTGCTCCCCAGGCAGGAAAGAGGCTGGGGCAGGAAGGGTGCTGGGTGAGCACGTACTGGACAATTTTGCAGTTTGTTGTAGAAACATAGCGCCCAGTGTAGTGGATGTTGCATCTCACCACGTTGTTGGTGAAGTCAGACTCCAGAACAATGTACTTTGGGTTCACATGCACCTGGAGAGGAGAACAGGGAGAAAGGAACCTAGTCAAGGAGGCTGCACTTCACTTGATCACCAAGGAAAATGGTGGACAGAGAGACACGGAGATGACAGAGGGAGACAGGGATGGAGAAAGACCAGGTGACATCAAGAGACTGGGAGACAGAGGTACCTAGAAAGACATGGAGAGGAAAGAAGAGGCAGCCAGCAGTTCAAGAAAACATCATCTGATCCCCTTTTTATTAGAAGAGGGAAGCTTCCCCAGGGCCAGAACCTGGGCCAGGTGAACCCTGCACAGGGCCTTTTAGGGTCAGAGAGGCCAGGTCCTGCCTCAGAGGATGCAGTCATGAGGGGCTGAACAGTCAATGTCTGGTCCACTAACTCCAAGACTCACAGTCATTCATCCTTGTGCAGATAACCCATCAGGGGCCAGTCTGATGCCGGGTGGCATCTCCTGCCTTGGAGCCCAAGGAACCTGACATTCATTGAGATGATGGTCTGAACGTGACTTGTGATTTTTTTCTGGAAAGGAGTTACTGGGATATAACACTGACATGTTGGGTTTGTTGGGGTGGGGACCCATATTATTTGCAGAACACTGAAGAACAGATACAGTGGAATTAAATCCTAGCATGGTCCTTATGGGCAGGAACTGGGTATTGCTATGTGGTCTGTATATGAATGAACGCAGGCCTTCATTCATGTTGATGAGTAGCTGAATGACAGATGGAGAAGAGTACCCCGGACAATCCCAGCCCGGGGAGAAGCCTGGCAGGGCTCACGCACATGGAGCCCACTGTGAGGAGCTCAGGATGGCGCTGCAGTGAGTTGCTTCTGGCTCTTGCTTTCTGGATGCAGCCTCTCTCCCAGCCTGTCTTCCTGCAAGCCTGACCCCACTGTCTCCCTGTACCGAACTTCTGCATGAAGTGGGTCCAAGTGAACTGGCAGAGTGACCCCCAGCCTCACTTAGTATCTGTATAGAGTAGGCTGAGACGTGGCTTCTCCAGTGAGGACCTGACAGAGTGGTCCTGCGCAGCCTGCCTGGATGTACCAAGTTGGGCTGTGCGTCCTTAGCATGCTTTTCCACTTGTCCCCCCAACTAAGGGAAGGGATAATGGAGTGAGTGCCCATCACTCCCTGGAGCAGGAGGGGTTGCTGCTGGAAGGGCCTCTTGGTCACAGGAGCCCTCTCATCTCTCCCAGGTTGTACAAAACCTGCACTGTACCTGCAGACAGGGGGATATATCATTGGCACTTTGTCACCTTGGGGGGATGGCATCATCACTTCCCTAGCATCACTGAAGCTGGGTTGAAGGTTCCTTGGGGTCTTTAGAGAAAGAGGATCTTTAGATGTCTGCCTGAGACCTAGGCCCTCAGATGGGAATCATAAAACCTCAGGTGATGGCCTAGATGTGACTGGCAGCTAGGGAAGAGGGAACATGTCCAGGAGTTGAAGTTGGGGACACTGAGCATGGCCACCAGGTTGGAAGGAATGTAGGAGACCAAAGGGCTCACCTTGAGGATGTAGTTCCCAGGCTGCACATCAGTTATGTCGATCCACTGGCAGTCGATGTCTGCATTGTAGGTATCATAGCAGCCTGGGCTCAGGCCCTGGGAAAGGGACCAGAGGAGAGGCTGTGGTGCTGCTCGTCCCTTGGAGTCACACCCTGCCCACATGCAACAGTCAGGAGCCTCCTTCCTCTGGCTTCTCCCTGGACCCTGGTCTATGGTGGGTCTGCCCCTTATCCTGAGGCCACTGGACAGATAGACACAGAGAAGACAGAGGTACAGAAGCCAGAGGGAGGAATGAAATGGAGTGGAGAGGATGCTTGGCAGACATGGGTGAAGGAATGGATGAAAAGGCAGACATGACAGCAGACATGCTGTGGCCATAAGGATGGACTGATGGAAAGATAGCCCAATGCCTGTGTTCCTGTGCTGCCACCCAGCTGCCCTGACCCAACCTGCGTGTGAGAGGTGCACGCATAGCGCTTGAGGTTGCCAAAGTCACAGGTGCTGTCCTCCAGGCAGAAGCTGGCTTTGTGGCCCTCAGCCACTTTCTTGCCCGTGGCTGCATCCAGCAGGTCGTAGTGGCTGAACTCGTCCATGCTGTGGTAGTGTCTGGGGGCAGGGGAGAGGAGGAGAGGGAAGAGAACTAGTCTTCCTGGATCTCCCATCCTGTCCCCTCCTGAGATGGGTCAGATGACCTGCAGTGATATAGTCTCCTGACCAGTCTGGGCTCTTCTGTCACCCGGAATCCCACTCTGGTGCTCTCCACCTAGTCAGGTCACCCTAGTATAACGCCTCCTCAAGGTTCCTCACTTCCTTTTTGGGCTCCTTCCTTTACTGACTACCTTTGGGCAAGGCCCTGTACTCTAGACATTTCCATCCCTTACCAAGACCAATCATTTTATGGCCATCTTCCAGCCCAGTCTGGCTAAGGCTCCTCTTGCCCAGTAATGGATTCGTGGCCGGAAACACCTCCCAGGGGATCCTCCAACAGTCACCTGCATGGAGCTCAGGCACCAAGGCCCCTGGCCCAGAGGAGGTGGGAGAGGCTGGTAAATCCTGCTCACTCACTGGTGGCAGCTGTGCCACTCCCAGGTATGCCGTGGCCGGTTGGGGAGGAAGTCTGCTGTGCCCTGGTTCTTCACACGCTGGGGGAAGCGTAGCAGCACCCGCAGGTCATAGTCAGTGGCTTCAGGGGCATAGGCTGTGCTGTGGGGACAAGTGGAGAGACAGGAGTGGGACTGGGGCATAGTGACACCAAAACCCAGAATGGTTGCATCAGGCCCTGCCCCTAGCCCTTGACCACTGGTCCTCCCATCCCACCGCTAGCCTCTACAGATACTGGCATTGGACCCTTAACTGTAGAGAGACCCTGGCCTCTCCCTCCCTCCCAACTCCACAAAGGCCTGGCTGTCTCCTCCTGTCTCCTCCTGTCTGGCCTCCATTGCATGGCTAGAAGCTGCCCATGTGGTCTTTCTAAAGTGGCAATGGGCCTGGCAATGAGCTTCTGAGGGTTTCTCATGCCTGTAGGTGACTCAGCTGCGGACATTCCCTGGGGTCATTTAGAAATAAGCAACCCTACCCAAGAGATTCTTATACGTCTTCCCTCCTCTGGACAGATCCCTAACTGGTGACCCAAGAACGCCCTATCTCCAGTGTGAGCCTAGAAATCAGGTTCGAACTCCTCGCGTCAAATTCTCTGCACTTTCCCGGTCCCATGTATGGTCCTACTCCCACACACCCAGGGAGCTGGCTTCAAGTCTGCTTCCTCGTTCCCCAATTCATGCTTTGCCCACGCTATTCATTTGGCTCAGAATTGCAATGCTTACCCAGGCCCCTAGGCCACCTCAAGTCCCCTGCACAGGGAGCTTGGATGCCACACTTAGAGGAATCTGAACTGCCCTTGAGGTCTCACTTGCAGCACACCCTCACGCCACATGCATGCTGTTCTTGTTCAGGGATAATGGGGCTACCTTTCCTTGAGGGCTGGCTTCAGGGCTAGCAACCTGCCCTTTTCCCTTCAGGGAGCATGGGTCTGGTCACTTGCTGCCTCAAATTCCCAAAGAAGGCTGGCTTTGTAGGAAGAGAGGAGAGAGGGCAGCAGTGAGAGGAGACACACACATGCGCGCACACATACACATGCACACGCACACTCACGCACACACGTGCACATAGAGGCAATAGGAACAAGAAGGCGGGCAGCCGGCTCCCCTCCCTGCAGCTGACTGCTGACAGCTGTCCTGGCTGGCCTCAGGGGCGCTTCCCTGGCACTCACTAAGGTCTGGGTTGTAAGGCCAGAGGCGAGAGGTGGCCAGTTGTAGGGATTAGCTCTCTCTGAGAGTATGTCTGGACAGCAGGCAGCTCAGACTCTGTCTGCCAGAACCTAAGGCCCTCGGCCTTGTCTGGGGGAGGCTTGGAATCCATCTGTGTCTGGGTTGAAACAAAACATCCTCCTTCTCTGTGTTCGGTTAAATCCTGCCCTTCTGTTCAGCTCAGCACACCGTGGGAAACCATCACAGTCTAGGTTCTAGGCCCAGCTTGGCCGCACGCTCACAGCGAGACTTGGAGCACATCCCTCTCCTGCTTTGGGTCCGGCCTGCAGCATGACCTGGCCCGAGTCTACAGCCCACACCGCAGACGTCTTGGAGGGCCCGTCCGCTTCAGGGCTCCAGCCCTGCAGGGTTTTCTGGGTCTCTAAATCCTGCACCCAGCTTCCCTGGGTGTCTCAGCACAGCAAAGTTTCCTTCCTCTGATCTTGCTAGCCCCAGCCCTCACCCTGCTTCTGCTGTCACTGGGGCACAGGCAAGGTGACACTCTCTGACTAGATGAGGAGGTTCTTCAGGACAGAAGGCAGGCTGCCTCCGCCTTCCTGTCTGGGAGCTCAGGTCTGGGCACCCTGAAGTTTGGCGTTGACTAAAACCCTTTGGAACAACAGGGACTGCCACTGAGGTCATAAGTTCCTCGTCGCTGAGGGGAATGATAGCAGGAACATTATGCCCTCTTCCCAAGGACAACTGAATGACAAAGACAAGACCTGAATGAGCAGGCTGACTGTGTGGTCCTGGGACCAGGGTCAATTTGTGCACTGTTTGATGTGAGTCTGTAATAAGAAAAGGAACTTGCACCTAATGTAAATCAACTACACTATGAATCACCCTGTTTAGTTCATCTGACACCTTTTCTTTTCTTTTTATGAAAGTCTTTCTCGAAGAAAGCAATAAACTGAGTTATATTCTGGGGCAAACTCTTCATCCTGTCACAGATGGATAACTGTTTGTGGTCAGCTACTCTGAGTGGCAGTGAACTATAAGTTCTAGAAATGAGATAATATTGAGATTCCAAAGGATTTCCTAGATAGTAAAAAAAAACCAAAGAGTTCAAACGTCAAAGCGAGTAATTAAAGAAAAACAGGTGCTTCAACATGGATGTCAACAAAAGCAATCAGTGTCATCTTTAGTTCATTTAACACAGGGAGATGTCCCCCAAACACACATTTGAGCAGGATATGAATTGTTAATTTAGAAGCAAGTTTTGCAGGAGGCAGAATCATTCTTGAATAATGCAGAATTGGCCAAGCTCACTGCCTGGGCTCCTTTGCTTCTCTCCAGTACAATGCATAACAGGTTTATGCCCTCTGCCCCTGCTGTGACCAGGCAGAGAAAGCCTGGGCCAGCCATGGGACACAAGTGTCCTCTGTTGTCATTGCTCCATAATCCTGCATTCCTCCTTACAGGCCCGTCCACCCTACAGGACTTCCCTGGGTCCTGTGTGAGCATGGAAACATGGCTCTCCTAGAGGAGACTTCTCACAGGGCAGCTCAGATCTGAATGGTTTTAGTTGCTTTCATTGTACCTCAGTTTCCTAATGGGGCAACACACAATGGTCAACATGCACAGTAAAAGCAAAGTTCTTTGTATAGTGATGCACAGGCAGATTGGACATCTGCTCGTTCCCTTCCCAGCCTGAATACTTGCAGCAGGTAAGGCTCACAGACATAGATGACAAGCCCCTAGAGGCTCAGGCACTTGGTCAGGGTCATGAGGGTTGCCAACAGCTTAGTGTGAGCACTTATGGGTGATTCCCAGGGACTGTCCTGAGGTTCAATAGTTCCTCTTTGTCTCCTTACCTGGCCAGACACTTCTCTTCTGCTGCACAGCGCAGGGAGTACAGGTGGGCTCTCTGCACATAAGTGGATGCCTGTACATAGTTGGGGTCCGGGACCAAGTCAGGGAGACCTGGAGTAGGCAGTGGGAGAGAGGGAGGGAGAAAGAACACGGCATTGAGAGGGTCAGGCTGCCCACTGACCCCAAACACTAGTTGCCATTCTCCCTGGGCAGAGGGTCCTGGGCCCAGGAGTGGGATCAGGGAATTTGGGCAGCAGGAGGTCACCCCTGGAGTTCTGTGTTTTGAGAGCCACTGAGATCTCCTGGAAGAACTGGGACACAGGCAAGAACTGGGAGACAGGGCGGAATTTGGAGCATAAGAAAGGGGAAAGGTGTTCTTGGCAGGGAGAATGGCCTGGCATGAGCAAAGGCCTGGAGGCAGGACTGAATGAACCAAGTAATTTCCTGACAGAAGCACTCCTTCCATGTCCTTATTCCCCAGGCCTCAGACACCAGCCCCCAATGCCCTCTGCTTCTCTCGCCTTTGCAGCCAGCGTCCTTTGTGAGCCACCAGAACTGCCCTGGGCTTCTGGCCCAAAGAGGGCCCCAGAAGGCTCATGGGCAAAACCAGGTGGATGTTGGCTGGCAGCAGGTGGTGGGCAGGAAGGGATGGGCGGGAAGGAAAACAGTTCCCCAGAGCAAGCTGCTGACCAGGCAGAATTCTGAGCCACTCCAGGATGCTTCCCTCCTGGCACGGCCCCTCTTCCTGTCTCCCCTTCACCTGCTACCACTTCTGGCCATCAGCCCCCCAGACCTGCCCACACCTCCCCCCCCCGTTTAAACATCTGGTGTACAACCTCAAGAAGTGCCCCAGCTCCCTCCCTCTTCCAGCCCTGTGACCACTCCTTCCCCAGGCTGCACCAGAGCCAAGGGTATGTGCTTCCTGCCCCTGTCCCCTCCACCTCGCCCGCCCGCTGTGCATGGATTAGTCCCAGTTAATCCAGTTATTATTAGGAATAAGTGGAAACCAAACTCAGGTGTCCAGACCCCATCTGGCAGTGGAATACAGAATAGTTTTTTTTTTTTTCCTTCCTGTCCCGGGGTTGAATCCAGAGCCCTGTAAATGCTGGGCAAGTGCTCTACAACTAAGCTACATCCCAGTCCTTTTAAAAATTTTATTTTGAGATAGGGTCTCATTAAATTGTTCAGGCTGGCCTTATAATTCTCTAGCCTCAGTCTCCTGAGTAGCTGGGATTACAGGTGAGCACCGCTGTGTCCAGCTAGAAAATAATGATCTTTTGTTATGTTTTGTTTTTTGATACTGGGGATTGAACCCAGGGGCACTCAACCACTGAGCCACATCCCCAGTCCTTTTTATATTTTATTTAGAGACAGGGTCTCACTAAGTTGCTTAGAGCCTCTCTAAATTGCTGAGACTGGCTTCGAACCCAGGATCCTCCTGCCTTAGCCTCCTGTGTGCTGGGACTGCAGGTGTGCGCCACTGTGCCCAGTGAAGAAATGATCTTGATATTAGGAGTGATGGGGCGTGGGGTGGGGGGAGGTGGTCAATGGGTTATTCCTAGAGTCCTGCACTCTATTCTAGTTCGGCCACTGGCTTAAAGGGGGAGTGGACCTGGGGCCTCCAGTCCCTTCTCTCAGGCCTCAGGGACTCTGTCAGGCTAGTGATGACAAGAGGCTGTAAGTTCCTCTTGGTTTCTTCAAGTCCTCTGTGCTTGGGCTTGAAGTGGAAAGGCAGAAAAGGAAGGGGACTTTAGTCATGGGGGCGGGGGAGTTCTTAGTCCCCTTTCTTGCTGCCAAAACCCTCTCCTTAGTTCTTAGGCTCAGACAATAAGGCCAAGAAAGGGAAGTCCTCTAAGGCTTTGACAGAGGTGTCTCCTTGCATGCACACACAAACCTGGGGCTCCCAGACCCTATTCCTGCTCCCCCTGGGGCCTGGGCCTCCTAGGGGAGCCTGGTCTAGGCAGCCAGTGTGATGTCACCTACTTGGAATGGAAAGGAAACTTGGAGTACAGGGTGGGTGAGGATGAGGTGGCTCCTGGCTAATGGGGGACTTCTTGGCCAGTCTAGGTTCTCTTACTTGAGCCCCCTGGAATGCTTGCAGTCATTTCCCAAGGGACCCTTAGGCCCTCAAACCAGCTGGGAGCTGGTTCTTACCCTCTGGTTCCTGGAAGCTTCTGGAGGAAGGGTGAGAGAGAGAAGGGGACGGTTCCCTTCTCTATCATCCAGTGCCTCAGCAATAGACAGGGGTGGGGCAACTTAGGCTGAAGTCTCATGGGACCCAGCATTCAGCACCAGACAGTCTGCCGCCCCCACCCCAGGCCCGGTTTCAATAAATACTGCACAGATGGCTCCACAAAACTTTTCTGGCCTGACCCTTCCTCTCCAGGCCATTTCATAAGCTGGCTATACAATCCCGGGATGTTGGGAGAGACACACTAAGAGGCCGCCAGGGGTACTTGGGGCCTGTGGTGTCAGTCTCCAGTTGAGCCCTGCCCATGGTCATAGGCTAACCCCTGACTGTGGCCACACATGGAGCCCTGCCTCTGGTCACACACTGAACTCTGATCCTGGTTTTAGGCTGAGCTCTGATCCTGATCTCCAAGGCCTGACCCTGGAGATACACTGAGCCTTAACTCTGGCCACACATTGAGACTGGGCCCTGGTCACACACTGAGACCTGGTATCCATTCACAACTCTGAATGTCAGTCTTACTGTCCTCCATCTCTGTCCACAGATGATGGGCTAAAACTCTGTATTTTAAAAGAAGAAGAAAGAAAAAGAAAAAGAAAAAAAAAAAAACTTAAAAAGGAATTCGCTTTAACATCATCTATCCTTTCTTTTAGTTATTTGTTTGTTTGTTTGTTTATACCATCATCTATCCTTTCTGATTAAAACAGAGTGGGTAGGTTTGTGGAAAGGGCCATAGTGGTTGGGGAGGGACACCTGTACAATATTACGTGTGGGGATTCTGGAAGAGACCAAGGACACACAGCTCAGGGATGTTGGCCACAGTCTGAGCCCTAATCCTGGCTATAGAAGGTCATCCTCTTCCTCCTACTGTTGAGCAAACACAGGCTCAAGCAGAGGCCTCCTGCTCCAGGAAGTCTTCCCTGATTGGCAATGATATCCCAGGTCACACACATTTATCCTCTCACTACCCATGGTATTGATCTATAATTAGATGTAATCAAATTCAACTGTGTCTCCTCCCCTCTAGATTAAGGGCTCCCTGAGGGCAGGGCCTCAGTGACAATCCACAGTGTTCAGGAACCATGGCTTTGGGGATTACTGACTGGCCCAAGCCCCCTTGGCCTGTCAGGCAAGCTTTTTAAATGATTAGTGGCTCAATATGTGGCTCCATAAGTGTGCTCCATCTGTAACCCCAAGATACCAGGGCACACACAGTGCTTTTGGAAATGTAGAGGAAACAGGCTCAGAGAGGGCAATGAATCTGCCTATAGTCACACAGTGAGTCAGGGCAGCCCAAGGAGGAGCTCCTGAGTCCTGACCCTCTCCCAGGACTCTTATTATTTTTCCTTCTATAAAAATGAATGTTTTAAAAGGTATAAGCTATACAGTCAAATACACAGATTTTAGGAGCATAGTTTGGTAAGTTCTAGCAAATGTTTATGCTCTGTACCCACTATCCCTATAAAGTTAGGAACTGCCACCACCATCTCTGTAGTTCCTTTCCAAGGAAATCCTCCCTCTCTGCCACTCCAGGTAACCATTGATCTGCTTTTTAATGATATGCCCTTTCTAGTACCTAAACAAAATTACTCTATCCATTATCTTATCCTTTTCTTTCTGACCACCACCAGCTCCTCCTGTGACTCCCTCCCCTAAGCTCCCCCATCCTGGCTAAGTCCCCCACCCCTGTCATACCCTCATTGCCCTGGGAATTCAGACTGAGTCCTCCCACCTCACTCTCAGATCCCCTGCCGAGGTCCCAGGGAACAACAGGCCACCTCCCTCTGCTGGTATGTTTTTCCAGGAGGAAACAATGCCTCCTTCTCCCTGCTGCTCTCCCAAGGGACATTCCATCAGAAGGCAGTCCTTCAGGCTTAGGCTTGGGCGTGAGGTGGCGGGGCAGGGGGTGCTGGGGGGAAAGGGTTGATGTTGGAAGGGGATAAGGGAAGACTTGAGTGACGCTGTGGGTGTAGGGCTGGGGGGGCAGTCTGCTGTTGCTGGCTTGTGGGGTACAACCACGCCCTCTAGGCAGGATGGTCAATATGAAGTTATAATCAGAGTGTGATCAGCCCTCATTCCAGGAAGCGCACACTTAATAGAAAGATCCTGTGGGGGGAGGGGGAGGGCCTTTGCCTGCTCCAATCAGAGGGGGAGTCATCAGTCATCAGGGTGTAATTCTGAGGAGGGGCTGGGATGTCTTTTCCAGCATACACAGTCATCCAACCCTCTGGCCTGGAACTGGAGATTCCAAAAATGTGGGTTCTGGTGGGATCTTTTCCCTGAGACTCCTGTATTTATAAATGTAGAGAACTGAATTAGTCATAGTTCTCAGTTCAGAGCAAACTGAGCAGTCCATGGTCCACCCATGCAAGGCTTCTCTCGTCTTATTGATTTTAGCCTTCACCCTCCTCCCGACCCTCAGACATGCCCCCGAACACCAGTGGCAGCAGTGCATTTGAGATGGACATGTATTTTTAAAGTCTATAAATGAGACTTACAGAGTCCATGTTTCTTGGTTTTGAAGTCAAGGTAAACTTTTGAGGTCTTTCAAGAAGGTTCATGGCCTGTTATTGCTAAACAGGAGCCCCAGAGCGCCTCTCCATGTCCCATCTAGTCAGGGTCCGGGAGGAACTCCCAGGCAGCCTCTGACCCTCTGCTCGCACTCATGCCACAGTGAGCAGCTTGGCATGCGCCTCCCAGGCTGGGAGGACAGATCTCACTCTTCCTAACCCTGGGTCACCTTCTGCCTTGCTCAGCTTCCTCCTAAGCCCCTAGCACCACGGAGGGCTGATCAGATTGCCCGAAAGCTGGGCAGATGGTCTCTCTCAAGCTCCCCAGGAAGGCCCTGGTCACCATCAGTGTGCTACCTTCTGCAGCCAGGAGGGAGACTTAGCCTCCCCTGCTGTAAACTTTCCATGTGGCCTTGGACTGACAGGGTCCCTTCCTAGGCCTCACTTCTGCACACCTGTGTTTTATCCATTTCAGATTGCCCCCCACCTCACTTATGACCTGGAGCCCTGTGCTAGCCCTCTCTGAACACTCTTCCCCAGAAAGAATGTGCTGGCCATAAGGATTCGTGCTGCCCATAGCCCAGGCAAGGATGGTGGGGACACTGGGTTGGAGGGCAGCAAAGATCCTTGGGATGGCCAAAGCCAGGTTGCTCAGCTGGAGAGGGGCAGGATAGGAGATGACTGGGTCCTAAGGTCATTCCATAGGCAGCTAGCCACTGGTCTGGGGGATGTTATCTGGCCCCAGTGGGCAGAGGCAGTGAAAACTCTGAGCCAAGGGTAAAGGCCCAGAACTCTGCATTCTAGCTCTGCCCCGCAGCTTCCTCTGCAGGTGACCTAGAACCCAGAGGACCCACCATGCTGACTCTTGGGGCCAATGTCCCCAGGACAAGCCCAGCCTGCTCTTCTGCCCAGGCTGGGTCTGGCACTGCTGGAGGGCTCAGTGTCTTCCCTGGTGTGATCCAGTTGAGGCCCTCTCCTGGGTAAGATCCCAGAGCTAAGTTCACTACCTTGTCCTGCCTGTGTTCAGGGTCACCTATCCAATCTTCCCGTAGCCAAGGTCCCTTACCCTTTCTTAGGCTCAGTTTCCCTATCTGAATGATGGGGAGATTGGACTAACTGGCCCTTGAGCACAGGTTGGATGGATCCATAAACACTTGGAGATTAAAATACTTTTTCAGAGTTATTCAGTCCATTCCCTAGCCTTGGGCAAGAGCCCGGGACCTCTCATGACCTCCACAGCCCATACTTCATCGGTCAGGAAATTCTCCCACTGTCTGACCTAAATCCTTCCTGCTTCATTAGAAATCTGTTCTCCACTGCTCAGCAGGGAGGGCCCTGTGGCTACAAGCCTGTCACTGCCCACGCCTCACCTGCTTCCCTCTTGGCTTCCCCTCTTCCGTGGGTTCAATCAACCTCCTCTCTGAAATCTGTCTTAGCTAGGCCGCTAGCTCCCCAGGAGCAGATGAGGGAGGGGGAATGCAAAGGAGCCCTAATCTCTTGAGCCCAGGGCTGGAGGATAAACAAAGTCCAGCAGGAACCGATCAGTTGGTTGTGAAATATGTGCTGAGCGGGATGTTTTGACTAGTGTAGCCAGACTCTAGAGGAGCCCCTAGGTGGGGGGAAAGCAGAAAGCTCTACCGAGCACAGCATTGAATAAAGATGAGCCAGAAGTGGGCTTGCAGGGCAGAGCTGACAGCTCTGAAACCTAGGAAATGATCATCTAATAATCAGAACATTGAGTTGTCCACACCAGCCCAGAGGTGCCACAGCTGCCTAGGAGAATCCACTTTGCCCCAACATGAAGGGGCCATCCCTATCTGGGCCAATGGGTTATGACGCTATAACGTCAGGCCTAGAACCTTCAATGGCTCTCAACTGCCTACAGAATCAAGTCTGGATGTTTCAGGGTGGCAGCTAAGACCTTCTGTGGTCTGGTCTTTACCTGGCCTTGACCCTAAGGATCAGGAGGCAGCTCCTTAGCCTGGTTCTACCCACTGTGCCCTGGTTCAGGAATTCCCTGCTACACAACCTCTCTTTCTTTCTCTCTCTCTCTCCCTCTCTCTCTCATGCTAGGGAACCAAAGCCCACCTTGTCAATCCTGACCTCCCCTCGTCCGCCGCCGCCCTCCACCTTCTTACAGCACTTGTCTGCCACCCCCCACCGACTGGGAGACAGTCCAGCAGCAGGGATGGCCCTGCCTCTGTGTGCAGGGAGGGGATGTGGAGGGGCTGCCAGGGGAGCAGGCTGGGCCAAGCGAGAGAAGGGACACTGTCACCCTTGGGGGCTCAGCACCTTCTCCTCTGGCTCTGCTGCCACCTCTTTGCACACATCACTCACATCTCTTCCCAGTGTGACCCAGCCCCTGTCCTCCAAGCCGTCCTGATCCTCACTTCTCCTCTCGCTTCATTCAGTTCCCTCAGGTTCCCGCCCTGTCCCTGGAGATCTTTCTCAATGATCTGAAATCTTCATCTTTCTTACAAACCCAGTTCCTTCTGCAGCTTCCCATCTCAGCTCAGGTCATCCTTCCAGCTGCAGAGACCACACACCATTGTGCTATCCCTGGCCCTTCACTTTCTGTCACAACCCACATCAATCCATCAGGAAATCCCATGAGCTCCATCTCCAAAATATACCCTGAATCTGATCTCCCACTACCCCCATTGTTCCCACTGTGCCTGGGCCCCTGGGAGGCTACTCTCGATCTATAGACCTGACTCCTGCCTGCCCACTCCCAGCATAGCCGTTGGACCCCTGTTTAAATGGCACTGCCCAGTCAAATTCTGCAGTGGCTCCATAGTGCACTGAGAGTAAAAGCCAAAGTCCTCACAGTGACCCCCAAACCCCTGTGTGGTCTGGGCCCTGTTACCTCTTCCTTTTATGCCTCTAATTTTATTCCACTTTGTCCTAACCACAATGGAACACACTTGAAAATCCAGAGAATTCCTGCCTTAGGGCCTTTGCACTGGAGGTTTGCACCTCTGGAATGCTCTTCCTGCAGACAGCTGCAGGCTTCACTCGTATACCTCCTTCAAGTCTTTGCTCCAATGTCACTCTGACCACCTAGGCAACCTGCCCCTTCCCCCTACTCTGATCTTCTTACTAACCTCCATGGCATCTATCAAGTTCTACTACGTACCTGTTTATTATGTTTATACATAAAATACAGATCCATAAGAGCAAGAATTTTGTCTTTCTTTTCACTAATGAATACCCAGTTCGAAAGCAGTACCCAGTGCATAGTAAGGCACTAACAAATACTTATTGAATGGCTGTATTTCCTCAGGAGAGGATATCTGCCCTCTCAGTCAGACAAGAGCCCCTGAGGTCTGGGGAAGGGGTGGGTGGCACTACCCTTTGCCTGTACCCAGCAGCTAAGCTTATCCCACACATAAACAGCAGGAGTTGGGAGCTGGACACAATGAAGGGCTTGGGTCATTCTGTATCCAAGGAGGCTGATCTCTTGCTGGTGGGTTCAGACCTTGGCAAGGGCAGGGACAGGCCTGGGGCATTCCTGAATTCCCTGCACCCAGCTCGAGGTCTGGTACCTGCATGACCTCAGAGAGCACATGCCTGCACCTCCAAAGGGTCTGGTGTCTTCTGCCATGTAAGCTAGGCCTCAGTCTCAGACAGAGACTGCAATTGATTGCAAAAGTCCTTTCTTTTGAAAAAGAATTTGCTCTGGGCTTGGAAGACCCATGTTTCCAATTGGCCCACAAGCACGGGGAAGGGTGGGCTATTTCCCAAAGTTTTGATGGCAAAGGCCTCTATCCCTTCCTGCCCTGACATTCTGAGCCCCTCCCCACCCACATTTCCAGGTATTTGTGAAATGCCCAGTTTCCAGGGTGCTCACTACCAATGGGGAGAAAGATCCAGGCCCTACCCTCACTCTGTAATCCAGACTGCACACACAAAGGCCCCTGGATCCAGCTGCCCGCGGTGAGGAGGTGGTGAGGTCAGGGCCAGCGGAGGGAACAAGGCTGAGCCTCTCCTTCCATCCCCCACCTCCCAGTCCTGCTGCTCCACAGGAATGCTGGGCACAGGAATTGGAAGCAGGTGTGGGCTGCCTGAGCCGACCTCCGCCTCCTCTCTGTTCCCTTCCTCTCCTGCCCATTTGAGCCATTGCCCTGGGGAGATTTCCATGTGTTCTTGGCTTGGAAAGGAAGCAGGGTGGACGCCACTGGCTGGGAGCTATTGGGGAGGGGTGCCCTTCTGAGACCAGGGGAACTTAAAATGGGGATCCCTGGGGTCAGGAGAGAGGAAGGAGGGGGGACAAGAGGCCAGAACTCCCTGGCCAAGTCCAGCAAGGCATTAAAGACTTCCCATGCTGTCTCCCCACCATGACCAGGAGGGAGGTGTGTGCAAACACAAGGCAAAAATCTAAATTTTGGGGGAGGGAGGAATATAAGAGGGACCATGAACACTGAAACAGGTGACACAGGGTATAAAAAGTACTCTTCCTGAAGGGCAGAGCAGAGGGAGGGTGGTGCAGCCCAGTGGAGGGGTCGGGGTTCTTAGGTCCAAGCTTGACCACTCCTAGCCCTGTGACCTTGGGTGAGTTCTCAAGGCTCTCTGAGCCTGGTTTCTCATCTGTAAAATGGGAATGATAACACTATTTCACAAGACTGTTGGGGGGATTAGATGAGAAGAAAAGAGGATAAATACTTGGCACAATGTCTGTCCCATAAATGGCAGCTGCTACTATTGTTACTATTATTTAAAGCAGGAGCTGTCTCCACCCACAGAAATGGGCCAGGCTGAGGCCAGAGGAGGTGCCTTGCAAGTGGATGATGAGAGAGGAGACAGAAAGTCTGACTTGAGGCTTCCTAAAGAGGCTGCTTGAGATGCTGTGTTTGTTCAGACACCCAGGCCCCCCTCTCTCCACCGCTCACTTGTCTGGCCCTTGGTAACTTTCTTAACCCGAAGATTCCATTTCTTTCTGTAGAAGCAACTAAGACAACTTCAGGGAAGGAAGGAGGGATCCTGAACTGTGACTCTGGCTCCAGAGAAAGCCACTTAACCTCTCAGGGCCTCAGTTTTCTCACCTGCAAAATGAGGACACTAGTGGTACTGTCTTCTAGGGCTGTTGTAAGGACTCCAACCATACAGCATCAAGAGCAGTGACAGGGCTATACACGTTTTGGAGCCTAGAATGAGGATGCCAAGGCCTTGATCCAACCCACGCTGGGGAGAGACTGTTCACCTCCAGTTTTTCATGTCCACTGTCCTGTCTCACCCTGTTACAACTGTGCCCAGAATATAGTAGCCAAATATCTGTTGACAAGGAATTCATGATCAAATGAATGAGGGAATAAGTGAAGTGTGCCAGATAAGCAATAGTACACAGAAACAAAATTTAAATGATGCATGGTTAAGAATGCCAGATGGGGAGTCATGCAAACTCTCATCCTGTTTTCTCTGTTAAAAGTCAGCAAGGGAGCCCGTATCACTTTATAGAATGGGACAAATAGCAGTACCTGGTGTGGACTTGGGAATTAGAGGAGATAATGTAGGAAGTTTAGTCAATGGAACCAGAATTCTCCCCCTGGAGGCAGACGGGGAGCTGAGGTCCAGAGAGGCAGTGGTGGTGGAGGGGCCCAGCTCACACCCTGCCCTGCCTGGCAGGCTGAGCATGATATCCTCCTGGGCCATCTCAGTGCATTGCAGAGAGTAGGCCTGGACTCTTTGAATTCCAGCTCAGCTGTACCCCACTGAGTGGCCTCCTTAGGCCTCAGTCATTGCTTCTGCACCAGGAGCGCTATGATCACTAGAGGCTTGTGAGCAGGAATGAAATTGCACATTTAAGCCACTAAGATCAGAAAATGCTCGTCAGTAAATGATCAAATTGTTATTAGCTGTACCTTAGTGCTGTAACTCTAGAATTTTTGAGTGGAGGCCTGTTCTATCCTTCTCTGAATTTACTCCAAGCCTTGGGGAGGAGGAGGTAGGGAACCCAGAAGGCCCAGGTGAGCTAGGGGCCCAGTAGTCAGGGAGGAAGTGGGGGTAGAGATCCAGGGCTGTTCTCAGGGACTGAGGATCCCAGTCTGGCCTCTTGGGCACAGAAGACTGGACAGAGAAAGGGAGTTACCTAGAAGCACCCTTAGGTATGGGTAGGGAAATGTGGCATGTGACCCCAGGAGCAATACAATCCCCACATGAGCTACAGAGGCCTCCAAAAGGAAGGAGAAGGAAAGGAGAGGAAGGAGGTGCCTACACTGAGGCAGTGAGATCTTGTCCTCAAGGCCCTAGGGAGTCACAGAATCTTCTTCAGCCGAGGAGTAAACTGGTCAGCACTACAAGGGTTCATGTGCCCTACATACAGGGTGGTCTGGAGAGGGAGAAGTTGAGACCAGGGGAGCAGGAAGGCGGCAGCTACGGCTCCCTCCTGGCCTCTGATTAGACAGGGATGAAGGACACATGCCAGGCAAGGCCAGCACAGCCATCAGAGATGGCCCAGGAGGACAACTGGGGCAGCCTGCTCCATGTTTCTTTCACAGGGTTGCTAGAGCTGGTGAGTGAGACCAGGTCGAAAGGGGAGGCCCTAGAGGACAGCTACGGTCTTCTGGGGTTGAGAATCATCTCTGCACTAAGACCCCAGCTCAGAGAACCTGAGGTGGTGGGAGGCGGGAGCTGCGGAGGATGTTTGAAAAGGAGGGCCCAACAGCAGTACAGGGCAAGGCCACGTGGGAGCCGGCTCCGTGCACGGGACACAGCAGGCCTGGGAAGCAGTCGGCCACCCTCCAGTCCTCTCTGTGAGAATGTGCTATGAGAACTGGCTCTGGATGTAACCCTCTCAGAGCCTCCGTTTCCTCCTTTCATCCTTTCCAGCTACATGTATCAGAGTTGGAGACAATGGTACTGTAGGAAACCCTGGGTAGCCCCAGCACCAGGGTGGGAAGGAAGAGGGTACAGGCGACCAAAGCAGAAATGGGCACAGAACAGGCACTTGGAAACCAACCACACATGGAGGGACGTGGGTGGTGCTCACATGTGTTTGGTGTTGTGAGGACACATCCACGCCCACACACACACACAGTCTGCCAGCGCCGGGCCTCAGACCCCTGGGTGTGTGGCCAGGAGGAATGAAGTCAGTCTCAGAGAATCCGCCCTGGGCTCCCACACCAGGCCTGGGGGTCTGATCTCAAGTACAGGACTTGGACTTCTCTGGGCTGGGATTTTCCACGGTCTCAGCCTAGCAGGGTGGGGAGGGAAGAACCAATGATGGGGGAGACTAATGTTCCTATGCTGGCTTCTTTGTGAGCCCCAAGCATGCCCCCGCTACATCCCATTTTCTTCATGATTAGGAGAGGGGTCACCTGTAGGATGCTGACAACTGTCCCGTGTGGCAATGCTAGGACACCTCATCCTCTGAGAAGTTCTTCCTGAGCCCCAGCCCCTTAACGGGGAGGCCCCTCTTCTGGATTCCCATACTCCCTTGCTGCTGGTGCTCACCTAATCACAATGAGGTGCCTCTTCTGCTATGCATGCCCTAGAACAGAGTCTGGACTGGATGCATCTCAGCCTGCTCAGCTTGACACCTAGGACACTGCCTTCAGGGGAGAAATGTCTTTGACCCAAAATGAACTGTGGGGCTCAGGGGTAGTGACCAGAGGCCCTGCTCAGCACCCATCACCACCACTCCAGATATGGCCCTGCTCTGCCCCACCCTACTTTGAACCAACTGGTTTCCTTAATAGCCTATAGGTCAAAGAGGGGCCCTAGAAAACTGATTGGCTTGAAGTTCAGATGCCTAGTCCCAGGCCTGGCTCTGCCAGTATTGTGGCATTTGAGGTCTCAATTATCCCCTCTGCCCAGAGGTGGGGCCCTTCTGGCTGAGCCTCACACTGAGGTCTTGCATTGTAGGAATAGCTGTCACAAAGATGGCGTACCTGATAGGTAAACATCTCCTTTAAGGGGCTCTTGGAGCAGTTGGTGCATAGCTGTAATATAGCCAGCTGCAAGATGCTTCAAGTTTCTGGTGACAACCAGGAGGGATGGATGGATATACTCTTCATCACATTACATAAAGGCCCCCCATCTGATTTATTCTGAACTCCTGCAGTTCTCAAAAGTGGGGTTCAGTGATCAACTCAAGTGCTGCACCTTGGATGTGTGAGAAAGAGCACATCCAGGAGACACTTGTCTCCCTGGCTTTGGGCTCCAGCAGCGCCCTCAGTAGTAGCCCTTCACTGAGGCCATCTTGGCTGGACACTGGGCACCATTCTCATGCTGACAGAGGCTGAGGAGTGGAGACTGCAGCTGTGGCACCAGCTCCACCGTGGGCCATGCATGGTTCAGCAACTGTGATGAGGAGCAAAGAATCATGGACAGAGGGCACTAACAGCAGTCTGAAAGAGGTAGGGCAGAGTGGACTGCATATGTCTCAGGGACTGAGTAGAAAACCTGGACCAAAGAGTTGATAGCACCACAGGGACAGAAGTAGCAAGAGGACACTTAGACAGTGAGGATGGGCCCATGGTCATCCAGCCCTAGCCCAGTTTGCTAAGAGCACTTGTGGAGTCTGCCCATCTGACACAGGAAGACTGGCTCCACCCTTGTGCCCTTATGTGCAGTAAGTGGCTTAGCCTTTCCAAGAATAGGTCACATCTTCACTCCTTCTCCTCCCAAAGCCAGAGGAGGCCTCCTTACAGTTGCCTTCTGGGACCTTCCCCTATAGCTGGACTAGGGTGAGGCCAGTGAGGCCCTGGCCTAGGCTACAAAATTTAAGTGGGCACTAAAATAAAAACAGAAACAAAAAAACCCCAGTAACCAAGATAAGTAACATTTAATGCAACATTTAAAAAAATCAAAATCAATGCACAAAATCTGTGAGCAAATATCCAAATTTATATATCCTATATAAAGATAGGACCCATGTTGTTGTTTGAATTTGCCTCAGGCACCCTAAGGCATCATTATTGATTCTATTTAATATCTGGATATACTTGTTCGTCGTGAAATTGAAAGCGTTATTTTTTTTTCTTTAAAAAATGCTTTTAATTATTACTTATCTCAATTACCAAGTTTTTTGGTGCCCCCTTAAATTTTGTGCCCATGCCAGTGCCTCACTGGCCTCTCCCGTGCCAACCTCACATACTCCCCATCAGGGGGCTCTCAGTCATCTTGTCTGAATTCCTACCTGGGGCAAAGGCTCCTCTCAGATCAGCTTAGCCAGGGCAAGGTCGCGCATGCCCAGTTATGGGGAAGGGGCACAATTAATGCCTTTCTGACCTTGAAGAACCCTTGCGGTTCTCTGCTCCTGGCTTCTCCCTGTGAGCTGGCACAGGGGCATTTTCAGTGATGGGAGGAGGTGCCTGATTGGAATGAGAAAGAGTTAGGAAAAAGGGCTCCTTCCTTTTGTCCCCAGATGACCCAAGGTAGGTCTAGTGCCCCAAAGCCTGGCTGGTGCTTCCACCCCTTATCTCCAAAGCCACGGTGAGAGCCTAGACCTGCCTGGCTAACTCCTGACACTGACTGATGATGCCTGGATGTGGGGCAGGCTGGGAGGTGAAGCACAACGGGCTGGCTGGGGCTAGGTGTGGTGTGGGGTTCACACTCAGCAGCGCAGGGGAGGACTCTGGTAGGGGATGGAGAAGGGGTCTGGCCGCCTGGAGCAGTAAACCATGGGGTAGGGCAGAGAAGCCTTAGGCCGCGGGCGCGCAGGTACTATACTCACCACGACCGTTCTGGTTAGGTCTGTACACGCTGCCCACGCTAAGGCGGCCCTGCTGTGCGCCGTTCCGCTCCCCACCCGGCGGGGGCGCGTCGGAGCTGCGCACTGGCAGGTAGGGAGGCTCCAGCACACGGAAGGGTGGCTGCGGCTCCACAGCGCGCGGCGGGACATAGGCCTCGGGTGGCATGTTGGCGTAGGGTGGATACCAGCCGAGGCGGGGGTCGCCGCCATAGGCGGCGCCGCCGCCGCCGGGGGTCTGCGCCACATCGGGGCTGGGGTCGGGGTAGGCCTGCTCGAAGCCCGCAGTGCCCTCGTTGTACAGGCTGTGCGAGTAGCGGCGGTCCAGGCCGTCGGGGGGCTGCGGCTGTGGTTGCGGTTGCGGCTGCGGCTGTGGCGCATAGGGCCTCTCCGGGGCCGGGTAGAAGCCCTGGGCGGGATACTCCGGCTGCTCCTCGCCGCCGCCGCCGTACTCCTCGTAGCGCGCTCGGGGCTGGAAGGGGTAGATGACCCCCGCCGAAGCCACGGCCGCTGCCCCTGCACCCATGCCACCGCCCGCACTGCGGTAGTACACGTAGCCCTGGTCGTAGGTCCGCGACGCGGGGTCGTAGTTCTCGTACTGGCTGACGAAGGGCGCCTGCGGGTAGGGGAACTGCTGCGGATAAGAGGGCGGCTGGCGGTAGGTGGTGGCGAAGGCCGAGGCCGAGACCGAGGAGGCGGAGCCCCCGTGCCGTTGCTGGGAGACGGAGGTGCGGGCCCGGGCCATGCCGGTGCTGTCCCCGACGGCCACCTCGCGCCAGTTGTCGGGCACCTGGCCGAAACCGAATGGGTGCCGCGCTTGTCCGCGCACAGTGTCTGAGCCCACGCGTCCAGGCAGTGGCAGAGAGGGCGCCTGCCGACGCCGGAGGCCCCCCTGGCTGCGCCGCTGCGGGGCCTGGGGTGCGCCCGCCAGCAGCACCCGGGAGCTACTCTCCGAGCGCTGAGGCCCGGCGGGCACATACTCTGAACCCGAGTTGAGCAGGCTGTACACCTGCCCGTTGTTCTCCCACTGAATCAGCTGCCGCCAGCGCCCAGGGTCCGAAACTTGCCCCGGCGGTGCCTGCTGCCCGTGCACCAGGATGCACAGGCAGGCGCCCCACACCAGGGCCCCCAGCTGCCAGCCGGCTTGGACCAGAGCCATGGTGGCCCCTCTGCAGAGGCCCGGTGGTCAGAGAGGATCTCAGAAGTGGCCCCCCGTGCGTACTTCTCTTCCCACGGCCTCGAGGACAGGACGGTTCCTTGCCTGCCCCAGCTCTAGCTTTGTCCATCCTGGCCTTGTCCCGAGCGGGACGACTCCTCCGATGACACCATTTCGAGGCCAAGGGGTCAGGGCAGGGCAGGGGCGGTGCCCAGGGCTGCACGAGGCTCTCCGCAGGGCACGAGCGAGCAGGACCGCCTGGGGGCCTTACATGGCCAACCCCACACTGGCTGGCCGCTGGGCTGGCGCTTTCCCACTCTGAATGAATAAGCAACAGGCTGGGAGCGACGGGAGGTTTCGGGCGCCTGGTCCGCCTGCTGGGGCCTCCTCCGCGGGGCCCTATGGCCCGCCGGGTTTTAGCTATGTGGCCTGTCCCACAGCTGCAGTACTCCCGTGGTCCCCTGAGCTCCCAGCCAAACCACAGACCTGCCTCCGAGGAAGGGAGTGAGGCAGGGAGTGAGGGACGGGGCGGGGGTGCCCTCTGGGGACTCAGGCCTGGTAAGTGGGTCTCTGGCACGCAGGAAAGGACTGTGTGTCAGCACCACTCTGCTTTGGGCATGGCATCCATGTTCTCTACCTTACTTACTGGTTTTGCCTCTCTCCAGGACTCCTGTCTGCCTTTTACCCTTGTTCTCCAAAGCCAGTGTTAGGAGACATCCTTCTTGTTGATGAACCTCCTTGGGGAGATGCTGAACAGGGTCCACCCTCTAATTCTCGACCCCAGGTGCACCTCTTCTCTTGGGCATGAATACAAAGGTGATGGAACTTCAACTTTTCTCTCTTGGCACACCTTCCAGCCATATTTTTCCAGTCTATAGTGTGGGGTGTGAGCCTGTTCTCAATAGTACTTGTGAACTCATGGGAGAGACCAACTCTTGCACACCCTGAGTGGTTTCTGTCTTTCGTCTCTTGATTTTGTATAGCCCAGGAATAACCTGAATGTATATAGAAGGAAAACGAAACCCAGCAGGTGTCTCTGCTATGGGATGGGGTCTTGGTGAGGAAGAGAAGCCTGTAAGTGTTGAACGACAAGAAGAGGGATTCAGGAGGACTGTGGCTGAGATCTTGGGTAAGTCCCTTCTCTGATCTAGTTGCTGCTTCTATGGAGGATTAGCCTACATGGTGTCTAAAAGTGCTTTGGGAGGGCAGTCCCCCTGGGGGTCCCCTTTTGCCTGTGCAAGAGTTCTGTTTCTATACTTTACACTTGAATAAATCCTATTCCTTACACACACACACACACACACACACACACACACACTTTGGTAGATTCTTGTACTTTGGTAGATTCTTGTAGATTCTTTGTTACCACTGGGGATTGTGAGCGGAGGAGTCCCAGAAGTTTGAACTTCTTTCTTTGGTGTCCAAGAAATCACACTTTGAATGCTGCTCTCAGGCTCCATCTGGGTTGCCCTCTCTAGCCTTGTTCCTGGGAACTGGAGAGAAGAAATTGCCCCCTTATGCTTATAAACAAGGTGGGAAGACCCTGCAGATTCTCCCTCTATTTTGGAAACTCCTGGAATTCACCTTGGGAGGAGACAGAGTGGATGCTCCTCTGGGACAAGGACCCCTTCCCCTCCATTCTTGCCAGGCAATTTTGTATTGTCGTTGTTATTTATTTAATTAATTTATTTTTTGCCCATTGCTCTGTTCTTCAGGACTTAGGCTTGATTCAGATGAATTGGGACATTAAATGCCCATAATCCAGCCAGGATGATGGGGAGCTTCTAACACCATTCCTGGCCAGAGATCACAAACGCTTAGCTCCTCAGCATGTGGTTTGGTCTCAGGCTCCAGACCGGATTCCTGAAAGGAGCCAGTACACGAAACAAGATGCTGAGGCCTGGGCTCACTGAGGGCCGGGACCTGGAGGGTTAAGCCTTCCCTCCCTCATGCCTGCCCCCTGCAGTGTTGGCCTCCGCTGCCTGGAATCCCTGGGGTCCTGTAGGGCCCTCCCGCCAGCCAGATGGGCAGCAGAGAAGAGGAGGAGGAATGGAAACAGGCCGCAGGGTACCCCCAGGCATGGAGGGGAAGGGAAGAGGAATTGAAGGAGAATAGAAAATGGTTGCCAGGTAGGGAAGCCTGTTGGCAGAAAGTGGAGAAGGCAGGACCCCTCTCCGTGAGCTAGATGGGGGCAGGGCTTTCCTCAGGGCTTTGGTGTGGGGAGATCAGGGCACAGGCCATTCCACTCAGCCGTCTCTGCTCTGGGAGCCAACTCTTGGCGTGAAACCCTACCCGGAGCTGGCTCCAGCTCCTCTTTCTTTTTTCTTAATAAGGTCGAATCAGAGTGAGTCAGAAGAGCCAAGTTTCCTGTTAGGCTCTGTTTGAATAAACTCTGCTCTGAACAGAGCTTGGGCCAGTACTGTGGCCCTGCCAGCCGTCCCTGCTGAGGCAGGAGAACTGGGGTCCACAGGATGACTTGAGCAATGGGCCTGGCCTGACCAGACCACTCCCCAGGGAAGCTGTTAAGCTCTCAGAGCTTCAGTCTTCCTTCTGACCCTGGAGGAAATAATACCTTTCTTGGGACAGACATGGAAGGCTAGAGTGAGAGGATTATGAGAAGTACCCAGCACACTGCCAGATCATGTGGCCACTATTTTCTTCTTTTCCCCTTGACTTGTGAGACAAGGGAGGGGTTATTTCTGGAGCATGGTCCCCCATGCCATTTCCTCTGTGCCTTTCCTGTTTTTATGGGTCTTCATTCTCCTTTGCCCAGGGTGAAGCTTGTGCGGGGCAGGGTCAATCCTCTTCCCTCCTCCCTTCTCCAAGAGTCCAGCCTCCTTCTGCTTCCAGTCTAGGCCTGCAATGGCTGACAGGCCCAGCTGGGCCAGGGCCAGCAACTCTGGGAGCCCAGGAGCACCTGCCTGCCTGCCTCTACCTCTCCACATGTAGGGCAGAACTTGCCTTTGTAGCTGGAGGTATCTTGACACCCTTAGGTTGAAACCTGCAGTGTGGGGGTCTAAAAGAGACCAGGGTATAGAGCATGGGGTCAGATGAGGGCTTGGACTCGCTGGACTGGGCTGGGACAGCTGTCTTTGGGAGGGCAGCTTTTCTCTCAGCCCTGTCCCTATAGGCTAGGATTCACACCCACATTTTAAAGACCTAGATATGTGGTTAAGGCTTTCTGCCAGATCCTGGCACTAGAAACCAGTTTCCAAGGATCTTGGAGGGCTGGTTGTGTAAAGTTGAAAGAGTTTGATAGTGCACCCTTTTTAAAGCACCTACTTTGTGCCTGTGTTGCTGGCATGGAGCAGATAGTGTCCTGTGACCCTGAGATGGTTTTGAATAAATCCATGAGACAGCAAGGAAGCATGGGCCTCATCAGCAGAGGGTTGTGGGAGCAGAGAGGGATTGGAGCTACGGATGACCCTCTACATTGTACAAAAGGACCAGGAGGTTGACTGTGTGGGTCAAAATTTTCTGTGGTTGAAGGAAAGGGGTGAGGGCAGGCACTGGGTCACTTCTGCCCTCTGACTCCCAGACTGCACCTGGTGGGGTTCCCCATGGTCACAAACTTCTGAGGGCAGGCATGGGCACCTGAGTGGGCAACTCAGGGAGGCTGCTAATGGGATTTGTGCTGAATTGGGAATGAAGCCCCAGTCCCAGCAGCCGACTGTGCGGTCCCAGCTGCTGCCTCTGGAAAGTGGGCTGGAGGAAGTGCTGAGCGAGGAGGCAGGGCGAGCTGGCACAGAAAGCGCTGACTCCACAGGGAGAGGACCACCGAGTGACCACTGCCAGCTGGGCCCTGGGCCCACCCCTCCCCCGCAGCCACATCTGGCGCAATGGTGGGGGAGGCAGGGGGAACTTTGGTCCCCAGAGCCAAGGCAGTGGTGGAGGGGGCCCGAGGAAGGGGCTGGGGCATTTTGGTTTGAAAGTGTCTCTCTTTGGGGTTGGAGCTCCTGGAGAAGGCAGGAAGTGGGGGAGGGGAGGTCAGAGTATTTTTGAGGGGCAGATAATGGGGGTGGAGGAATCTACCTTCTCTAGGACCCAGGGGAATTTGGGGGCCTGGCCACTTCCCCCTTCCTGGCCCTTCTGGACCCCTACCTTAGGGTTCTGGGGAAGTTGGAAAAACCAGAGTTGAGATAACAGCTTGGGCATGGAGGACAGATTCCATGAAGGCAGAAGGCCCTCTCAGCACCTTCAGAACTTTTCCCCTCTGGCCTTCTCCCTGGACTCTGGGGTTTGCTGAATGGTGACATTCCCCATCTCCTTCTGGACTCAGGGCCCAGGTGATTAGAGGCAGGCGTGGGTCATTATTGCAGGAAGAGGAGCCAGTGAGGAAAGGGATCTGCCTTGGGTGGTGGAGGGGTTTTGCATGGTTGTTGGCTGGGGCCTGCTGAGGATGGATCTCGGCCAGTAAGCAATTAGGGGAAGGAGGCAATAGCATCCCCAGAGCCAGGGAGAGAGCTGGCAAAATCAAGCAGGGTGCCAGGCCTTTAGGCTACAGCCCCACAAATGCCCATAGAACTAGCAGGAAAACTAAGGCAAGGAGCCCACTGTTTCTGAGTGATAAAACCCTGGCAAGGCTAAGGGAAGTCTTTTCTGCCCCATCCCACTTTAGTTTTTGCTTCTCTAACTTTCATTTGGAGCTCTCTGGTTTTGAAAAAATTGTTCAGTACTCTCCCCTGTCCTCTCATTCATTCGTTGTCTCCGTCTCCCTTTCCGTGTCTTGCTGTCTCCATCTGCCTCCACCCGTTTCTGTTTTTTCCCATCCCTCTCACTCACTCACTGTCTCCAGGTGCTGATATTTCCCCCAATTATTCCCTCATTAGTCCATTCATGCTCTCAGACAGCACATTCCTGGGTTCCTGCTGAGTGCCAGGCCTTGTACTGGCCAGGGGAGTTAGAGAGTCATCAGACCTGTCAGGTTCCCAAGAGCTCCCAGGGTGACACAAGTGACCGCCTGTGTGGAGTGAAGCCAGACTTTGCACTGACCTCTGACTGACCTTTGAGAGGCATTGCATCCTCAGTCTCAATGTCTGTCTGTCCATTCATCCGTCCATCACCTCTGTCCACTGGTGACTCTACCATTGTTCTACTTTCGTGAGGTGACATTTTCTGCTTGCTGCAGAACATCTGGAGTTTGCTTCTTTCCCCCTGGTGGAGGGAGGTAGTGGAACTGAAGAAGGGCGGGTGGTCTTGGGTGAGGATGGGGTGGGTGTTGGGAGAAGCAAGGACTCTGCTGACAGCTGGCCTGCCCACGTGCTTGGGCTGCACCCTCCAGGACACAAGTTAGCTGGGGAGTCTACTCAAAGGGTTTCTTTGAAGGCAGTTGTTGGGTGAGTTGAGATGAGGTCATGGGTATGGGTTAAGCTCCTACTGTGTGCTACGGGATTGGATAAAGTAAAACTTCTTACTTGTGGTATTTCCTGTGATTTAGTGTATATGACTCCCACCCCTACCTATCTCCAGAAACCCTCAGTGAGGGCTAGCTTCGCCCAGATGGGTCTGGGAAAGGAAGGAAGCAATGGGAGAAAGAGATATTGGCAATCTCTCCCTTCTGTTTTTTTGTATAACCTTTTATTTCAGATTACAAAAGAAATATTTTCATTCTAGGAAATTGAGAATAAAGAATTAAAAAAAAAATTCTGTAAGTTTAATGGCTCTTTTCCTTATTCATTCAAAAAACAATGGTGTATGTCCTATTATGGCCCTTGTAATGATCACTGAGGAACATTTCAGGTGTCAGGGTAAGTGCCGATTCACCTCGATCACAGGGGCTCTGACATTCCCAAAGAGGAGGTCAAACATTTGATTCCCCCCTAGCTGCCCTGTGCTGGGAGCTGAAGGGCTGGTGCAGGCGGGGCCTCAGCCCCTCCCCTGTCAATACCTCATCTTTTCCAGAACTGAACCTGGGTCTTGAAACTACAGTCAGACCTCCAGGTCTGCTCTGAGAGCTGAAGTCTGTAAGCAGCTCTGACTAAGCCCATCCTACTGGTTGAGATGGATGTGGGGAGGTGGCAGGTACCTTAATTTCTGTCTGCCCAGGTGGTCAGCCATTTCCTGTGCATTTTCTTCCTGTAGTATTAGAAGAACCTGACTTTCTCTGACAAGGAAAGTTTGGTAGCAAACTCCCGTTAGAACAATTGATGACCATCAGTGTAAGTAACTGAGAAGGATCCCCAGGACCAGCTCCCTGACCCCAGTAGACCTGCTTCACAGACCTATGTTCCCCTAGGAGAAGAAGCACCTGACAACTTATTTGAAGGAAATTTTAAAGAATGTTCATATGACATATAGAAAAGTATACAGCTCCTCAGTGTACAGCTTGATGAATGAACCCAAGGGAACACACTGCTGGAATCGCTGCCTATATCAAGAAATAGAACAATCACAGCAGCTGGCAACTTCTAAGGAGATACTCCCTGTCACAGCACCTGGCTACATCCAAAAGTAGCTTTCTGAGACAAGATTTTAAATGACTGTCTGGAAAAAGTCATACTTGAATGAACAACCATTGTACTGATTTCTTTGTATTGTCGTAGCTATCACAGGTGTTGCTGTAATGAGCACTCTTGAACATCACCCTCAGATCGGATCAGAGAAGTGATGGTGTCGCTGTGTGGGGACCCCAACCGTGCCAAAGCGGCAGCTACTCATGGACACCAGCACTAGAAGTCTCGGTGTCTACCTCTGCTAGGTAACAGTGCCCTGGGGCCTGGGCCTGGTTCTAGCCCTCCTCATTTGTAAGCAATGTGACTTGTGCCTTTTTTCTTTCTGTGAAATGGGAATGATAAGGATTTAAATGAGGTGGCATGTGGTGTGCACTTAGTACAGAGCCTGGTGCATCTAAGCACTCAGTAAGCACTAGCCATTGCTAGTCCAGTAGATTAATTTGTGGGAAGTTGGATTTTTGGTGAGAAGTTTTTAATGTTCTTAAGGCTTTGGCACAAAACAACCAGTTGCCCCCAGAAAGGGGATCCCCATTCCCTGCCCAGAATGCTATCATTTTTATCAGTATAGGGCACTGTTTTTTTTTTTGTTTGTTTTGTTTTGTTTCTTGTTTTTTTTTTCAAATAACATTAACACAATAGCCAAACTATGGAACCAGACCAGGTGTCCATGAACAGATGAATAGATAAAGAAAATGTGGTCTATATGCACAACATATAGTTTTATTCAGCCATAAATAAAAATGAAATTATGTCATTTCAGAAAAATGGATGGAACTAGAGACTGTTTATGTTAAGTGAGATAAGTCAAACCCAGAAGGTCAAGTGGGTGTGTTTTTTCTCATATGTGGAAGCTAGAGAGGAAAAAGGAAAAGAAAGGTGGGGCAGATGGCATGAAAATCAAATGGACATCAGTAGAGGAGGTGGGGTGGGAGGTAGGGGGGGAAGAGGGAATTTCTGGGGAATGATATTGGCCATACTATATCATTATATTGTGTTGTATATACGAATATGTAACAACAAATCCCATCATTATGTACAACTATAATGCACCAATAAAAATGTGGGAGAAAAAAATAGCATTAAAAGTTGGCTAGGTTAAACATAAAGCAAATAGTTAGCCCTTGGTGTCCCTAAAGGATTAGTCCAGCATCCCCTACCCCACCATCTGCAGATTTATAAGTTCCTTATATAAACTAGTGTACTAGTTGCATCATCCTCCTGTGTTCTTTTATTTATTTTTTCAATTTAGAGACAGGGTCTCACTGAGTTACTTAGGGCCTCAATAAGTTACTGAGGCTGGCTTTGAACTCGCGATCCTCCTGCCTCAACCTCCTGAGCTGCTGGGATTACAGGCATGCACCATGGCACCTGGCCTCCTCCGGTGTTCTTTAAATCATCTCCAGATTATTTATCACACCTATACAATGCAAATGCTATATAAATAGGGGTTATACCGCATTGTTTAGGGAACAATGACAAGTAAAAAAATGTCTGTACATGTTCAGTACTGAGGCAACTTTTAAAAAATTTTTGACCTGCAGTTGGTTGAATTTATGGATGTGGAACCCACAATATGGAGAACCAAACTATGCATTTTAGTTGCCTTTTTTTGGTTACCTGTGAGAGTGAAACTCACGTCCTGTGTTTGTTGACCTCCCCATTGGCCTTCTTGCTTCTACCTTTGTGCCCTTCACCTATTCTCAAAACAGAATGATTCTTTGAAACATAAGTCAAAATTTCACTCTTGGGCTTAAAGCCCTGCAGTGGTGCCCCATCTCACTTGGAATAGAAGAGGAAGTCCTCCTCATGGCCTACAGAGTCCTTACATTTGGTCCCTTGTTCTGGCTGTTCCAAACCAACCAGCCTTTCCTTGGGCCTACCAGAACACCAGGGCTGCCTGGTCCATGCCCTCAATTGCTGTTCCAGATTTCACTCATGTCTCCACCCATGAGCTGCCCACCTACTCCTGATTTTATTTTTTTTAAACAAGTGTTGTGTATCACCTTCTAAAAGACCTCATATTTTACTTTTCTATTGTCTTTTCTCCATTAGAATGTGAGCTCCCCGAAGGCAGGACCTTTGTCTTATTTATAGCTATGTCACAAGAACCTAGAACCTTCTGTCTGGCACATAAGGGGTACTCAACAAATATTTGTTGAACAATAGATGAATAATGAATTTCCTATTCATACTCCTTGAATATTTTTCTGTTGTGACTATTCATCATTTTAGTATTGATTTATAAGATGTAGTATATTTAGCAGCTTTTCATGTATCACTCTTTATCACACATTATGCAAGTAATCTGTCTTTGCATCAGTCTTTTTGATGCTTTCTTGATGTACCAAAGTGCATGATTTTTAAGCTATCACATTATTAATCTTTCCTTCAGGACCTCAGACTTCTTTGTTGTATAACCTTTGCCTTTGCTAAGAATGTATATTTTCAGTTAAACTGTCTTCTATGATTTTATGATTTCATTTCTTTTTTTTATACTTAATTCTTTGTTTTATCTTCATCTGTGGTGCGGGAAGAACATAACTTTAAAACAAATTAAGCAATGATCTCAACATGAATCATAAATAAATTCATCATTTCTCAATGATCTGAAAGGCCATTTATCATAATCAAATATTTTTGTGTGTTTGACTGGGCTTGCTATTCTGATCATTCTTTCACTTGCATTGATTACCCTACTTTAATAATTGTGGCTTTCTTTTGTTGTTGTTTTGTGGTGGTGGGGAATGACCTCAGGACCATACACATGCTAGTTAAGTGCTCTACCACTGAGCTACATCCACAGTTCCAATGATTGACTCTTGAATGAGAATTAACAATTTCTTTTTAGAAATTGTTCTTTGCTGTTGTTACCTATGTAATCTTTAAGAGTCTTTTGTTGTTGTTGTTATCAATGGACCTTCATTTAATTTATTTATTTATATGTGGTGCTGAGAATCAAACTCACGTGCTAACAAGTGCTCTACCACCCCAGACCCTTTAAGATTTTTTAAAATGAACTCTAGACCTTTTTTCCCCCTGCAACATAGCCAAACAAATGCAGCAGGCAGCTTCTGAGCCCTGCCTTCAGGAAGTCGCCCTCTTGTGTAATCCCCCCAACAACCTCGCTTGTGTGTGGGTTTCTAATGGGCAGAATATAGCAAAAGGGATGGGCCGTTACTTTTGAGATTAGGTTGTAAAGGATGGTCAGTCTCTCTCTGAGGTCCTCTCACTTGTCTGCTCTGATGAAGCCAGCTGCTACAATGTCAACTACCTTATGGGAAGCCGACATGGCAAGGAACAGAGGGTGGCCTCCTGCTAATAACCAGCGAGGAGTTCAGGTCCTCAGTCCTCAAGTGGAGAGAAACTGAATCCAGCCAACAACCAAGTGACTGAACTTGAGAGCAAAACATTCCCAGTTAAGCCTTGGCTGACAGCTTTGTTGTAGTTTTGTGACAGACTCTGAGTCAAAGACCCAGCTATGCCCTACCTGGATCCCTGACCCACAGAATATGTGAGATATTGGATGTTGTTAGTCTAAAAAACTAAGTTTCAGGTAACTTGTTACACAGCAATAGATAACAAATACAGCCTTCTTTTTCTTTTTCTTTTGTAGTAGGATTAAATCCAGTAACATCCCCAGCACTTTTCTTTTCTTGTCTTTTTTTTTTTTTTTTTTTTTTTTGAGACAGGGTCTCGCTAAGTTGTTTAGGGCCTCCCTGGTTGCTGAAGCTGGCCACAAACTTGTGATCCTCCTGCCTCAACTTTCTGAATCACTGGAATTACAGGTGTGTTCCACCTCACCTGGCTACAGCCTCTTTAAAATCATGTTTTCTAACAATCATGTATTAGGAAATGAGAAAGCTATTAACTTTTCTATAGTTGTTTTATAACTGACTACTTTACTCTTTTATTATTTTGTGTTTATTTTCTTAGTTTTTCTGGAGAGACAATACTTAGGATATGCAGAGGTAAACAACTCAGTTTCTCCTACTAAGCTCCCACAATACAGAACGCCTCTGTGAACAAATGTGTGACATTTTCCTACACACAACCAACAATCAGTTCTGCAGTAGCTCTAATTCAGTTTGGCCAAGTTCACCAAGCACTCTGTACTTAGTAGTATCAGATCCCACAAGTTGACAGCTCTATCCCACAAGATCACCCCCACATCTAAACCCATTGAAAGTTAGGGGCCCCAGAACTTCTAGCCAACCTGGCTATAGATCTAGGACCCCCTCCCTTCGACACCTTCCCAGAACCTCCACATGTCTGGCTATTTGGAAGCCCTCCCAACTCAGTCCTTCTAGGGTTTTATGGAGAAGCCCTAGGGACGGTAAGGCTCCCCATTATTGCTGGATGGTGTGCTTCCTGCTTCCTGACTAGACCCTGACAGATATACCCCAAAGCATATGCTTAACAGATTTTTAAAAAAAGTTTTTGTTGTAGATGGAAATAATACCTTTATTTTATTTATTTATTTTTATGTAGTGCTGAGGATCAAACCCAATGCCTCACACGTGCTAGGCGAGGGCTCCACCACTGAGTCACAACCCCAGCACTGCTTAACAATTTTGAAATGTTTACTTCCAGATCTTTTATACAATGATTTTTCTGCATTGATTTTACTTATTTGGATTCTTGCTTTCTAAGAGTACCTCTCTGAGTAGATATAGATTTAGATATAAATATAGTATAGATACAGATACAGATAAAGATACATATATAGATATAGATATAGATATAGGTATAGATTTGGATGTATCTCCTCTTCCCATGAAAGGTAGAGTCATTTCTAGCAAATATCTTAAGTTCTGGCATGTAGGAAAGTCTTTTTCACTTGTCTTCATGAATGAATTCACCTGGAAAATTGTTAACATTTTAGATCACAACAGTGCTTTTTCAAAATTCCAAAGAAGAGTGGCTTCCAAAGTATATTCCACTGAGTACCAGTAGTACCACGTAATCTATGGAAAAGAGTTTCATAGTCAAATAAGTTTGGAAGACGATGCCTATTTATATTGCCAATTTAACAACATGCATGAACACTTCAAAAATCCTGAGAAAACTTCAGTGTAGACTTTTGTCTTGTTTTGCTAAATTTAGCTTTCTCCAAGTTTAATTGATCACAGAAGCCCACCCCCAGCATAAATACTTAATATTCAGTAGAACCCCTCTTCAAATTAGACATTGTAGGAAATGTTCTTGTAGATATTTCCCTCTTGCCTTCTCCATAGGTACTTAAAGAGTTATTTCTTCTCCTTCTTCTTCTTCCTCTCCTCCTCCTCCTCTCCTCCTCCTCCTCCTCCTCCTCCTCCTCTCCTCCTCCTCCTCTCCTCCTCCTCCTCCTCCTCCTCCTCCTCTCCTCCTCCTCTCCTCCTCCTCTCCTCCTCCTCCTCCTCCTCCTCCTCCTCCTCCTCCTCTCCTCCTCCTCTCCTCCTCTTCCAGGGATCGAACCCAGGGGTACTTAACCATTGAGCCAAACCCCCAGCCCTTTTTAAATTTTTTATTCTGAGACAAGGTTTGACTAAGTTGCTTAGAGTCTTGCTAAATTGCTGGGGTTACCTTTGAACTTATGATCCTCCTGCCTCAGCCTGCCAAGCCACCGGGATTAGAGGGGTGCATCCCCATGCCCTGCCTTTTTAAATTTTATTTTGAGACAGGGTCTTCCTCAATTGCCCAGGTTGGCCTCCAACTTGTGATCCTCCTGGCTCAGCTCCCGAGTTGCTGGGATTGCAGGTGTGTGCCACTGCACCTGGTCTGTGTTCATTTCTTTTTGTTTATTTGGTTTAGATAACAAGGAACCCCTTAAATAATGTACACTCTGTCTTTTCATCAACTCAGGAATATTTTCTTCTCCTTGCTTCTTGATTCTTGCTTTGTCTTCTTTAGGCCCAAATACCTACTAGGTTCTCTGTGGTTTAGTTTTGTTTTTAATCCCTTTGGGCTTTTCCTCTGCATTCCCAGAGAATTTCTCATATCTGTGTTCCGCATTTCCTGATTCAATTTTTTGTAGTTTCAGTTCTGTTCTTTACATCTAAATGCAAGTTAAAATTCTGCTACCTTTTTAGTTTCTCTACAATCTCTCCCCCACCCCTCTCTCTCTGTGCTGGGAATTGAACTCAGGAGCCCCTAACCACTGAACAACAACCCCAGCCTTTTTTAATTTTTATTTTGTGACAGGCTCTCACTTACTTGCTTAGGGCCTCTCTAAGTTGCTGAGGCTGACCTTGGACTTGTGATCCTTCTGCCTCAATCTCCTGAGTCACTGGGATTATAGGAGCATGCCACTACGCCCAGTCTTCCTTACTTTATATAGTTTGTTTTATATTTCTACCTGCTTCTCATTTTAGTCTTTCCATCTTGTTTTTCAACTCTCGTTTCTTAGCATTCATGATTTCATTAAACAAACACAAAGCAGATGTGGTCTGAAAGTTATTTATGTTTCTGTGATAAATCTTTTTCAAATTATTTCTCTCTGCCCTTTAAGGGATACACTGGCTCTCATTCATGATGCAGAATGTTTTCAAAGGTATGTGTGTTTGCAAGTGTACGTATGTGCGTGCAGGGCTATGCGTGCATGTATGTGGTTGGTTTTCTGTGTACTCCTTTAAAAAAATGAGTGTTTAATAAAATTTTATTATTTGATCATCAAACTATTTAATAATAATTATTATTTTACAATAATAATGATGGCATAATAGTGAATTCTCTTTAGCTTACCATCCACTTGGATGTTTTTACCAATTGTCCTGTCACAGTTTAGGCTGATGTACTGGTTATCAGCAGATGACTGTTGACGTATGTGACACGCATCTTCCCTACTCATCACTGTAGTTGACCTGCCGCAGCACATGCATGTGTGAGTGTGCACTTTCTCAAGCATTGTCCTGTTCTTGTCTCACTGTTGCTAGAGCCTTCGAGGGCCATCACCAGCTCAGGGAGAAAAGGTGGGAGGTGGCTGGGACAGCCCAGCAGGGGACCTCACCTCTGCAGCAGGGGCAGCTCTACATGCCCTGTGTTCGGAGTTGTCAGGCTGTTACTCTAGGTGACTGATGTATCTAAGACATGACTTAAGCCCTTCCTGTGAGGGAAGGAAGGATGTGATCTCTGGGAGGACCTGACTCAGGGAGGAACCCTTCTGTCCTCTGCCTCCCTCATCATCTACTTGGCAAAGCAACCATGTGGTTCCCTCTCTCAGGCCTCCCAGTCAGCTCCTTCCAAACACAGAAAATCCACAGCACTAAGAGGGGTTTCCAAATGATGGACTCTCTGTGACCCCACATCTCACAAACTGGCCTCCTAATCTGAGGGCAGTAGATTCTGCCCAGATCTCACCTAGTGACTCTTCATGGTATTATTCTGCTGTCTCAGAAACTGGAATTTGTGAATCTACCTTCAAGTGTCCCTTCAATTTGGATCATGCACATTTCATAAGGGATCTCCAGCACTGCTGACTCAGGAACGTGCCTTCCCTGGCTTCTGGGCCCACTCGGTCTTCCCTGCTTGATAGGCTTTTGATCAGTTCACTGGGCTCTGGGAGGGAGGAGGCTCTTTGTAGCATAACAAGATGTCCTGTGGGACTCTCTCCCGTTCTGGAATTGCAGGTGAGACCCAAAGCTAAGTGTAGAAGTCAGAAGAGCCTGAGGGACTCTGCATTTGGCATTCAGAGGGCTGCCTGAAGGTGGATGGTAGCACCTCAGAGAGGGACTAGCAGGGAAATAGGAGTGGGGAGCAGTCGTGGGCCATATGGAAAGGGCAGCTCAGTGTCTCTGGCAGAGGTTGCTTGCTCCCCTCTTCATGGGGTGAGGGCGATTTCCTCCCTGAAGCCACAGGGAATTTTTTATAAGGGGAGACAAGCCTGTCACCTTCCCCCTCCCCCATAGTCTGTAGACTCCATGATGTACCTCTGAGCTGCCTGAGTAGGGGAAAGGACTGGGGAACAGGTGGCTGGGCAGAATGAGAGTGTTGAGCGAGGTAGCTGGACTCAAGTGGACAGACTTGAGCGAACTCCCTCCAGGCCTTGGGAGAATGCACAGGCTCTCCACAAAGTCACTGGGCAGAAAGCACGGGGCAGGACAGCCAGAGAAGCTTGACAGCCAGTGGAGCATTGCTTCCACATCCCACTCTAGCCCCCATCTCCAGTCCCAGAGAGGCCTAGAAGGGGCAGAGGAAGGATGAGTCTAGGGCAGGATGCCCTGGGCCTCTGGGAGTCACAGCTCTAGTCTGAGCAGAGGTGCAGATGGAGGGAGGGGATGAGCAGGAGTCTTGGTGCCTGAGAGGAGATTTCCAATAGATGAAAGAGACATCAGAATGGTGGGATGTAACCACAATATCATTAGGATCCCCATCGCCCAGCAGGAGCAGGGATTTGAACACAGCACCATTGGGAGGGGTCATTAAAAAACAATTTCACATTTATAGCCAACAAATTGAGGCTCTACAATAGATATGTTACACTTGAAAAATCTTTCTTCAAAGCAAAAGAGGAAAACAGAGCCATGGAACCTTTTAGGGGCTGAGAATATGCAAAAACATGAGATGAGGACATGCTGGTGAAGATGATGGAGGGGACAATGGCTTGAGGAGCAAGTCCTCATACTTTTGGTTACAAATGACAGAAACCTGACTCATACTAGCTTACACAAAAATAGGGATTTATTGGAAGAATCCTGGAGCATTTCATAGAATCTAAGTAAAAGTCCAATAATGGAGCCTGGGGGTGTGTGATACAGGTGGGCATCAGATATACTGGAACCAGGGATTTGTGAGCCTCACCAGGTTCTTGCTTTTGCTTCCTGCTATAGCCAGCCTCATTCGGACTTCTCCTTGCAGACTAGTTTAGTCCATAAGACAGATCACTGACAGCCTCTGAGCAACCCAGAGGTTCTGTCATGGGAGAGAAATGACTATCAGAGGCCATAAGTCTAAAAGCACCAAAGGAGGGGGCGTCCTGATGGAGCTCAAGCCATATGCACAGCCCTGGACCTTCAGCTTGGCCCAGGAGAGGAGCCTCACCTGAGGAAATGAGAGGGGAGCCCTGGAGATGAGCCAGGAGGGGCTGCCCAGGAGAAGGAGGGCCAGGCAATCATGACTGTTGCTCCCTGCAGGACTGTGACTGTCTGCAGGACTTACTATAGCAAGAAACAAATACAAGAACCTGGTGAGGCTCCTGTGGCCCTCTGCAAAGATGGGATTCTGACCAACCTGCCATTCCTCTACTTCCCAGGATGCTGCCAGCTGCAGAAGCTCTGATGAAACTATGTCCTTTACCTCTCATGAAGCCCATGGCAAGGGTAACAACCTTGCCAACAGTCATAAAGATAACCAGCATTTATTATGTGCTTACTATGTGCCAGGTCCAGGGCTGTGATCCACATGAATTTTTATTTCATTCTGATGGCAACTGTATTAATTCCTCTGTTTTGCAGATGAGGATGCAGAGGTTTGGAGAGGTTAGGAACCCAAGATCATTTGGTGGCACACACCTGTTAACTACTTGGGAAGCTGAGGTCAGAGAATCCCAAGTTCAAGGTCAGTCTGGGCAACTTAGCGAGACCCTGTGTCAAAGTAAAATAAAAAGTGTTGGGAATGTCGCTCAGTGGTAGAGCACCCCTGGGTTCAATCCCCAGCACTGTAAAAGAAAGGAAGCTGAGGTCACACAGCTGGTGAGGTGCATCAGGGAACATTTCCTGAGTCAGTCTGGCTCCAAGTCCATGCTCTTCAACACCGAACTCTCCTGCCTCCAGGATGGAGGGTCTGACTGAGCCTTGACCCTTCCAGGGGAGGTAGAAAAGGATCCTGGCTCAGTGTGTGCTTCTGTCATGTAGACTTAAAGCATTGTAGCCAGACCCTGAGGAACCCCAGGGTGGGGGGAGTCTGTGCCTTTTATACTACTAGTAGCTGTGCACTGAAGGTTTTCAGGGGTCATTGTAAGCTCCTGGGGAGATGACTGCTGTAAGCAGCTGCTGTGGTTGGTGAGTGGCCACATAGCCGAATCTTCTATCCTGGCGTCTTTGGGGACAGAAAGGACCCAGGTTCTTTTTTTCTCTTCTCCCTTCATTTCTCATCTCCCTCTGTTTTTTTCCTTCCACCTACTCTCTTCCCCAGGCTTCCCTGGGCTTGCCAAACCAGCTCTTTTGCTAGGTTCTATGTGGGCTGCAGGCAGCACTGTGGTCAGCAGAGGGCGCCAAAGCCTCTTCACATACCAGGGCCCAGACCTGATGGCAGAGCTGAGAGCCAGGCCTTGCCATAGGGCTATCAGCTTCCGGCCCATTCCTCCTTCTCTTGGGCCTCAGTCAGTCAATGGGTCTGTGTGCCTGCACCCTGAGCCAGAAAATGTGCACGTGTCCTTGTGTGTGTGTGTGTGTGTGTGTGTGTGTGTGTGTGAATGCTCATGGCAGCCTGTGTGTCTGTGATTATGCGTCTGTGTCTATGAGCTTGCAGAGCTTTGTACATCAGTAGTTTAGTTCACCTCTGGTGTGTGCATCTGCATGTGAGTTTGTGCTTGCTTAGGTGTGTCTGACTGTGTGAGTACACCTCTGCGATGGTGAATATCTGGGAGTGCTCGTGTGTTTGTATGAGTAGGTATACCTTTGTGTGTGTTCATGTATCTGTTACACATATTAGCTGACAATATCTGAGTTTGGTTGTATGTGTGTGTGTGTGTGTGTGTGTGTGTGTGTGTGTGTGTGTGTGAATTATCTGTTTCCCCTAGGAAGCACATCTGACAGTCCCAGAGCGATAAAAAGGAAGATCAGGAATCAGGGCATAGGGACAGATACTATCTGTAACAAACCACTCATTTTTATAGATCTTAATAAAGCCACTTCCAGGGCAGGCATTGTAATTATAGTTTCTGTTCTACTATAGGATGGGCACAGAATGATTTTCCACAAAGGGAACGAACAGTTATCTACTAGTCCTTCCTCTACATGAGGCTGTGGTGAGAAACTTTATATTTGTTATCCTGGTTGACCATCCTAGCAGTCCTGTGAGCTAGGTAATATTAACCCCATTGTACAGATGAGGACAACGAGGCTTAAGGAGGTTCAGTAACTTGCCTGGGTCACAGTAGGAAGTGGCAAAATTAAGATTTGAATGCTAATCTAAGTCCAAAGTTCATGCCAGTTTCTCACCTTCTAAAGCTGACCTCTCATTTTCCTCACTTGCAGACCCCACCAAAGATGGGATTGAGAGCGGCCCAGAAGAGTTCCAGGAGCAGCAGCTGCTCATAACGGGAATGACTGAGCCGAGAAATTAATGCTGATGGACAGTTTGTGGCTGATTTCTAGGAGTGAGAGAATAGGAGACTATATTTAGCTGTTTGCTGTGGGCTAGTTAGCTGGTAGGGAGTGAGGGCCCAGAGTGGGAGGGAGGAGCGAGAGTCCAGTTGTTGGCCCTGGTCCTGGGGTCCTCGCCCTCAGAGCTCAGTCTCTGCAGCTAGTTTTGTATGAAACAGTGGTTGGTGGGTCTTTTTGATGAAGGAAAATCCTGATCGTATTACCAAGCTGATGGGGCAGAAACTCTTCCAGGTCTGAGGGTCTCCTCTCCACATACCATGAGCTTGGCCTGTGAGTCATTTTAACCTTGGGGGCACCAAGACCCTGTAGCCCAACACTTGGCAAAGCTTAGATCCAAAGGACAATTTCTCGGCACTGCCATTCTGTGACGTTAGGGGTTGGATTTGTCCCGCCAAATTACTCTACCTCTGTTTCTCCTCTTCATGGGATCAGAACATCCCTCTTCTTCCTCATGATGGGAGATAAAGGCACTTGGTCCTGGTTTGCCCAACCAAGCCAATCCCCAGAGGAACAGGGAGGCAAGGGCCTGCCTTTCTGGTGCCCACCCATCCACCCTGGAGGTCTGTGGTTCTGCCCCAGCTGACCCCACCTTCCTCCTGAACACACTTTATCCCCTCCATGTGTAACCAGTGGGGCCAGTCCCTCATCTTTCTCTTCAAACTGCCACCACTCTCCCCCCTCCAAATTCCACCCATTCACAGAGATCAGAAGCACAGTCAAGTTTACTGACAGTTTGGGCAGGGCGATCGAGAAGATCATGACAGAACAATTGAAGTTCTTCTGGGACATTTCTTTCTCCCACCTCCTCAGCTCTTCCTCTGCTTAACTGACCTACCCCAGTCCTTTTCCTCACTTACAGACCCAACCAAAGATGGGATTGAGGGCAGGGATGGGATTGCTTCCTTATAGCACAGAGAGCCACCAGCAACCAGGACTCCTGAGTAGGCCCTGGAGCATTATAAAACCATAACAACAAAACTTTTTTATAAGTAGAAGTAGCACAATAAACTTCCTGGCTTTCTGCATCTGAGTAACTTAGACTCTCAAAAAGGACACTAAACTTGTGCCCAGGGATCAGCCAAGCCTGCCCCATCCATGTCACAGGTAAGAAAAAGCAGATCCCCTCCCTTGCCCAGCCTGGGTTTCCTTGACTGACTTTCAGAGACAACTGAGTTCTTCTGATATTCAGGCAGGTACACTTCCTTCCAGACCACACTACCTGGATGGGGAACAGAGGCCAGGGAAAGGCCCAGCACCTGGTCTTCCCCCAAGTCGGCTGAATCTGCTGTCTTCCTTGAGACAGCCTCATAGCTGGGACCTGGAACAAATGCTGCAAACCCACAAACATGCTCAGGGGCTCATCATACTGGGAGCAAGAAATTGGTGTGTGTGTTGGGTTGGGTGATGAAGGCCATGTGGCCCTCTGAGGAAAAATTAAAAGCTCCAGTTTGTACGGATTGCTAATTTCCATGATGTAAATGCTCCTACGATAGTAATTCTGAAGAAAATAAAACCTCTGATTTTTTAGCATTTGCCAGTTTCCATGGTGTAAGTACGCTCAGGTAGCTGATTTCAGACTATTAGCATGATGATACTGGACACTGGACTGGGAAGAGATTTGATTCTCTTGAGCCAGTACAAACTGAGTTCAGCACCCCCCTGGACAAGGGAAAGGCCTCTTGCCTGCCTATGGAGCCTGCAGGGCCTATGGAGTCTGTGAGGTCTCCAGTGGCTACCCACAGGGCCAGCCACAGAGCAGCACACTATGGCCCATGAGGCTAGGCTCTGGGTCAACACCCCACTCCAATGTAGTTGGTTATTCCTTGTAGCTGACTTCACAGCAATGCTCACCTAGGGTGGGGCAGGTGACCCAAGGACTGACTGCCATACCTAAGAAAATAGGCTTCCTAGATGAAACACCAGGGCTGTCTTAGAGCAGAAGTAGAGAGAGTGGGAGGGAGGCAGAGGCAGAACCAGGGTGTAGAGGGGCCCTCACTGTTGTTGGGGACTGAGGGCATGGTAACAATAGGCAATTCAGTGTTGCCTGAATCTATGTCTGAGGCTGGAAAAGCAAGAGGTGGTATTGAAGAGGCAGAAGGGACAGGGCCATGGAGGACCGTGAATCCTCTGAGTGAAGGAACCTGATCTTATAGGTGATGAGGAAAGAACTGGATCTGATGTGTTGCTTTGTTTGGTTTTCCTGAAAACAAGCCCTTTGATGAGGATTTGGGTGAAGCCATTTGCTTGGGAGATGATCCCAGGAAGCCTGTGAGGGAGCAGGAAAGAGAGAGGGAAGAGGCCACAGGTAAGTTTGCTGATGCGCAGGCTACTGCTATGGACAGCCAGGCTTGCTCCTCTGGAGCCCTGACTCTGCTGAATAGGCCAGAGTTGTCCCATCTAGGGGTGAGAAGCAGGTATTTACCCACCAGCTCCCCTACCTCCCATTGAGGGTTGATCCTGGGTGTTAATACCCTTGACATACCAGTCAAAACTCACATGTGGGCCAAGATCAGTTCAAGGCCTGAGAATGCCCTCATAAAGAGAGACCCAAGAAGCCAGAGGGCATAGGTGCCAGGGTAGGAACAGCAGAGAGCCTGCTATGGTAGGGACTGAGTGGTGTCCTCTGGATTGAGCAGCAGTGTATTGTCTGTGGCTCTAGGAAGGGCAGTTGCAGTGGCATAAAAGGGCAGGAGCCAGAGAGAAGTGCGTTATGGGGAGAATGGGAGAGAAGGAAACAGCGACTACAAACTATTGTGAAAAGCATGGAGAACAGAACTGTGGGAACCTGGGGCTGGAAAAAGGCAAACTGAGAAGTGATTATGGTGTCACCTTGAGCAGGGGAGAGCAAGCAGGTGACCCTGCAGGAGTAGCAGCATGTCACTCTACCTGCTGCCAGACCTGGATTGGTGGAGCGAAGTTGGGCCCCCTGGGCAACCCATTCTGCACTGAGTCAGAGAGAGCAGCCAAAGCACTCAGCTGCCACCTTGCTCTTCCATCTTGCTCCTCCAGAGTTGTGGATCTGCTTGGCATGACCCAATTCTGCAAGTGTTTGATTGATTGGAGGCAGACAAGGCCCTGCTCTCCAGGGGAGCAGATCCCATGCTAGGCATCACAGGGAGTAGGAAAATGAGAAAGACCTAATTTCATAGTTTGGGGGAGATGTAGACATGCAAGAACAGATGCACACAGCAGGCTGTGGGGTGTGCCCCTGAGTGGAGGGGTTGGGGGAGTGCAGAGAGCAAGGCCAGCGAGGAGACAGCTATTCCAGCTGGGTGGGGAAGACTTCTTGGAGTAGCAGAGCCTTTAGGTGGAGGAGCCAGGCATCCCTGGACCTCAAAGCTTTCCAGCTTAAGCCTTCCTAAAAGCTGACATCACACTCGCTCAGGAATAGGGTGCTCACTGGCTCCAGAGTAGGTTTGCATGGCCAGACCCAGCCTACTGTCCTTAATGGAATGAGACTGCCTCTTGGTGGAGGTATCAACAGAAGACACTTGGCGGGAGATGAGGCCCACTGTTGATAGCCAACTGCTCGATTGAGTTCCTTGGTGTAGTAGATGGAATGACAGCCCCCTCCTCACCTCCTAATCCCCAGAGCCTGTTACCTTACATGGCAAAAGGGATTTTGCAGATGTGCTTGTCAGGGATCTTAAAATGGGAAAATTACCCTGGAGTCCTAAAGGTAATCACAAGAGCCCTCATACAGAGGGAGACAAGAAGGTCAAAGAAGAAAATAGGAGATATGACAGTGGCAGCAAGAGGTTGGTGATGGAAAAAGGGGCACTGGGCTGAGGAGGGCAGGCAGCATCCAGAGCCAGAAAAGGCAAGGAAGTAGATTCTCCCCAAGAACTTCCAAAAAGAACCAGCCCAGTCAACACCTTAACCGTAGCCCAGTGAAATTGATTTCAGTCTTCTAGCCTCCAGAGCCATAAGAAAATAAATACATGCTATTGTAAACTATCAAGGGGCAATTTGTTACATCAGCCAGAGAAAACTAACAGATCTGGGAAGAAACTTGCAATGAAGGTTTGCACCCAAGAATCTGAGTGGGGAGTGCTCTTGGGGAGTGCCCTTCACCTGTAGGGAGTAAAGGAGCAGGGTGGGCACATGGGCAGCTGGACAGCTATGTAGTTGCAATCAATTTCCTGTGGAGCTCTGGGGCTGCGGTGGCCTACAGAGTTGCCTCCAGATGGAGGTGAGAGAATCTAGCCTATGCACCCACACGATCATTGGATAGGCTTCCTAAGCAGGGGCTGGGGGCTTGGATGCCTTTTGGCCAAGGGCAGCTCATGAGGAGGAACCAGGCCTTGAGCTCTTGGCAGGCCTCTCAGCCTGGTCCCGAAAGGGGTCCAGTGCTACAGTTCAGCATCCCTCAGAACCATGGAGGTGCCTCTCCCTGAGCCTTCTTCCTTTGGTCAATAGGCCTAGTATTTTGACAACTCTCTAGCATCCTAGGTTTCCTTCTCATGGATCTCTGTGATGTACCCACATCGCTTCCCGAGCAAGAAATTTAGGGTTTTCATTCCAGTTTCTACAATTATCAATAAGTACTTTCCATACACTGCTGTCTTTAGTTCTAGGAATAGCCCTAGCTATTATTTTCATTTTATAGATTAGAAAACTGATATTTAGAAAGGTGAAATGACTTCCCAAGGTCAGGGCCAGGACTTCCCTGCCTGCCTGGTGCCCCTATGCAGCACTGACTTTTCTTCCCATCACCCACCATTACCTATTGGTTATGTGATCTTGAGCAGGTCACTCTGGCCTTAGTGGTCTTTTAAATTTTTTCTTTTAGAAAACAAGACTCTGTCCTGCCTCTCTAAGGGCTATATTTACTGGTCCCTAGAACAGATGACCCGTACCCAGGTTTTGTACCTGGACCTGGTCCTCTTCTTCTCTGAACCCCTGAGCCCCTGCCTGTGTGTCCTTCATTCAGCCCCCTGTGAGCTCTGGGCCTCTGTCAGGAGAGGAGGAGGAAACAGGAAGTGGGGATGTCTCATACAAAGGTCTCATCACTGATGCTTTATGGTTTTCAAGTGTGACTTGATCTCAACCTTGGGAATTATGCAGAACTGCTGTGTATGGCTATATGGTCTGTGTGTTGGTCCTTTGGCGAGGGGAAGTGGGTACTGAAATCCAGCTCACACTGGGCACTTTCTGCTTGGCACAAAGGCACCATCTTCCCAGAGGGAGCAGCCTTATTTAATGTTCATAAAAGTCCTGTGTCATTTCTCAGAGGTCTGGGAATTATGAGCTGGCATTGTAGGAGCGCAGGGTTTGCAGCTCAGTCCTCATACCCTGGTGTCCAGAGAACAGAAGCAGGGGCAAGGGGTGTATGGGAGTGAGAAGCAAGTCCACCTCTGACTCACAGTCCTATCTCTAAAAGCAATGAATCCTATAAATCCCTCTGTGGGAGCTGCCTAGACCCTCCAAGAGACATACAGAAGAAGCCCCAGGAATCTTGACCATCCACCCCAACACCCTTGGCCTACTTCTTTGTGCAGACCTTTGGCTGTGCCAGATGGCAACTTTCTGTGAGCTGGAAAGCCCTCTCTCCCATCATGTAGTAACTGACTGTCCATCCTGCTGTGAGCTAGGGCCTGGAATTGACTGATTCCCCAGGAGGTTCCAGAAAATTCCTCACTGGAAGAACTAAGGGCTGAGATCTCAGGTAGAGAGACCCACTCAACCAAAGCTACTGCAGGACTCCTGGGAGACCCATCAGCCTTCAGGCAGTCTGTGCAGACGAGTGAGCACTGGCTGCCAGAAGATAACAAGTACGAGTGACTATCCAAGAGGAGCCACATGCAGCTACTAAGCATTTGAAATGTGGCTGGTCCCAAATAAGACATGCTAAAAGCATAAAGTATATACCAGGTTTTGAAAACATATTATCAAAAGCATTTTTTTATTTTTAAAAGGGTGGAATTTAATCTTTATTTACATGACACTGTAGGATATGAAATTTCACATAGAAATAAACCCATTTAGAGGACAAGTTTCATACAGTGTGTATAGTGTGGAACTGTTCAAGTACAGTTTTGTTGTAAAAAGTGCTACAATAACAAACCACATTTAAAAAGAGCTCTTAGAAGAGAAACGGTAAGACAAACTTATACAGAACATAGTACACAACCAACTTTATGCCTCAGCTGCACAGCCTAGAAGAATTTTTATCATGGAAGGTTTTTATTTCATCTTCAAATCTGAAACTTAATTTTGCTGGATATAAAATTCTTGGTTGGCATCCATTTTCTTTCAGAGCTTGAAATATATTATTCCAGGTCCAGGACCTTTTAGCTTTGAGGGTCTGGGTTGAGAAATCAGTTGAGATCCAAATTGGTTTCCCCCTATACGTATTTTTTTTTTTCCTCTCACGGCCTTTAAGATTTTATCCTTAATCTGTATTTTAGTCATTCTCATTATAATGTACTTTGGTGTGGATCTGCTGTAATTTTGTACATTTGGGGTTCTTGTAGTTGATTTTCCATTTCGTTCTTTAGATTTGGGAAGTTTTCTGATATTATGTCATTGAAAAGATCGCGCATTCCTTTGGTTTGTATCTCTGCTCCTTCATCTATCCTGATAACTCTTAAGTTTGGTATTTCATGTTATTCCATAATTCTTGGAAGTTCTGTTCATGGATTCTTACCATCTTCTCTGCATGGTCAACCTTAGTTTCAAGATTATATTTTGTCTTCATTGCCTGAGGTTCTGTCTTCCACGTGGGCTAGTCTGTTGGTGATGGTTTCCATTGAATTTATAATTTGGTTTATTGATTTCTTCATTTCAAGGATTTCTGCTTGTTTTTTTTTCTTAGAATCTCTAATCCTTTATTAAAGTGATCTTTCACTTCCCATACTTTCTCTTTGATTTCATTCTTTATACCATCCTTTACTTCATAGCTCAGTTTAACTATGTGCATTCTAAACTCTTTCTCAGACATTTCTTCTACTGTGTTGTCAGTGGGTTCTGTTATTGGAGCATCTTGGTTAGTATGAGGCATTTTGTTCTCTTGTTTTTTCGTATTATTTGTGTGTTTTCCCATCTACTGGTATGGATCTGAGGCAATATAGATTCTACTCTGTAAACTTTTATTGTTCCTCCAGGTTTCTAATACCTTGCCTTTAAGGGGGAGACCAGTATCAATAGCATCCAGTGTAAAGAATATATAGCCTTAAACCTAATAACTCCCACTAAGGCATCTATTGCTTTCTTGCAATAAAGAGAAACGATGAGTTCAATCACAGTCTACAATATAAACAGAAAATTGAAAAGGTTTACAATTTCAAATGATGGACAATGAGAGAACAGAAGTAGTGTAGGACGTGATGTTCATAAGGGAGGAAGAGAGAGCTAGAAGTAGAAATCCACAGGAAGAGTGAACTCTGTCATTGTTCAAAAGTTTTTCAGCCCTATTTCTGACTTTTCACGGGATTGCTAGACCCAGACCGCCCCTTGCAGACCTAATCACTATCCCACGGATCTGGGCTTCAGATACCCCAGGCTTGGCCACATTGCAGTCCCAAAATCTCACTGCTGCTCCAATTTGCAGAGAGACCACCAGGGATATCTCACATAAAGAAGCGACCCTGAGAAGCAGCAGCAAGATGGCAGCCACCAGCACTCCCAGTAGGAAGATCCCAGGTGCAGCCAAAGCTGTAGGCACCCTAACACTGGACCTCCAGGTCCTGGCTGGAGTACCCAGACAGAGGTGGCTATACCTGGGATGGTGGTGACGGCAAACCTGCTGGCACCCCAGTCCCCCAGGTCCTGGTCAGTGTCCCAAGATGGATGTGGCCACATGCTACCAAACCTGGAGTCTCCCTGGCAGCAGACCTCTGGGCAGTAGTGGCAGTGATATTGGTGGGAGTCAGTGGCAGTGGGTGGCAGGTCAGCAGCAGTTATAGTGGGACAGTGGCATCAGCAGCGGCAGCAGGAGCAGTGGCTATGGCTGCGGGAGCAGCATCACCCAGAGAGAACACCTCCAGGCGACCTCAGGCCAGCAGCAGTGTCAACGACAGGGACCTCGGCAGCAGCAGTGTAGATAGCAGCCATGCCCAGGGAAAAGACCTCTGGGCTACAGCAGCAGGCCGGCAGTAGCTGCTTCTACAGAAAAGACCTCTGGGAGAAGGCAGCAGCGGTGAGCAGTGGTGTAGGTGGCAGCCTGGCCCAGAGAAAAAAGACTGGCAGTGGCACCCGCCCCCCCATTTGTAAAAATCTCATTAATAATTTTATATTGATTACATGTTGAAACAATTATATTATGGATATATGGGTTAAATATTTTTTCAGCTGCTTTTACTTTTTTCACGTGGCTATTCAAATATTTAGAAACACCCTGCTGACCTCACATTTTATTTCTATTGAACATCACTGGTCTTGGGTGTAGGACGACATAGGAGAGGTCCTTGGATGGCTTTTCACACTGTGAAAAGTGACTTTTCACACAGGTCATGTTTAGAAATTGACTAGAGATGCAGAGGTGGCCTCTGACTCCAGCCCCATAGAACCTTGACCATGGCCAGTGACCAGCACTGGTCCCATGGTTGCCCTGTGGCCAGAGGGCATGACTAAGGAGTAGCTGTTCCCAGTGCCTCCAAGCAGAACCCCAACTGGTGAGAACAGCAGCTCCCTGGGTATGTTTGTGCATGGTATGTGTGGGCGATGACCAGTGGGCCCAGTGAGGAGACCCCAGGACATATCCTCCCCAGCCACCCTCATTACCATAGTGAGAGATGACTCAGCTGAGGGCCTTTCTCTCCCTAGGCCACCCTGGGTAAATACAGGCCATCATTTGGACCACTAATCACACAAATCATTTGGGTGATTATTGCCACTCACAGTGAATCATGCTGGACCTGTGTATGTGTGTTAGGGGAGGAATCTGAGCTGAGCCAAGAAAGGGGATGTGGAGGCAAGGGCATGGTCTTCAACACACCTGCCTGCGGGACTCTGGGGCTGCCAAGAGGTACTTCCAGGGGGTTCCCCAGGGCTCCCCAAGCCCCAAGCTTCCTTCCCAGCCAGAATGGAAGGCTTGGAATCCCTGAGAGTCATGAACAGAATCTTTCTCCCTGTCTCCTAAAACAGCTCCTTCCCAGACAGTTAGGCTTCTTGCCTTCATCCCCTCCACCCCAGCCAGAGCACAGAGATTGCCCAGTGACTCTCACAACCTGGGCAGGGTGCCTCCTCCCTGGGGCAGCCCCACCTTCCAGCGGAGTTCTGCGTAAGTGTGGAGGAGCGCCCTCTGCAGTACACAATGTGAAAATACAGGTTCCATAGGATGGAGGCAGCAAGTCATTCTAGGGGTTAGATCTTGGGATTGTGGGAAGTCACAGACTCTGGAGAGGTCCTCAACTACTGCTTCATGGGTTAAAGGATAGACGATAATGGTGCACCTGACTCCTGCAGTGTCTTTCTGACCATGATGATTAAGTGTAGGTGTCAACTTGACTGCATTATAAGGAATACCTAGAACCCTGTAAAACATTGTGTGTCTGTGAGGATGTTTCCAGAGAAGATTAGCATGTAAGTCTGAGTGGACAAGGTGAGAAAGATCTCCACCTTCAGTGGATGGGCACCAGCTAATTAGTTTCTCTGATACCCAGAGAAAACAAACACAGAAGACAAATTGGTCTCTTCTTGGAGCTGGGATAGACTGTTTTTCTGCTGCCTTGGACATCAGAACTCCGGGTTTGCTGGTCTTTGGGCCCCAGGACTTAGAACAGCAGCCTCCTGGTTCTTGGACTTTCAGTCTTGGAATGATACACCATCAACTACTCCAGTTCTGTGTACTTTGGACCTGAACTGAGCCACATTATCAGGATCCCAGGATCTCCAGATTACAGATGGGCTGTGGGACTTCTCAGCTGCCATAATCATATGAGCCAATCCCCATAATAAATCTCCTCTCATGTATTTGTATGCATTGCTATTGATTCTGTCTCTTTGGAGAACCCTGAACTAATATATACTGAAATATATTATATATGAAATATATCTCTTCTTTCTCATGACTTCTACCACTCTCACCCCTTCTTTGGCATCCTTTTCACAATGACTGTATTAACATTGCTCTGTCATCTCTTCACCCACAGCATCACAACCAATATCACCTCCTCCATCACTGTCATCACTACCACGATGACACTACTGAGGTAAGTTGCACTGTCCCCACCATTACCAAGATAACTGTCTCCTTCAAGCTCATTTTCACCCATTGTCACCATTATCTCTTGTTCACATCACCACCGTTACCAGAAACTTCACTACCTCCACCTCTACCTTTGACATCTTCTCAAATATATAACTTCTCCTTGACTTATGATGGAGTTCCATCTGGATAAATTCATCATAAATTGAAAATGTCCTAAGTTGAAAATGCATCTAATAAATGTAACCTACCATGCATCTTACCTTAGCTACACTGCACTGCAGAGTATTTGTTGTTAACCCTCAAGATTCCGTGACTGACTGGGAGCCCTAGCTCTCTGCCACTGCCTCGTATCACAGGAGAGTATAGTACTGTGTATGGCTAAGCCAGAGAGGGGTCAAAATTCTAACTTGAAAGCATAGTTTCTACTGAATGTGTATCACTTTTGCACCATTGTGAAGTTGAAAGATTGTATATTGAAACATCATAAATTGGGGACTGTATTTCCAACTCCATATTTCCACCATTATCTTTCCTATTACCTCCACCACCTCCACCATCCCTATCACCACCATTGTCTCTGCTCCAAAGCTCAGCGCTTACCATTGGACCTGGGCCTTGGACAAGGAGCTCAGTCAGAGAACACTCTGCATGGCTGACAGATACCTCCACTCAGGTTTCTCAGAGCAGAGCATCAGCAAGCCAGTTGTCCAAACAATCCCTCTCTTGACCTGAGAGTTGACCCTTCCTCAGATGTTTTTGACAGGAGTGGATTCAGCCCTCCCTGTCTTCCATACTTATACCTAAAGAGACAGCTGCTGTCTGGTTGAAGGATGGCGGCCACTAATCGGGGGCTGCCCTTGTTTGCATAATGATCGCATACATTTGCATTCCATTTGCTCCTATCTTCTGAATGCTGCACTGTGGGTGTTTGGGTACCATTTGCATATCACCGCAGGTGAGGGTCAGGCCTTTGAGACTTGTGCACTTATTAATCCCTAAAGATTTTTTAATGCGCTGGTTCTGAAAAGAACCTGGAATGCTTAATTCTAGAGCTATTCAGTTGAAGGCTTTAAGGTGGGGACCTGCGGGGAGCAGTCCAGAACCACCAGGAGATGGCAGCAGGTACTTTGGTGCAGTCCAGGGGAGGCACTAGCAGGGGCAGGGGTGGGGGGGTGTGGGTGTGTGCCTCCAGAGACAGCCCTACTACTCAGGGCAGTGCCCTGCACAGCGACTCCTGTCCTTTCTGCACAAAAGTCCACTTGCTGTGAGACCTTGGGAAAGTGCCTCCCTGTTATGGTTTGGTTGTGAGGTGTTCCCTAAAAGTTCACGTGAGACAATGAAAGAAGGTTCAGAGGAGAAATGATTGGGTTGTAAATGTCTTAAATCAATCAATGAATTAATCCCCTGATGGGATTAACTGAGTGGTAACTGAAGTGGTAGGGTGTAGTTGGAGGAGGTGGGAATTGGGCCTTGGCTTTGGGTATATCTTTGTATCTGGCTAGTGGAGTCTCTCTCTGCTTCCTGATCACCATGATGTGAGCTGCTTCCCTCCGCCAACCTCTCCCACCTTGATGTTCAGCCTCACCTTGAGCAAGGAATGGAAACAACCTTCTATGGACAGAGACTTCTGAAACCATGAACTCTTAAATAAACTTTCCTCTACAAATATTCTGGTCAGATCTTTTAGTCACAGCAATGAAATAGCTTATTAAAACACTTCCCATCCCAAGTGGACCTGGGATTCCCTCTGTTTGGAAGGAAGGGGTCAGAGGAGATGATCACTAATCTCCTTCCATTAGCTCCTTGCTCTTCCTCAAGGGTTCTTATCTCTGACTGCACTTGAGAACCACCTGGGGAGCTTTTAAAAAATACCAGCAGCCTAGCTCCACCCCCAGCTATTCTGATTTAATTGGTGGGCCCTGGGCACTGGTTATTTTAAAAAGACTCCTCTGGTGCTTCTTAGGTACAGCCCAGACTAAAAGCTACTGCTGGAGACTCTACTCTCTTACCCCAGTCACCAGCTCCTGTCATTTTCAGTTGCTGGTCTCTTCCCCACCATGGGCTCACTAGCATCTGGAAGGACAGGTGGAGAAAAGTGCTCTTGTTTGAGGTGTTAGAAATCAATCTTCTCCCTTCTGGGCAGATGCCTGATGGCCGACCTGAAGCAAGGCAGCCCTTGGCACTAATCAGGAAATCACTTCTCTCTGCCTAGGTCTTGCTCCACCCCACCTCTCCGCCACTGAAGCAGGTTGAGAGAGGATGCTGCAAGGGAAGGGTCAGGGAAGGGAGGCAAACTCCGTGCAGCTCCCAGAGCCAGTGCTGCCCCCACTTCCCCATCACACGCGCGGCCTGTTCCAGTCTCCCAGGCTCTGCTGCTGCCACTCCCATGCCACAACTGCCAGACAATCTCAGCTCCTTCGTTCCCATCCCTGCAGGCTGATTTCCTTGTAACCCCAGAGCCTCAGCCCAACCTTGATCCTGGAGTAGGAAAGTTAAAAAAAAAAAAAAAAAAAAAAAAAAAAACTGTCCAATGTAGCAACCTGGACTTGGTTTCAAAAAAAGATGTAGTGGATATGACTATATCTTGTCCTTCCTGAAACTTAACAGGCTTAGCAAGGGATAAAGGGAGTAGGATGGAGCCTCTGCAACATGCGCCCTACCCCTAATAGTCCAGCCCTTGTGAGTCCTCAGTTGCCAAGAAGAGGGTGGCTTGTGAGATGAGGGTCTGCCCTTTGAAGAACCAGAGAGCAGACTGGGTATGGACCATGGGTGATATGGCAGACCCCTAGTGAGGCTGTGGGCAGGTCAAAAGGTGGACAGAGTAAGAGCAGCCCCAGGACCATCACTGCAGTGATGCAGTCCCCATTCAACTCTCAAGTGTCACAGGAACAGGACTGGTGTCATTTTATTTATTTTGGTACCAGGGATTGAACCCAGGGGCGCTTAACCTCTGAACCACATGCCCAACCCTTTTTATTTATTTATTTTGAGACAGTTGCTTAGGACCTTGCTAAATTGCTGAGGTTAGCTTTGAACTTGCGATCCTCCTTCCTCGGCCTCCAGAATAGCTGGGAATACAGCTTGTGTCACTGCACCTGACGTGTCTTTCTTGTCCAAACTGTTGAATCTCAATACTTGGACGGTTCGGGGAGCCATCCATGGCTTGTATGTGAACCAAGCTTGATTGAGCAGTTAGGGGGATCTGGCCTCAGGAACTGCCTGAGTCATGTGGCTATCCTGTGTTGGTTCACCGCTGAAATTCAAATGCAAGCCCTGGATGTGGGAATGACCTTCTAGAGACAAATGGCTTGCTTAACTCTACCCCTATCCTTTTTTCCTTGAAGAAGCTCCTACCAGTCCCCTTTTGATCTATACCGCTATAAATAAACCAAGCTTGGGTTCCTTCCTTTGTTAGAGCCAGACCCTTATGGACGGCTCAATCGATCATGCCTTTAAGATAATTCTGTCTTCTGTCGTTATTTCTGATAAATAAATTTCCTAACTTTTATTTCACAGCCAGACCATCCCTCCTACAGGAACCCTTTCCCTTACCCACATGGGACATGCAGCGAAAGGACAGCAGGAAGCTCAGTTAGTACTGGTTATAGTCTGAATGTTGGTGTCCCCCTCAAATTCTTATGATGGAATACTCAGTGTGATAATATTAAGAGGTGGGTCTCCGTAGAGGTGATTGTCATGAGCGCCCCACCCACTTGAATGGAATTAGTGACTTTATAAAAGAGGATAAAGCGATTGACCTTGCCTCTATTTTGCTATGTGAGAATACTGAAACAATCCCCTCTCGAAGCAGAGCAAACCCTCCCCAGACACTGAATCTGCTGGTGCCTTGATTTTGGACTTCCCAACCTGAAGAACCACGAGTAAGAAATTTTGGTTTATGAATTACTCAGTTGAAGACATTTTGTTACTGCAGTATAAACATAACAGACAGTACTCAATAAATGTGTGTTAAAATAAACTATTTAGACCTTTATTAATGAAGCAAACTTAGGCTCTAGGAGTCCAATGCTTCCCACGGTTCTGTCCCTGACTGGACCTTACTAAAAGAAACATGACACCAGACTATACAAGTGATAAACTAAGTAAGCAGAAACCCATGCTGGCTTCAGGCTATGCACAGGGCTGAGGGGAGATCTTAGTCTACAACCTGCTGGGCTGGAAGTGGGGCAGATGCGTTGGTTCTTCTCAGATCTTTTCCTTCATCACTTTTTCACCTGGGATTTTTCTGAACCTGGATTGTTTCAGTGTCCATACTCAATCCACCTCATCTTAAAGACCTAACAGAAATTTTCAAACATGCTCCCTAGTTGGCCAGAGGTTCTTTGGCAGTCCCATGAGTACCACAAGGACTCGAGGTTCAACAGGGGACCACAGAGGAGAGGGCTCTGGGATCTCCACCCAAACTATCCACAGGGCTCCTGAGAAAGACAAATATACCAATAGGGTTCCAGTGATTTTAAAAACAGGCTTGGAAAACCATTGTTCTAGAAGTGAGTTCTTGGGGTCTTTTTAGTTTGGAACTAAATAGATGTTTGGCATTGTGTATGTACTCCAACCAAAAATTATGGGTCAACTAATGCCACCAAGCTAAAAGAACCATCAGAAAATGTGTATCTAATGTTTCTATTGACTCTTCTCTTCCCAAGGCCAAGGCTAGTTTAGCAAGATGTCTTTTACTCTGCTTCCCTGGTTCTTCGGTAAAATGCAAACATGGATTCATTCTTGAAGAACTGCATTCTGTGTAAGAATCCTCATTTAAAGACACTGTCGTGGGAACCCAAAGCTAAGGACAACACAGGATATGAATTTACCATTGGGTGTGGTGGCACACACCTGTAATTCTAGCATTTAGGAGGCTGAGGAGGCCCCAGGAGGATTGCAAGTTCAAGGACACCTCAGCAATTTAGTGCGATCCTAAGCAATTTAGTGAGACCCTGTCTCAAAATAATTAGAGAGAGAGGAGATGAATTTACCCATGTGTCCTGCTACCCATACCCAGTTAATGCTAACTCTTTAATCCCGCAGAGAAGATGTCATGGGTGGGACAGGGCCCCCTTCTTTGGTACCCCCTAACTCCCATCAAAGACAACAGCTAAGAGACTCAGAGCCAGCCAGGAATGGAAGAGTGTCACCTGAGAAGAGGAGATCAAACAATAATTAGGGACATAGTATCTTTCACATGACAGTCACTGAAAGTGACAGGATGGGAGCAGGAGGGAGGGGTGCTTGACTAGAGCGTGATCAGGATGGTTATGCCTTACCCCCAGTGACCAGAGTCCGCAGCAAAACAAAGGCTCCCTCCTGTTCATCCAGCAGCCCTCCTCGGCATGGCATAGTTGAGTGTGTGTGTGTGTGTGTGTGTGGTGTGTGTGTGTGTGTGTTGCTGAGCAGCTAGGGGGCATCCTGCTAGCCCTAGATCCTTTACAGGTTCAGCCCCTCCTGGCGTGTTTCCATGTCTGTCCTCAGGGTACCCCACAGAGTGGCCAGACAGGGCATGGGACAGGTTGGGCTGTGAGGCTTGGGGTTATAGGATGGCCTAGGGGAGCAGGTGGGACATGCCTCTGCCCCAGGTAGAGACTGGCTGCCTGGGCAAGGGCAGACTGCTTTCTCCTGAAGAATGAGTAAGGCTGAGAAATAGTTAACTTGAGGAGACATGTGCAGGCTGAGAAATGAAGGTGCAGTTGTGAGGGGGATTTGAAACAAGGAGGGGAATTGCCTGCTGGTCTTTCACTGACAGTGAAGAAGCCTGGGAAAATAACTTAGTTGTGTGATTGATTGATGTGTTGGGAATGATCAGGGTGGGGGGCAATGGCAGGGGTCAACCTTGTTGGGACCTGAGTCCCAGGAGCAGGCTAATCTCTGTGAGATATGTTCAGTATTGTCCTCCACAAGTGCCTGGAAGTGTCTCAAGGCTGGCATTACCCTTAACCATTTGCTTCCAGATATGGATCCACTGCAGCCCTGGAAAACCCTCAGTGGGGGACGCGTTACTGGCCCACACAATCTCATCCCAGCACACCTCTAGCCTCACAGTGGTCTACCCACCAGATCTTCTTCTTATCGTGCAACCCCATGTGTCCCCAGCTCCTAAAGTCAAAGGAGACATATTACCACCAAAAACTGTTACTCAAAGACTATTTGTATCATGACTGTATTACCTGCTTCCTACCCAACACCCTGTCAGACTTGATCCTGACCTCAGGACCAGAGAACCACCTTCATCCTGTTCATCGAAGGCATCTGTCCACTGTGGGTGTTGGTATTCTCAGTGAAAGAAATCCTTCAATGGCTGAGGAACCTGGAGAAGCAGAGAGTTCCAGCAGGGGTGAGGGAGACAGACATTGGTCTGTTGCGCTCCTTCATTTCATCCAGTCAGTGACATTCTCCCGAGCCCCTGGATGCCCAGGCCTGTGCCCAAACCCACAGGGATGGACACAGGGGATGGTTGATAGAGGTGGTGAGTTCAGTCTATCCAGGGAGGTGGAGCTACACACGGGCACAGAGAAAAGACCATGCAGGGCAATTTCCTTGGGTTGGTGGCAGAGGACATAGCACAGACCGAGGCTGAATGTGTTTGGAAGGTCAGGAAAGGCTTCTTGGAGGAGGATGGGGAGGAGGGGGAAGAGGTGAACACATCACTGGGCAACTTACATCTTTTTGGATGAGCTCGGCGTAAACCATGCAGGCGGCAGAGATCAGCTCATCGGCATCAAGGTCGATGAGTTTGTTGCAGGCCTGCGGGGAGGCGCAGGGGTGGGGTGCGTGTGTCTTGTGTCTAGACAAACATGTCTCCCTGTGCTCTTGGGCGCAAGGGAAGAAGGCCACTCCTCATGGTAGTTGTTAGGGGCCCCCTGACCTTTCCCCCAATCTGCCTGGAGTAGTACCTGAAATTTCCCGTTTCGGGGGAATGGTCAACACAGCTTTCACACAGGGCTCTAGGGAGTTCTGGGGTTCCAATGTCGCAGGCACTTCTAAGGAGATCTTGGTTTATAATTGGGGTGACAGCTAGGATTTTTTCTCAAAGACTTCTAACTTTTTAAAAAGTGTTGGAAATCTCTAAGTCCTTCTGCCACAGGAGTGGCCCAGGGCCCAGGGTTAACTACAAGGCAGCAGAGTCTAAGTTAAACCATTCAAGGTCTCAGGATCCTTGCATGCTAACTAGGGATGATAAGATCATCGCAGCGCCTCTGTGTTGGGCTTGTTGAGAGGCCTAAACCAGCTAGTCCAGCAAAAGCCCTCAGTATAGTGCTCAGTGCTCAGGTCTCTTCACTATTCCTACAAGGGCAAGGGCAGCATGGAAGGCCAGTGCCCCATGACCCTGGGGTGTTGGGGCCTCCGGAGGCTGGGCAAGTCCTGGCCCATGGGTGCTCTCACCAGGAGGATGGCGTCACCACTCATGCTCTCCAGCAGTGCCTGCTCACGCACCATCTGCAGCATGCTGTAGGCCACCAGCACCTGAAAGTTCCTGCAGGGCTTTCCTGTCAGCAAAACCTGTGGGGGTAAGTGGTCTCAGCCTGGACGCTGCTGCCTGACTGCAGACCCCCTGAGGATGGTGAGCCACTCACCAACCACATGCCCAGGGCCAGCCATCCCTGGGTCTGCTGATGTCTGTCACTCATTCCCTCGGGCAAGTGCTCACAGGCATCCTTGAGGCTCTGAGCATTGTGAAAGTGATCAGCACAAGTGAGCATTGTGCTGGCTACAGGGAGATTTCAGAGAGAAAGGCCTCAGGGAATTCACTGCTGGGATGGGCTACTGGGACCCTGTAGCATTTGAGGGGAGTTGAACTTGGCAAAGCAAGAGCTGATGGGAACTCAACAATCCAAGGGTGTCACCAAAGGCCTGTGGTTGTCATGGACTTGGGCATGGAGACCAACAGTCCAGGAGGGAGGGACCAGGCTGGTGGAAGTTGACTCATGGGGCACTAAACACCAGGCTGACAGTTGGGCTGGATCCTAAAGGCATTGTCAGTCTCTGGGCAGGGCAGTGACAAGTGACGAGTGTTTTCCCAAGGAGATTCACCTGCTAATGACCCCGGAGAACTGTCAGAGGACTGTGGGTGTCCCTGGGGGTCTGCCTTCTCCAGGAGAGAAGACTCAGAGAGGAGACATCACTCTGGTGGTGGGAAATGCCAAGCAAGGGGCAACCATGGGAGCGAGAGTGGAGGGGCAGAGTGGCATGCAGCTGGACACAGGCCAGGCCTCACACACAGACCTGAGGATGCCTTCTGTGCTGCCTGCCCTGCAGAAGGCGCAGCCAGTGGGGCCTCTGCTCGGGATGAAAGGATGGGCAAACTGAAGCTCCAGCTTCCTCCAACAAGGTGGGAGCAGGGCTGCTGGCCTAATTAAGCCCCAAGCCACCACGCTCCTTCCAAAGCCAGGATAAAGGAGAGGAAAGGAAAATGCAGCTTTTGCTGCTGGAGAGGTGCAGCCTCCCCCTGGTGTCCCCAGCTGAGCACCTCACCTCCCAGAGCCTCCAAACATCATCGAAGGATTTGAAGGCGCGCTGGAAGCAGAGGCAGAACCAGGGGAAAAGGGCCTGCACGGCCCCCGCACCCTTTCCTTCTGTGGGGAGAGAAGCAGTGCCAGCCCAGGAGGCTGAGGTCAGGGGAAAGAGGGGACAGCACACAAGATGAAGCCAACACACACAGATGAAGTCACAGCACAGAGCACGCAAGACTTGTGAGAAACTCGAAAACCCTGGCTGTGACTTTTCCACCTGCCCTTGGAGACTGTTTGGGGCTGTTGTTCAACAGTGCAGACCTCCCAGGGCCTGGACAGAAGATCCATCAAGCCCACCCTCCCCCAGGACCAAGGGCAGCTGCCATGGCTGAGCCCGGGCCCCTCCCATGCCTGCCCTGCTGCTGGAATGAGGTGACAGGAGGTGGGGACCACTCACTTAGGTGCTCAGCAAACACGGGGTCCAGGAAAGTGATCAAGCTGTTGAGCATGTCTAGGTTCTTGCCCACCCCGATGTTGATGACACAACTGTGCTCCTGCACGAGGTGGGTGCAGGGAGGGAAACCGAGTCCTCCTCAGCTTGAGGGCACCCAAAGCGTCAGCCCCACTTCCCCTAGCTCCAATTCTGGGGGCCTTCTGTGTGTCTGGACAGGCCAGGCACATGTCTCTGCATGAGTATGTGCGTGAATGCGGGCACACCCATAGTTATGTCTACGTCTATGTGGTCTGCGTGGCAGGCATGCCCGTTTGTATATAAGTACATGTGTACATCTGTGGGCGACCAGGCATGTGCTGTGTGCATCTTACTGTGTGTGTGGAGGGGACAGGAATGCAGAGACATCTCAAATGTGACTCATAGTCTAGTGAGACCCATCATCCCCATGCACACATACTATTCGATCAGAGCCAATCGGGACAAGGGAAGAGCAGCGAGCACATTGTTGCAGGGGCGGAGGGTGTGTGAGGGGGCTCTGGCAGCCTCTCACAAGTCATGAGGGGAGGCTTCCCAGCACCTTCAAAACCCCTCAACCTGGCACAGTAGGTGTACCTGGGCACTCTGAAGTCCCCAGGTATCTGGAGTGTAAGTCATGTAGAGGAAGCAGTGCGGAGCCAAGACCAAAGGGGAGTCCTTGACTGCCTGGTTAAAGCTACTGGATTTTATTCTGGAGGCCTTGGAGAGCCACAGAGAATTGGCAAGGAGGATAGCCGTGTCTGGGGAGGGGAATGCCAGGAAAGGGTGCCATCACTGGGCCTGGCCAGCCACACTCACTCTTTCAAGATTTGGTGACAGCTAGACTCAGAGCATTGCTCCACCCACTTCTCCTTCCAAAGCCTGTCACCCCTCTGGAACACTCCCCAGCTCCTGGGTGTCTCAAAAGTCTGTTTAGGGGCTGGGGAGAATGGCAGAGGTTGCTAATACCTGCCCAAGCTGGAGGGGGTGTTAGGGGAGCGAGTGGGTCCCTGAGCTCCAGCGCAGCCCTCACCGTTTTCTGCAGGAAGAACTGAAAAAGCCAGAAGGTCTCGTGGTCATGCTCCACCATCAGCTGGAAAAGCATCACCATCTCATGGAAGCCCCGCTGGTATTCTACAGAGGCGAGGGCACTGTGAGGAGAGGCTGGGCCTGGTCCCAGGAAGGAACTGAGAAGTGTGGGCAGGAGCAGCTCTCTGGCTCACCTGCCTGGTTGTTGCAGACATAACTCAGGAGCAGGGTCTTCTCCAGCCTTTTCTTGTCAATGAGGATATTCCCCAGGGGGTCTTTGTTATAGAGTTTCTGGAGGTCGTATGCTAGGTTGGGGGCAAAGAGGGTGGCACAAGCTCACTTTGAGCAGAGGGTCCATGGATGAGCCGCCCGAGAGGGCAGGCCCTAAGACATCCTGGGGAGAGGGCTATGAAAGGGGTGTCAGTTCCACCATACTCAACTCCTCACCCCACAAGCTGTCTGGGTTTCTCCCCTCCTCCAAAACCTTAACCAGGCCATACCCTCTGCCAGGAATGCCTGACCCCAACCAATTCAAATCCAACCTCGTTCAAGGCTGGGTGGGTGGAGACAGCGCGTGGCAGGGAACAAAGTTCTGTGTGTCTAGGGGCACCCCATGGAATAACTAAGTCCAGCTGGAAAAATTCCAGACACAAATCAAAGCAGTTTCTAGGACTGCAGGAACCATCCAGCCCTGGCAATGACTGAGAAGGGGCGGGAATGGCTTTGGCCCTCCTCCTCTCCCTGCCCAGTTCTCTCTTGGCTGCTTACCGATGTGGTTCCGAGTCTCAGTGAAGTTCCGGTGCAAGTTTTCCAGAAGGGGCTGAATCTTTTCGTACATCTGACACAAGGCATCATAGTTCTTCCTGTGAGAACAGAATCGAGACTGAGCAAGGTGGCCTTCCCCTTTTGGTTAGAGGGAAGAGAACTCTGAGCAGCTGCAATAAATAGTTTCTGGGTCCAAGGAGGATGCAGGGCAGCCTGGCCCACCTTGCCCCTACCTGTGATGCTTCCCCCTCATCTCAGCCTGTGCCAGCCCCGAACATTCTTTCATGTGGGCCTGAAGCACAGCACAGAGATGGTTTAAACTCTGAGCTCTGCAACCTCTGCACCTGCATCCTGGCTCTACAGCTTAATAACTGTGTGTCTTCTGCTGGGGTCAAAACTTGGGAATGTCACGCTCCCTCTCTAAATTTCAGTTTCCTCATCTGTGTAATGGGGATGATATTGGCACCAATGCCTCAGAATTGGGAGGACTGGATGAGATGTTGATTTGTGCTTACTATTAAAATGTGATTTGTTGGTGTACTGGGCTGACGGGTATCTTTCAAAAAGATTATGTCCACTTCCTAGCGAACCTATGAATGTGGCCTTATTTGGAAAAAGGTTCTTGGCAGATGTGATCAATTTAAGGATCTGAAGATGAGATCATTCTGGATGTTCTGGGGGTACATCAAATCCAATGCCAAGTGTCCTTGTAAGAGTTACACATAGATGGTCATGTGACCATGTAGGGCACAAATCAGTTCATTAATGTCCAATGGACTGGAGTGAAGCAGCCACACACCAGGGAACATGGGAGCCACCAGACCCTGGAAGGTGAGGAAGGGCTCTCTTCCAGAGCCTTCAGAGGAAGCCAATGCCTTGATCTGGGCTTCCACCTTCCAGAACTATGAGGGATGAACTGTCTTGTTGTGGGCAACTTCTCAGTCTATGGAACTATATTTTAGCAACCTTAGGAAACTAACATAGGTGACTCTTCCCTGGACTCTTGGGGACCTGAGCTCCCTGCCTAGCCCAGCTTCCAAATCTGAGGTCATCCAAATTTAAAGACTATTGTGTTAGCAAAGTGCCCTGTCCTGGCTCCCTTGTCTGATAGGGCTTCTTGGAGGAGGTGCCCTGTCCAATCTGGGCCTTGAAGGAAGGGTGGAGTTTGAGAGGACAGATGATGGAGAGGCCAGTCTGGGTGGAAGAGAAAGAGTAGACCAAGAGCAAAGGGGATGCAAATGGTCTGTGATGGGGCAGGGGTGGGGGTGAGTAAACAGGGTGCCAGCCAGCCAGTCAGTGTGGTTACAAGGTGAGGAGCCCAGACCAGGACAGGCCTTGGAGGAGAGGATGGGCCATTTGAAATGTTACTAGTTATCCACTAGGGGTGTTTACAAATCTCCTGTTGGGCACCAGGAGGAGATGTGGGCATTGGTCAGGAGGTAGAAACTTGGACCCAGGAGGCAGAACAGTCATGGGGCTGGGAGGTGGGGCCAGGGATGGGGCCAGGGAAGAAGGTGGAAGAAGCAGTCCCAGGGCTGCTTCAGGTGTAGTTAGCATAAGTCTAAGGGAAGGATGGAATGGGGGTGGTGGATGGATCATGAGAAGATTGCTGGGATTAAGGCCATGCCTGGGTCATGACCAATGCAGAGGTGCTGGCCCAGACCTGACTGCACCTGCTGCGTGAGGGGTCTGGGAGGGGAACATGGAGTGGGGTGGGGTTCTCATCCCTCAGAATGAGAAGTCCAAATAGGGGAAGAAGACTGAAGCTGCAGGCTAGGGTGGGTAGTGCCTGCCACCTGTAGCACCACCCACCCTCCTCTGACAGAGGATCTGAAATGTTCTACCTCCTTGTGCTGTCCACTGTGAGCCGCTCATCCTGGGAACTCTGCCACGAGTAGTAGCCTGTGAGGAACTTCCAGGCTTCGGTCCTCACGAAGGGGTGCAGACCCTGGGGGTGGGGGGTGGGAGGTGGGAGCCCTGCCGAAGAGTTCCACCCAATGCCATGCCAGCCCCCTGCCCTCAGTTCCAGGGCAAGGTCAAGGTAGCTGGCAGACCGTACCCTTTCCAGGATGTTAACACAAATGAAGTCCCGTGACTTGGCCAAGTGACCATTCTCATCGAAGAAGCTGTCCCACTCTGTCTTGTCAATGGGAGGTTTTCTCTTCACCTGGCAAGAACAAGCCGTTCAGCCCTCTGTGAGGGCCTTTGGCTTTTCTTTTCATTCAAAGTGAATTTTAAATAACATGCTCTACACTTTGCAATAGAAATCAAAGCTCACAGCTTCTGACTCATGAGGAAATTACTGCAAATACATAGAAAAAATCCTGTATGCACAATAATTTTCATTGTACATTACTTACCAAAATGAAAAGACAAGCACTCAATGTGCTGCAATAAAGGAATAGTTAAGTAAACTATGGTTGATATACACGGTGGAATACTGTGAGGCACACAAACAGAGGTTCACAGGGAATGAATAATAATCCGGAAAAATACAAATGTTAACAGAGAAAAGCAAAATACAGAATAAGATATTTGATATTCTGTGTTCTGTACTCCATAGTACTACCACAACACTCATAGTAGGACCTACATAGTAAGTCACATATTATAAAAATGATACCACCTCTAATATAAAATTCATTAGCCACTATAAAAATTGTTTGGAAAAAATGACACAAACATCCCCTCCATCAAAAACAACAGTGATCCACTTTGAATAATAGGAATTAAATTTTCTTTTCCTTCTTCTTGTACTTTCAAAATTTTCTATAATAATGTAACTGCTTGGATAGTGGAAAAACACAAGATGTGCACTAATTAAACACATTCATGTGCTTCAGTTTATCTTTCCTGGAAATGTAGAATGGTTCATCACAGAGAAGGGTTTCTAGTTTAGATAAGGTGTGAGTGTGTCATGCACATGTGCACACACCTGTATGTACATGCTTGTGTGTGAGTGTGTGGGGGGTGGGGGGAGCAAGTGCTCTGCCTGCAAAGCAATTCAAAGGTTTGTAAGATAATAAGTAGGAGTTCGGGTTTCTGTTGGAGTAGGGAAAGCTTCCTCTCTCCCTTGGGTGTCCCCTCCTGTTGAAGAGAAGAGGATCTTGAATGTCACATTACAGACAGAGATGCGCCGAGGGGCAGAGCGCAGCAGCTGACTGGACCATCTAATATTCAAACCCTCAACTTCCCTGCATACCTGAATATGTGCATGTGTGAGTCAAGGTAAATTTCCATAAAAACCACTTGAGGATCTTCTCTTTCCTTCTTCTTTTTTTTTTTTTTTTTTTTTTTTTTTTTTTTTGCAGTACTGGAGATTGAACTCAAGGGTATTCTGCCAGTTAGCTACAACCCCAGCCCTTCTTGTTTCACTTTGAGACAGGGTCCTGCTAAATTACCCAGACTGGCCTCAAATTTGCAATCTTCCTGCCTCAACCTCCCCAGTTACTGGGATCACAGGCATATGCTACTGCGCCTGGCTGAGGGTCTTCCTACCTGCAGATTCTGATTTAGAAAGTTCAGGGGATGGCCTAAGATGACACATCCCTTACAACTCCCAGGTGATTGGTGGTGATGCTGGGCCACCGAACATGAGAGGAATGATATTAGGAGGTAAAACAGCACCAGAAATGAAAGGTAAGAGCCCACAGGCCCCAAACGGGAATAATTTCACTGTGTGTTTGATGGGGTTGGATTGGGAATCACATTCTTTGATAACTCATTCATGCTCTAGCTTCTGAATTAAAATAGGACGTAGAGGGCCAAGAAGGTACAGAGACATTGACACTGGCCTACCCTTGGGACGCCTTGCCCCACCCCACAGACTCCATCCATGTCGTCATCGGTGACCATCTCCACACTTGGGAGACTCACTGGTGTATGAGGTGGACTTCACAGCCCACTGCATGACTCTAAATGCCAGCTTTGCACTTACTAGCTGTGTGACTGTGTGACTGTCAGCAAGTTCCTAAGTCTCTGTGCTTCCATTTTCTTATTTATAAAATGAGTATAACAGCATCATCTATCACATAGGACTATGGTGAAAATGAATGCATAAAGCATTTAGGACAGTCATTGTACAGGATAAATGCTGTGTGACAGCTTATTTTATTATTATTAGCCCTCTAAATTCAAAGAACTGAAGAAAGACATAAAAAATTCAAATCAAGACTTGGGGATGATCTGCAGTAAAGCAATAACATTTAAAACTCAGGGCAAGAGGTGTCCATTTTGCATTTTTTTATACATCACTCTCTTAATCACTATGATTAATGAGATTTGAGATTGGTTGAGGGCATTATAATTAGTTATGATTTTTTGAAAAGAGTACCATGTGGAAAATTTTTGTGACTGAGGCGGATTTTTAAGGAATAGATAGATGTATCTTATTAACTGGGTTTGGAACTGCTTACTAACAAGAGCGCTACTGCCACCTGGTGGTAGCATACCAAAATTGTTGGCAAAAGTACCAGAGAAAATTCACCAGCATTTTCAGAAGAGAACTGGCAAATCTAAAACTCAATGAAGTTAGAATGATACATCTGGGGAGAAAGTAACACTGGCTTAGAGATAAAGTAAGAGGAGACATGGGTGTCTCAGTCCTGTTGATGGTAAGATCAAGTACAACCACCTGCGTCCCACCTTCTATGTCAGCTTGGAATCTCGCCTTTCCCACCCAGCAGGGGAAAGGGCCCCAGAGCAAACCAGAGGTTGGGAAGAGCTGCACTTGGAGCCGAAGAACACACACCAGGATGAAGGAGGCTGATAGCATGGCAGAGAGGCTGTTTTCAGGAGAGAGGGTGGTCATGGCCCCTGCTAACAGTCTTCAGAGCAGCCTCTGACCAGCACTCACTTGGAGCCCAAGTGAGGCTTAATTAGCAGGGGAAGGTGTCCTTCCACTTATAAGATGAGTTGCATTCCCAAGAAGAACTGGGGCCTCGCCTGACCAAACTTGAACAGAGCTAGACTACTGTGTGTCACAAAGTTCCTGGAACCCTCATCACAATGACCTCAGAACGTGGGAGCACTCACCCTCAGAGGTGAGACACACGGGATATGGGACCAAAACAACTAGTCACCCAGAAAAATTGCAGTACGTGGGGCATGTGCGACAGGGGTTGGACTCAGCAGATGTGGGGATCGGTATGGGCTGGTCTGGTCAGGGTGGGTCTCCTGGGAGAGGTGGGCCAAGAAGCCTCTCTCCTTATCCCTGGCTCTCCCTCTGGACTTCCTTAGTTTGCTACTTCACTGGACCAGTATCCAAATCTAGAGAATAATTAGACTTCATGTTTCATATTTTTGGAGGACCACTTTCAAAGATTCTAAATCAGTATGTCTGGGTTGGGAGCCTGGGACTATATTTTGATAAATCTCCTTAAGTAACTCAGATTTAGTATTTGAATGGTAGCTTCTGGAGGCCAGTTATATTTACTGAGTATTCAGAGCCTAAGTCTTGCTCGATCTAAGATAGTTGCCAACCTCAGACAGTTGGCCAGAGTGCTGACTGAGTAGATGATTTAATTGAATAAGAATGAATGATGCTTCCTTGGATCTCATCTCACTTTCCTCTATGTATTACAGAGATTAGTGCAGGTGCCATCTCCCCTCTACGTGAGTTCCTTTAGGCCAAGGATAATGTTAGATCCTGCACTCAGCACTTGGTAGGTGTCCCTTATTTATCAGATGGATCCAGGGAGTTGGCTCCCCTTGGCTTCAGTGTGACCATTCTGCCTCTTAAGCGCTGCTTGTGTTTCTACTTGGGTCCCCTGTAACTGGAAGGCATCCTTAGTCATTAGCAGATGTTAGTAATGAGACAAACCAAATTAGAATCAGGAGCTCCAAGTTGGAGTTTAGACTTGGACCTCAAATTTGGATATTCCCCTCCTTCTGAGCCACAGATCTTTCAGCCATGAAATCAGAATACAGTCAGCCTCTGGCTCCCACATCCTTATTAACAGAATGAATCAGTGTCCATATGGAAGTCCTTGGTGGACACAATTCACTGTCTCATTCACTGGTACTGTTCTGCTGGCCCGCAGTGCTATAGGAGGACTTTTATATCACAGCGCCTTATTTTCAGCCTCCTTCCACTGCCCCATCTTGATTTAGGAAGGTGCTGAGCGCCTCTTCCCTCTGACCTGCTTTCCCTGTACTCCTGGAGTGCAGAAGGTGATTTGGGAAGGGGTGAATGAATGAGACTCTTCCCAAATCAGGATGGCTTCCTTCTGAGGTCTGCGAGAAGTTTCCAAGGCAAATGTCTGGAACGGGAGACACACGTGAGCATTCCTTGCCACTCAGGGTGACGGATGCTCCTGTTCTTCCCAATTAATAATGGAGACAATGGAGAGTTAACTATAAAATTCCCAGAGCAGATGGAGATTGGGCAGGGAGCTGGAAAAAATCTGAGCACTAAATCTGAATGTTGCTGGATGTGGATCATCTACTGAACTTCCTCTAACCTCTGGCTTCCTGTGTGCAAATCAGAGGTCCTAACTCTTCCCCAATTAGCCAGCATCACATAGGTGCATTACAAAAATGTCACAGTAATCACATGGACGCTTAATATCCAAACAGAATCATAGGACCTGCACTGAAGCAAAAAGGGTTTGATCTGTCCCCACCCTTCTTTTTCAGATTCTTAAAAGGGATGTATAGTGTATATTTATTTTTCTGGGACTAAATCGTTCTTGCCATATCCATTTATGTACATAATCACCCAAGGGCTTTAGATGCATTTCTTCATCTCTGGTGGGAACATATTTTTTTCCTTCTTTAAATTTGCATACATGAAGATTCTTTAGGGCACAAAAATCCCAGGTTTTAAAATATTATTCTTAGGGACTGGTAGAGTGCTTGCCTTACATGCATGAAGCCAGGGTTTGATCCCCAGTACTGGAAAAAATAATATATTCTTGGTGTTTGTGTTGAAGTCCTGGAGATGACCATCTGGCCCATCTTTCTCTGATGAATCTGGCCGTCTGTCAGCTGATGAGGCTGCACTGTGAGAAAGGAGGGCAGCTTTCAAAGGTGCCTGGGGAGGACCTCACTCGCTCAGATAAGAGGTTCATGCAGTGAGGAAGCTCATAGGTTTTGGTGTCAGAATGACCCAGGTTCAAGTCCAGACCCTGCTCCACCAACAAAATGATAGGAGTGCCAGCTGTGGAAGGCAGTCTTGTGTGTGCATTCTTGGGTGTGCTTGGTCTCATTGGAGTGGCTGTGAGCCTGAAATCCTTCTTACCAAGAGATAAGGACCCTCAGCTGGTGTGGGAACATCGCTTCCCTATTCCAGGCTCCTTTGTTCTGCTTAAGCTTGTGCGTCACATGGCATCGGGCCAGGTCCACTGTTCCATCTATTCCAGGAGGGGAGGGAAAGGGGTCCTTTACCTGCAGCAGGAGAAGGGTGTATGCAGACCACCATGGCCCCCGTGTCAGCAGTGAACTGAGAACCCTGGCCATAGGGGACAGACACCCACTACTGATCTTGCTCTGTCTCCTCCCCAGAGGAGAGTAAAGCATTGTTCCACCAGTGCTTGTGTGACTGGTGTGTTTCTTGGCGACATCTGACAACTGTGGAGTGGGTTGACGCTGTGAGACTGCTGCTCCTGTTGGCAGGCATTGTTATGCCATTTGCTGTCCTCCACACAATGAGGCTCCTTCCTGGAGGCGGTAACAGAAGTCATTCCCTTGACACCATCTCTTCCCCTGATCTCTGTGCCGTGGGGGATGGCAATGCCTCCCAGAACCAAAGGGCAAGTGAGGCCGTGTATGTAAAGAGCCCAGAGTGGTTCAGGAGCACAGAGGCACGCAGTGCATGGTCGTTACTGTTATCCTCAGCATCGCTGTTATTATTACTAACAGCTGAGTCTAGTCCCTAGACCTCTCCATTAAAGTTTTCTTCTGTGATCTACACTCAAGTCAAGATGCCAACTGCTTCCCAAGATCCTGCCTGCTTCCGCCAGGCCCGTAGTAATATCCATGCCCAAGTTCAAAGATCCCATGAGCCTGTCAGTTTCTGTTTCTTTGTGTCTCCAGGAATCTAAGGGATCAGATTATTATAAAAGCAGGTAAGGCCAGTGTTCAACACCAAGTTACCTCCAGTTTCTTTTGTGTCAATGCAACATGACACAACGCTGTGAAATGCCATGCAACTGAGTTCCTGCTAACAGGTGCCAGTCATTTCAAAGGAGGTTTCCCCAGGACTGTCTAAGTCTGGGGCACTCTCATTCTTGATATAAATCACATGCACTCTGATTTTTATCTCATTGCCAAGTGCCAGCAATCTTTTATGCTAAAACTGTACTTTTGTCTTTGCCCCTCTTTGTAGGGGACAGGGATAAGTTTAGATTTTTGGCCTCAGGTTTTCTGCCCTCACCCCCATGGAGCATGGTATTTAAGACGATGCTGGAGACAGTTGAACATCATGTGTCCCCAGCAAGAGGGGAGCAGGAGGAGGGCAGGCGTGTGGAGACAGCTGTCTTCTGAAGACTGAGGTGGTGCAGGTTCCCAGAGCAAAAGCCAGCCCAGCCACCCGGAAGTTCCCTGAATTGCATGGCATGCCAGGAGGTTATGTGCTTGGGCCATAGATGTACTTTGGGCCATCTCCTAGGTCTTGGGGACCCTGCCTCCCAGCCAGCCATCAACGGTGCCAAAGATAAACCCTAAGGGCCACAAGGGAGGCCCTTAGCCGTGAGCAGCTGAGACTGAGCCCCTGAGAGCCCTCTCCACCCCAGCCCACCCAACCCTGCTCCCCATGATGTTCCTCATGTTCTCCCTGCTACCTTCCCCGACTCAGGTCCCTGGAGCACCACAGAGCAGTTCAGGCTGTGCCTTCCTGCTGCTCATATTCCCTTTCATTTGGACCTCAGAACCCCCGTCTTGCCTCTGGACAACCCAACCATAGCTTCCTTTATTGAGCATCTGCTACATACCTCAAGTGAAGTGCTTCACATATGTGAGTGCCATCCTTGAACACCCTATGACAACAACAGAAGCTCAGAGAGGTTAAGTTACTTGCCTGGGATCACCCAGCTAGGACCTGGAGAGCCAGGAATCTTCCTAGCTCTGGCCAGTTTTACTACTAGCCAGGCAATCTCTCATCACGAGGAGCTGCCTCCCCTGTTCTGTTGGCACTGGTGGGCATCTTTGAGTCCCTTTCTGACCCAGGGACTGTGTTCCTTCAACCCTGTAGGGAGGGGAATTTGGCTAGGACTTTTCTCCATATTTTAAGGTAGTTACTCAGTCCAGAAACAGCATGTGGAGATGGCTGCGGGAGGGGTAGAGAAGTGCAGCAACCCAGATTGTAACGAGGATGGAAAGAGTGAAATGGAGAGGAAAACGGACAAGAAATTCCAGCAAACACCAGGGACTGCTAATGGAGAGAAATAACGTGGCTAATTACATCTTGGAAGGCTATCCATTCCAAAATGAATTTTTAATGAAAAAATAATGCATTTTCCCTGCAACTTAAATCTGGAAGGGAAGGGAACAAGTAGAGCCTCCTAGAGCAGGCAAGAGCAGCAGTGTGTGTCCAAGGGCACCCGTGACCGCCTCACCTGGGTCACTTCCCAGCATCCTTGGCCCTAGAGAACCCACGAAGCCGTCTCCCACAGAAGCCACAGGAACAAGCCACAGGACCCTCATATACAAGCAACAGGGCTCCATGAACGCCAGGGTGGATCCCCTCCATTCAAGCTAAGAAGTGTTTCGGCTCCACCGAGGACCTGGTCATTTCCCTCTACTGCCTCACTTCCACTCTCTACCAGGAAGTTCTGGACTCTAAGTCCAGGGATATGAAGGTGACCTCTTTTTGTGAGATGAAGCCTCATCTCTAACAAGCCAAACAACTCTGTTTGGTAAGTGTGGGTCTCGGGGGTGGGGTGATAAATGAGTTCCATTCTCCCCTTTCTAGCAGAACCTGTAGATCAGACGGAGGAGAGAGAAGCGTAAGATTTAATGTCAAATGAACCTGGGTTCAGATCCCAGTCTTATGACTTAATTGTCATATGGCCCAGTTATATGTCTTGCCCAGGGAAAGTCATTTAATATTTTCCAGACTCAGTTCCTTACCTGAAAATGGAGTACTCTGCAGATTTGTTATGTGGTTTAAATAATGTCTGTAAAGTGTTTAGGCATGCAATAAATGGAAGTTGTCTGTGCTATTATTTGCTCCAGAACACACCCAGGCTAACCTTGAATTTCCTCTCCCTGCTGAGGCTGGGTGTTCCAGCCTCAGTCAGCTCCCCTGGTCTGCTGCGGCTTCCTGGGCCAGGCAGCAAGGAACATGGGATCAGCTGTGATCTCTGAAGTTGCTGCTGATTCTTGACCTCAATCAGACGTTTGTGTTTCTGAGGATCTGAATATGCTGAGGAGTGAATATTGAAGCATGGAAGCCTGCTTCTTGTGGTTGCTTGTGTGTTCCTAAACTTGAAAGCAGTCGCATGGCATATGCGAATGATGCAAGTGCCCAAAGCAGTGCATGCAGGATACTCCTGAGCTCTTGAGCACCTTGGCCACTTCTTTGCCTGGACGGGCTTCCTGCTGCTCTGGCCTTTCCCACATGCCCAGCTGAGTGAGTTCAAGGCCCAGCAGCAACCTCAGTGATCACAGCTGACCCAGTGCCACACTGCCTGGCCCAGCAGCCACAGAGAACCAGAGGAGCTGATTGAGGCTGGACAATCCTATAAATAAGCTTTATGGGGGAAGAGAATGTTCAAGGTTAGCTCACAAGTACCCAGCTCCACAAAATGTGCATATTACATGCAACAAACCTGTCCTTTTGTTTCCCCAAACACAGCACAAAGTCAATCCAGGGCACTTGACTTCTATGCAAAACTTATGCTCCAAAACACTACCCTACAGATACAGACACTGGGGCAGGGTGTCAGGGATGGCACCAGGAGACTTGCTGGTCACAGCAGTGATTCACAAATGACTCTTTTTCCTGGAGAGATCTCAAGTTGAGGAGAACAAAGAGGGGTTAGGGGGAAGGCTGATGTGGGGACTTCCTGGAGGGCAGGGTTCATGAGGGACAGGGCAGAGAAGGATCCCAGGTGCCTGGAGCGATGGGAGGAGACATGCTGAGCTGGGATTAGGGAGGTGAAGGAGGGCACTGAATACCCATATCCACACCCACTCTGGTCCTAGAGGCAGAAAGAAGGTTCCAGATCTGACCTGGCACACTCCCGGTCACCAGGCAGATGCAAGGAGACAGGAAATAATTTTTCCCACTTCATTCACTCTTCTTTGCATTTTCTGGAACTATTCTGTCCTGTATATCCTGAAGAGTCTGTATCTGGCTTGACAAGGAGTCCTGTCAGGTCCTGGAGACCAGACACTGGAGGCTTATTATGAGTATTCTCTCGGAGCTGGTACTTGGACGGTATTAGCTCATCTGATCTGTGCAGAGAAGCAGGACTCAGTGGTCCCTGTTCTTTGTCTCTGGGAGCCAGGAGACAAGTAGAGGACCCTGGCTTCCTCTGAGTGTGACACTCTTTCATTCAGCAGCTGGGGAGAGGCCACAACCATGTGGGCTAAACCCCTGACCCCAACCACACTCACAGACCTGGTGTGGCCATGGTAGAAGAGGTCAGGACATTTGTCCTGTCCCTACTCCCAACTTCCCCTGCCTGCTCCCTTCTTGACTCTCACCCTGCACACCTTGTCCTCTGCTTTCTGCAGTCCCTGAGCAAGCTGGTGGGAAGTGATCTTGCCCCTCCTGGGCAGAGCTGTCAGTCCACCAGCAGAGCAGCCCTTTGCACTCATGGGACTGCATAGAAAAACCCGTGGGTCAAGACAAAAGGGAGCCAGTGAGGCCAAGGTTCCAGGGGCAATTCTTCTGAGGGGGACAGTTCTACAACCTAGACCCACATTGAACTCTGATCCTGACCACAGGTTGGTCTTTAACCACAGACTTTTAAACTGAGCCCTGAAAAACATCCACAGTAACTCTACTTTATAGAGAAATGAAACTTCGGAGAGGGGCAGTCACTTGCTCAAGGTCACACAGCAAATCAAAGGCAGACCTGTAACTAGAATCCAGTCTCCTGCCTCCTGGCCCAGTATCTTTAGATCTCAGCAAAAGGTGAGGTTTTAAAGCCAGACTTTGAAGAATAGACAGGGAGTGCTCAGAAGAGGGGGGATCCTTGCAAAAAGTTGGATGAAAGAGTCCGGGAAGGTCTTATTTCCTGGAGCAAAGGTGTTTATTTCATTTCTCTTCCTCTTACCTCTGAGGACAGGCCAAGCAGAGGTTACAAAGTGGCGGATTCTGCTCATGCCCCTCAGCCCCAGGGTGGAAGGGGTGGGGGCTGGGCAGGGAGGCATTTCCTCCTCTGCTCTGACATTCTCAGACAGAGAGCAGCAGCAGCACGTGACTAGACTGTGGGAGAGGCTGAGATAAGAAGGAGAATTGATCTTTCTGCTGCTTCAAAGCGAACAGAAGCCATCCCTGTCACCACTGTTGATCAAAGTCTTTGCAGAGGATGTCTTATGTGCCCTACCAGGTCCCTGTTGCGGGTCCTGGAGGCAGGAGTCCCACTCCTCATGCTGAGATCTTTCTCCATGCCTCACTGCAAACTAGAGACCTGCAGTTTCCAGCAGGCTCTCAGCAGCGACCTGGA